>NC_142064.1:114337006-114648854 GCF_059756535.1 Pantherophis guttatus
AGCTTGTTGTTTTCAAGAGGTTTCCCTTGTTCACCTCCTCCAGCAGAGGCACTTTTGCTTTTTTATGTAGTCATTTAAACCATGTTTTTTCTCTTCCATAGTTTGTTTCACCTGTAAGAATCCTCTGCCACCCTGACATCTTGGAAAGTACAATTGATCAATACCACTTTTTGGGTGCAGAGCATGGTGCATTGTCATTAGTTTTCTTGTCTTTCAATCTAAGTTATCAAGTTAGTTAGTTGAGTCCAATCAATTATTCCAGCTTCGTATCAAATTACAGGCACTGCTTAGGTGTTAATTGCCTTAATGATATTTCCTCTGCTTAGCTTTGGTTTCAAAAATGTCTGGACTCATTTTATATATTTTGTTGAAGTAGCTTCATTGACTTGGTTGTGCAACAGGCCAGAGACTTCAAAAATTCCTAAGTACTTGTACCCTTCTTCTGGTATTACTGCTTTTATCAACTCTTCATTATCAAGTTCGAATCCATCATCTTCAACAATTTTTCCTACCTTAATAGCAATTGTTGCACATTAGTCAATGCCAAATTGCATCTCAATGTCTCTGCTAAACTCCTCAGTGCTTTTCAGCAATGAGCTCAATTCAGATTTTGTTTTTCCAAACAGTTTTAAATCATCCATGTAAAGCAAATGGGAATTTTTCAACCCTTTTTTTGCCAATTCATAGCCACAATTTGGTTTGTTCAAAATGCTTGTTAGTGATGCCATCAAAAGTACAAATAATAGAGGTGACAATGAGTCACCTTGGAAGATTCCTTGTTTGATTTCAACTTCACCAAGTTCTTCTCTACAGGCCATCAATTTAGTATGCCATAGCTTCATGGAAGTCTTCAGGAATTTCAAATTCCAAAGCACCTGAAGGCCAGACAAGGAATAATGGATGGAAACTGAACAAGGAGAGATTCAACCTGGAAACAAGAAGAAATTTTCTGACAGTGAGAGCAATCAACCAATGGAACAGCTTGCCTTCAGAAGTTGTGGGAGCTTCATCACTGGAGGCTTTCAAGAAGAGACTGGACTGCCATCTGTCAGAAATGGTGTAGGGTCTCCTGCTTGGGTGGGGGGTTGGACTAGATGACCTCCAAGGTCCCTTCCAACTCTGTTACTCTATCTAATCTATCTAATTTCTGGGTGTTGCTGCTAATTCCAAAAATATCTAAGCATTTCTCAATCCAGCTGTATGGAACAGAATCAAATGCTTTCTTATAATTAATCCAGCCCATGAACAAATTTGTTTGTCTTTTCCTTGAATTCTTCAAAACCAGTTATCAATCAACAATTGGTCTTTGGTTCCTTTTGAATTTTTGCAGCATCCTTTTTGTTCTACAAGTAGCAAATCCTTGTTTTCTAGATATCCATAAATTTGGTTTGTAATAATGCCTGTAAGTAATTTGTAATTTGTATGTTGTTGGCAGGCAACTGATTGGCCTGTAATTTTCAGGTTTTTTCACCTTTCTACATCTTTCTGAATCAAAAAAGTTCTTCCAGTTGTTAGCCATTTTTCATTTTCTGATGTTTCCAGAACCTGATTCATTTGGATTGCTTGTTAGTTATTTCAACCAGAATCCATGCAGCTCATCTAAATCAGGGGCACCCCAGTTCTTGACCTTCTTTGCTTGTTTTTGCACCATTTCTTTTATTGTGTGTACATCTTCCCTTCTAGTCACTTTTATAGTGCTTTCAACCTTCTTGATCCACTGTGCATTCCCATTGTGCTTCTTACTTTTCCAAAATTTCAGGGTATTTTCTTTGTAGTAGCACCATGTCCACTTTCAAGGGTCTTATAGAAATTATTCTGATTGTTGTTATTATTGATTTAATCTTCATTTCGATTCACAGTCTGGGACTGGTAAAAACAGTTCAAGTCTTAACCAAACCCTAAGAGCTATTAAGGTAGCACCTGAGTATATAAGCAGTTGCGAGTAGGATGTTTTTTTGTGAAGTCAGGATATATTATTATTATTTCTCTATAATGAAATGTTTTTATAGCACTAAATAATAAGCAAAACCACAAAAAGTGTGCAGCTTTTCAAATAATATGCAACAATCAGTGAAGTATGTATTAAAAAAAATTAAAAACAGGCCTGGAATGTCACCAGTAGAAGCGGGATGAAGGGCAAAAAGGCTAGCCTTGGTAAGATTTGACTTAATGAGAGAATAAAGCTCTGTGTTCTGCCCACCCGCTTGCTTGCCTCCCCCTCCCCCTCCTGTCTGGCGCTCCCTCTGCTTGCTTGTGGCGAGTTCTCCCTGTGGTGAGTTGACCTTATGGGGTTGTCCTGCGGCAACTTGGTGGCAGCAAATTGGCAAAGGGGAGCTGGAAGTAGCAAGCTGGCTGTGGGGAGCTAGCCGCGGCAAGTTGTCCCACATTTCTCTTTGCCTGCCCTCCACTTCTCTTTAAACAAAATGGCTGGAATTCTGGCATATAAAGAATTTTATTTGTCTTTCTGAAGTAGCATCAACTGATCAGCTTCGGAATATAAACTCTTGAAATTGCCTAGGCCATGCCTGGCTTAAAGCAAATAATCAAAAGTTTCATTAAAAGGACTAATTACTTGTTCTTCTGTAGACAGTCTGGCAGAAAATTCCTTTCACAGAGTTTGCTGCCCTTTGTTCTTTCTCTCCTCACAAAATGTTGTTAGGGTTGTTTATAGCTCCCATATGGATATGTAAAGTTGAATGTTTTCTCAAATTCCAACTCTTCAACAACACTGCAAGTTGAATCGTGAAATGTGGATGGCAGCCACATGGATGGCAGATACAAAAAAAACCCCAACCCCTTAACTCTTTGCTGCTCCCCCACCTACCCCCTATGAATAATTACAGAGAAGTGTTTATTTATTAGCATTATTTAATATATTTATATATTACCATTAACTTTTATCATTTTTTTGTCTCCCCCCCCCCCCGTTTTCTTCTAGGGAGGATCTAAAGGTGCTGAACCAGAAGTATCTTTAACAGCATTCTGTCTAATTTCATTATTGGAATCCAGATCAATCTGCAATGAACATATCAATGTATGTGATGTTGTATTGGGAAATGGTATGAGGGGGCCAAAATACGAGCACATCTCTAGGGTTTTTTTAATCATAATATTCCATTTTCCCACCTTCTTGACCCCAGGTTCAGTATTAGAAGCCTTCAGGATCTCAAAGTAGACTAAACGTGCATTATTAGCATGCAAAACATACAAGCAGGAAGAGGGCAGCACATATTCACTTTATTTATTATTTATTGAACACCACAAATAGGTGATTCTGGGCATCTTACAACATAACCCTTATACCCCACCCCCCACCCCCATGGCAGCAGCAGCACAATCAGATCAACCACTTGATTGGCTCCATCTCCATTTGTGATCCTCAGGCTCACTGACAAAATCATGATTTGTGGGGCCTTTCAGAAAAGCAACTGAGAGGGGACCAATCATACCTCAGGGAAATGATGTTCCATAGAAATGCTAATTGTCCTCCAAACATTCCTAATGGATCTCTTCTCTTTCCTCTGCCCTCACTTCTAGATTCTAGACAGCAGCATCAACAAGGCTGTAGATTATTTACTCAGAAAATACGACAAACTGCAAAGGCCTTACACTACGGCCCTCACAGCCTATGCTTTGGCTGCTGCAGACCGACTCAATGATGACAGGGTACTCATGGAAGCATCAAAAGGTAATATATGGGTTTGTTTTAAATAGAAACCAGGTGTGGTTGGGTTTTGAAAGATTAGCTTGGAACACGAAACAGAATGGATAGATTTTTAGAAATTGCAGTAACCAAAAATAAAACCAAGAGCAAGTGGCATTGGTTTGCTTCTAGCTGCCTGGTAAAGTAGAAACAATATGAGTAAAAATAGATATAAAGCTCTTTTTTTCCATAGGCTGCCAGTTGTTTATCTCAGCAGAAGGCTGAAGAATGTTGTGGCACACAAATAGACACACACAGACACACACACACACACCAGGGGTGTCTTACCCCCATAGTATTTTTTTCCAGAGAGTAAGTCATCTGTGTACCAAATTTGGTTGATATATATATATATCATTTTATATATTTTATATATATATAAAAGCCAAGCCTTTTCAGCTTTCTGAAAGGCTAGAAGGATGGGGGCCTGCCAGATGCCATGGGATGAGCGTTCTGCAGGGTGGGCACTTCTATGGAAAAGATACTCTTTCTAGGTCCCGCTCAGGGGTGGGTTCTAAATTTTTTTACTATCAGTTCTGTGGGCGTGGCTTATTTGGTGGGCGTAGCTTTGTGGTCATGTGACTGGGTGGGCGTAGCTGGGTGGTCATGTGACTGGGTAGGCATGGCCAGCTTGACATCACTCATGTCAAGGGTTATGGTTAGGGTGCCTGGCCTCTCCTCGCCTCAAAGGCCTCAACGAGATACAATTTCCCTGTCTATTTATTTACTACTACTGAACATCCAAAATATTTTATTTATTTATTTATTTATTTATTTATTTATTTATTTATTTATTTTATTTATTTTATTTATTTATTTATTTATTTATTTATTTATTTATTTATTTATTTATTTATTTATTTATTTATTTTCAATTTATATACCGTCCTTCTCCCTGAGGACTCAGGGCGGTGCACAGCCAGAATTAAAAACATGAAATACAAATATTAAAAACAATTAAAATCTATATAAATTTGGCCCAAAATTTAAAAAAAACCACAAACCAATTAAACATTTAAAAATTTTAAAAAATTTCTTCCTAAGCCAGCCCGGCTTGCTGGAAAAAGTGGGTTTTAAGGGCACGGCGGAAGGCACTGAGGTCTTGAATTCTCCTTATCTCTGGGGGGGTTATACTAAATATACTATTTAATCCTATGTACATATGCCATATGTGCATATAATATTACATAGTATAGTGTATAGGCACACAAAAAGATACATTATTTACTATATATACTGTATGTGTATGTACACATACACACACACCTCTTCTAAAACTATACACATTCAACCTCACTTACTTCATTTGGAAAAACACATCCAGAGTCCACTTTCTGCCACACATTTAACTATAACTTCTATACATTTAGAACATTACACACACCTTCAGATGTTCTTCCCTAACTTGCACATCACTGTTAGAGCCAGGAGAGATCATGGATTGAGTAAAATGTGGTGAAACTCACTTAACAACGCTCTTGCTTAGCAGCCAAAATTTTGGGCTCAATTCTGGTCATAAATCAAGGACTATCTCTGCCTTCCTCTGCATGGCTGCCTTGTCCTAGTAAACTCCTTCTCCTTTCTAAAATTTTTCCTCTCTGTTAGAGGCACCAAAATAATCCAGTCGATGTAAGGTTTCCTGCTGGAGCAGGGGGTTGGACTAGATGGCCTCTAAGTCCCCTTCCAGCCCTAAATTGCTGTCCTGTTTCAAAGCATCTTCTGAAGCCATGTTTAGTGCCAGGATTTGTGTTCCTTCCTTCCTTCCTTCCTCTTCTTTCTTTCTTTCTTTCTTTCTTTCTTTCTTTCTTTCTTTCTTTCTTTCTTTCTTTCTTCCTCCCTCCCTCCCTCCCTCCCTCCCTCCCTCCCTTCCTCTTCCTTCCTTCTTTCTCTCTTTCTTGTCTCTCCCTTTCTCTTTCTTTCTTTCTTTCTTTCTTTCTTTCTTTCTTTCTTTCTTTCTTTCTTTCTTTTCGCTCTCTCTCCCTTCCTCTCCTTTCTTTCTCTCTTTCTTGTCTCTCCTTCTCTTTCTTTCTCTTTCTCTTTCTTTTTTCTCTCTCTCCCTTCCTCTTTCCTTCTTTCTCTTTCTTTCTTTCTTTGTCTCTCCCTTCTTTCCTTTCTCTTTTTTTGTTTTTTCTTTCTCTTTCTCTTTCATTCTTTTTTCCTTCTCCCCCTTCCTCTTTCCTTCTTTCTCTTTCTTTCTTTCTTTCTCTCCCTTCCTTCCTTTCTCTTTTTTTGTTTTTTCTTTCTCTTTTTCTTTCATTCTTTCTTTTTTCCTTCTCTCCCTTCCTCTTTCCTTCTTTCTTTCTCTCTTTTTCTTTCTTTGTCTTTCCCTTCCTTCCTTCCTTTCTCTTTCTTTGTTTTTTCCTTTGTCTCTTATTCTTTCACTTTCTTTTCTCTCTCTCTCCCTTCCTTTCCTTCATTCTTTCTCTCTTTCTTTGTCTCTTTCTTTTTCTTTCTTGTCTCTCCCTTCTTCTATCTTTTTTCCTCTTTCTCTCATTTTCTTTCTCTCTTTTTCTCTCTCTCTTTCTTTCTTTTACTCTCTCTCTCCCTCCCTCCCTCCTTCAAAGTCTAGGAGAGTGAGACTGGGAGACCCGAGAGAAAATGCCTGGCCACGGTGGCAGTAGCAGCAGCAGCAGTGGTGGCGGCACCCAAAACAGGAGCTTCAGGCTGTGGCAGGCAGAGGCAGGGCAGGGGTCAAACGGGAACTTCAGTGCCCCGAAACTTTTCCTGCGCGGTTTTTGCCGCTGCAGGCATCAGCGGCAGTGGTGGTGGCAGGAGTCCCGGAACTCCCCGAAACTTTTCCTACGCAGCTTTTGCGGTGGCTGCCTTCCGTCACATGGAGGGAAGGCCATGGGAAATCTGCTTGCCCTGCTGCAGCACTGCCACTGTCGCCGCCCCTCTCAGCCTCATTGCAATGGCTCCATCTCCCTGAAGGGTCGCCCACCCACCCACTGGCCGGGCCCGGCCGGAAGTGCTACATCTCCCGTCACAGGCCACATGTGTGACCTGACCTTGGAAGGCAAAGGCATCGGGACCGCCGGGAAGGCCACGTGGAAGGCAGGCAAGCATGCCAGGCCGCAGGGAAGGGAGTAGGCTGCTAGCTCTCTTCCGTACTGCCGGGTGGCCCTGATATGCTTGCCTGCCTTCCATGCACCCTTCCCGGCAGTCCTGTGGCCAGGCCCACTTGCCTGTTTCCTTCCCCACCACCATCTCTTTGTTAGGCTGCTTACCTACCACGGCAGCTGGTCCAGAGCAGCCCCCAGCTAACTGCCGCTGCTAGAAAGCTTTATCTGAAGGAAAGCTGCTGCCATCGCCGCCTTGTTCTTCGCATATGCACATCCCATTGGAGTTGCAAGGCAATGGGACGCGCATGCGTGACGAACATGGCGGCCGGGGTGAGCGAGACGTGACCGGGCGACTGGTTCGGGGGCATGGCCAGCCTGCCATTGCTACCGGTTCTGCGAACGACTAAATATTTTTACTACCGGTTCTCCCAAACTGGTGCGAACCGGTAGCAACCCACCACTGGTCCCGCTAGATGGCAATATTTAAGGGAAGGGAGCTGGAGCAGGTCAACCCTATCCAATCTGGTGGAATGGCAGATACCCTCAGGGAGATACCCTCAGGGAGAGGCAGTCCTCCAAATAACTTGGCTGTGTGCCATGTATGTTTTAAAGGTGAAAACCATCACCTTGTATTGCATACAGAAAGAAAATGGACCCAGTGCAATTCACATGGCAAACAATATGATATGGGCGAAGCAAGGGGCATCTGAAACTGCAACACCACTGAATTCTGGAGCAGTTGTAACTTCTGGGTGACCTTCAAAGATAGAGCACATTGAGGTAGTCCAGCTGGGAAGATAGAGCACATTGAGGTAGTCCAGCTAGGCAGGAGTGACTATGAGCAAGGTCTCCCAATCCAGGAATGGGCACAATTGCTGCACAAGATGGATCAATGCAAAGTCACCTTTCAAGATAAGTAACAGATAATATTTTTATCTGTTTGGCTTAATTCTGTTTCTGTGCTGTTTTTTAGGAAGGAATCGTTGGGAAGAATATAATGCTCGCACCCACAACATTGAAGGCACTTCCTATGCCTTGTTGGCCCTGCTGAAAATGAAGAAATTTGAGGAGGCCGGTCCCATAGTCAGATGGCTGACAGATCAGAAATATTATGGGGGAACCTATGGACAAACCCAAGTGAGCTTTTGCTTTATTGTCAGATTATAATCTTCTGCGCTCTATTCTAAACTAGGCTGCTTAAAACAAAACAATAGTCTGAATTTTTGCAGGTTTCGCCTAAGGAAGAGAAGGCAAAGTCAAGACACTATAGCAGTCTTTTAATATTTGAAGTGCTGTCACAGAGAAGAGGTTGTGGATTTATTCTCCATAGTGTCTAAGGATAAGACAAGAAACAGTGAATGGAAGCTTTACAGAGAGAGACCTCAAAAAAAGAAAAAAAAAAAGAATAAGGAGTGTTTTTTTAACTGTACTTTGTAGACTACTCAGCTGTTAGAACAAAGCATTGAATAGATGCTATAGGCATTGAATAACTCTGATAGACTGAAAGAAACCACAGGTTTCATTTTAGACATCTGTAAGCTTTTTTTGGCACAAAATATCCATAGGAGAAAATGTTTTGTGCTGAGAAAAGATCAGGGTGTATGCTTACATGGTGGATAGAGAATTTATCTCTAATTGGTTGAATCTTTGATGTGCAGGACAATGAATAGCTTTTGAAAGGAATTTTTACCTGAAGATTATCTAGGGTTTATGTCCTTCATTCATGTTGAAATTAAGGGAATCAAGGGAAATCTCATCCATAAATTTCCTATTGTCCTAGACCTAGATCATTTAGTTCTACAGATAAAAGGCTCTTTAAAGATGTATGTATGTGCATATACGGTAAGTCAACCCTCCTCTGTTTGTTTACTCATTCAGTTTGTAGCCCATCTTCTCATTTATGATCAAATGATCCAACAGACAATTGTAAAAATTAGAAAGATAGTTTGGGTATTTATTGCAACGAGCCCCATCACCATGTTCTTCCCTATGTGTTAAACATTTATTTCTCTGGTAAAATACATCACTGGAATTACAGTTCCTTTGTGAGACACTCCAAGACAAACAATCTTATTTTTTCCTTCTCCCGTTCCAGGCAACAGTTGTGGTGTTTCAAGCTCTTGCTGAATATGAGATTCAATTGCCTACCCATAAGGACTTAAACTTAGATATTGTTATTAGGCTGCCAGAACGAGAACTACCTATAAACTACAGAATTGATATTACCAATGCTGCTCGAGCCCAGACAACAGAGGTATGGTATTTCAGCAAGTATATTTATTACTCCTTTCATTGAAACTAATTATGTTGGAGTTTAAAGTTGAAATACATCTTTGTTCAAGAACTGGGAAAAACTATACAGTATTTAGTAAAACAAGAAAGAAAACTTAAATCAGTTCTTCCTATTGGAATTGTGGTGGTTGGAGATTAGCCCATGTTCAAGCATCAGATCAGGGGAGAGTGGCTTAAGACTACTAGCTTCTTTGTCAACATACAGTGTAGTTTTAAATGACTTCCCTTTCCTCACACAAAGCTGCAAAAGGCTGTATTTAAGACAATATTGCAAAATTGTGTCTGTACTTTTAAGAACTATTCCTAGGAAAGAGATTTGAATGGTTCTGAGGGACTTTTGGAGCACTTCGCAACACCTTCACTTAGTACATGAAGATAAAGTCATTAAAACGATCTATTGCTCTTTGCTATTTCTGATATTGCAGAAGCAATTTAGAACCAATGTAAAGGTATGATACTAATAGAGTTTGAATATGTTTATATATAGATCTGGTACAATCAAGTAGAAAGAAATATTTGTGAAACAGCATACAAGGGAAAAGCACATGTAGGCAGGAATTATTATCAATATACCAATAGTAATAGGGGCCTTGGGTGCAATCCCACAACAACTGGAGCATCACTTAATCACCTGCGGCATTGATTAATTACTGTCAATCAATTGCAAAAGGCAGTTTTACTCGGAACAGCTCACATCCTGTGACCATATCTTTAACACCATCAAAGAACAAAATCTGCCTATCCTTTGTCCTTGGAAATGACTCACCAGGTGGATAGAAATGCCAAATCCAGTCTAAATATCTGGCTGATTGTGTGAACAACCAGTGATAATGACAAAGCGACCCGAGATGTTTGTATATCCAGTTATGCATTATTTTTCTTTGGACCGACTGTGAATGTAAAGTCAAGAATTATCATGGTTCATCACACAGTCAGCCAGATGTTAATATCAGAACTTCTGTCATTAACTGATGTTGGTGTTAAATGAATCATGCCCAATTTTATAACTTTCCCCCCCCAGTCATAAAGCAAATAACCATGGTCAATAAGTGAATCATGCAGCTGTTAAGGAAATCCAGCTTCCCCTATTGCCTTTGTTCAGGGGTGGGTTCTACTTACCTTTACTACCGGTTCGCAATAGGATCGCGCGTGTGCCTTGCTTCTGCGCATGCGCAGATCGCTTCTGATATCAGGGCCAGGAGCCTCCCGCCAGTTCTATAGAACTGGTCCGAACCGGGGGCAACCCACCACTGCCTTTGTTTGTCTGAAGCCTCTTGGGAATGTTGCAAAAGGCAATTACATGACTCTAGTGACACTGCAACGTTGTACCTAAATCACCTTTTTCAGTGCTATAAGTCAAGGACTACTTCTATCTGACAAGCAAAGTCAGTTGAGGAAACCAGATTCGCTTAACGGCTGCAGTGATTTACTTAACAACCATTGTAAAAAGGGTCATAATATTGGGTCCAGTCACATGATGACTCACTTAATGTATGCATCACTTAAGGTCAAAATTCTGGTCCAACTGTGGTTGTACATCAAGAACTACTTCTTCCAGTTATCACCAATGGCCTCTAAGAGACCATTATTTCTAAATAACCAATACCCTTTTATCGAAAGCTTTACCCTCCACTTTGTTGGGAGAAGAGGACATATTAATCACTTCTCCATTGCACCTGAAAACAGATTTCAGGTGCTTTAAAGTTTACTATACAAATGTAATGTAATTGTCAAATGGCACTACTCATGATTTATATATAATATATATTTATACCTTCCTATTGCAGAAAATTAAATCCATTTATTCTACTACATTATGTTACTATGAATGTACACATACATAGAAATTGCAAAGATTGGTGCACAATAATTTGGTTAGTTTTACATTCATTGTGTCTTCAGAAAGTGGAAGGAAAGGAGTTTTCTTTATGATTTGATTTTGTTGATACCTTGCCAATATATTGTTGTTTCTTCATCCAAATATTTGATTGGGTCTTTCTTATATTTTGAAATCTATTCCACCTCTAGCTCATATCAGGTTACAACAAATACAATCCAGTAAAATCAAAATAGCCAAGGAACTGCAGTTGATGGTCATGTTAACCCTGGTTGCTTTTCAGACCAAACTCAATGAAGACTTCACTGTGTCAGCATCAGGTGATGGAAAAGCAACAATGACAATTTTGACGGTCTATAATGCACAATTGCGGGAGGATGCAAATGTTTGCAACAAATTCCATCTTGATGTTTCTGTTGAAAACGTGCAGATCAGTAAGTTTGGCTTCCTAGAAATAGTGGATTGTAATGAAATTTTGGGTGGGGGATTAAAATTTTAGTGTTCACCATGTCAGAATCTATTCATAAAAAGTCTCTCATTTAATAGAAAATATTATTAACCATACTTAGTTGAGATCCAGTACTTGCAGTCAACAAACCAATTGGGATTTGGACAGATGGTCAAATAGCCATAGGCCAGAAGGCCTCTTGTTGTCCACTACTGTTCTTCTATCACTTAACTAGTTGCACCAACTCTTAAGATTTGAGGTAAAAGGTGCCAAAAAAGAAAAATGACAATGGCATTCTTAATTTTAGAAATTCCAAAAAGAGAGATTAACTCCAGAAATTTTTGATTGCTTTCAATTCATGTTGATGGGTTTGCAACATGATTCAATTTCTAACCGGTTTTGTATCTGTGTACCATTCTGAGGCACTATTACATGTTTATCTCATTTTTCCTTTGCAGAAACCATATTTATTTATCAAATTTATATGCCACTTATCTTGCAATTCAAAGCGACTCAGTGGGTTAATATTGCTATGGAATTCTTGTAATACCTTAATATATTTAGTACAACATTTGCTTTGCAGCTGTCTTTCGTGGTAGTCTTCTTAAGCTGGTATACTGCTCTGTTTGTATGCAGATTGCTAGTTTACATGGAGAAATTGCTTTTCTAGAGTTTGCTTGTCAGCTTTTCAGGCTGAAATTAGTGACCGACTCAGCCGGTGTGTTCTATTGGGCTGCCCTGCTCTCACCCCTCTCTTCCACAAAGACTCTGCAGGAGAAGTGCAGGGGATCATAAAAAAGATGTTTTGGGTGTATCCCTGTATAATAGTTATAATGTCCCTGCCAAACTTAAGAGGGATACTGAGATGGCCGATTCAGTTGTTTGTGATGATAACAACTCTATTGGGCAGGGCATTGTGGTCCATGATTTGGTACCCTTCTGGTTGGTGACACAACTGTAAGAGGCGTCTATTTAGGACGGGAATATGTAGATTTTGTAAGAGCCTGAGATATCTGCCTGGTTGTACTGCCAGGAGAAAAAGGAGGTATATTATTAAGACTGTCAAGAATGGTAGTAAGGATTGTGATGTTGATGTTGTTGTGCATCTTGGCATTAATGATCTGTCCAAAAAAAATGTGTTGTCTGTGCAGAAGGATTTCCAGAATTTGGGGCAGGAACTTAGTAGGATAGGCTGTAGTCTTACTATTTAAGAGAGGGTTGTTGTCCCCAGCAAACACTGGGGACTAATAAGGTTGTTGTGTTTCTAACACAGATCTTTCTGCAGTTAATAATATTAAAGTTGGCGTTAGGAAAAATCAAGCTTTTGATAGTGAGAGCCATATCATGTGCATTAATGTTTGCAGTTTAGGCAACAAACTTTGCGAACTAACAGCTGTTATGTCCAGGGATAACTTGAATTTTGTTGCAATTACAGAGACATTATTCAGAGAGCCCATTGATTGGGATATAAGAATACCAGGCTACATACTAGATTCTAGATATATACATACAAGGTTACATACAGGTTTGTCAAAACAGATCATGCCAAACAAATCTTATTTCATTCTTTGACAAAGTGACTAAATTAGTGGACATATACTTGAATTTCAGTAAGGCATTTGACAAAGTAGACCACAACTTACTTCTTGGTAAGCTAAAAAAATGTGGGATAGAAAGCATCACCACCAGATGGATTTGTAACTGGCTGACAAATCACACTCAATGTGTAGCCCTCAATGAAATTACATTAACATGAAAGGAAGGAAATAGTGGGGTACCCTAGGTTCCATTTTAGGCCCAGTATTCTTCAACATCTTCATAAACAATTTAAATAAGGGAATAGAAGGGGAATTCATCAAATTTGCAGATGACACTAAACTGGCAGGAATAGCCAAACCTCAGAAGATTTGAACACTGGGCCCTAACTAACAAAATGAAAATCAGTGTAGAGAAAAGTAAGGTTTTACACAGGCAAGGAAAACCAAATGTACAGGTACAGATTAGGAGAAACCCAACTCAATAGCAGTGACTGTGAGATAGATCTTGGACAGATAGATAGATCCTAGTGGACAATCACTTAAATATGAGCCACCAGTGTGTTTCAGCAGCAAAAAAAACCAATGCAATCCTACGTTGCATTAATAGAGTGATAGAATCAAGTTCATTTAAAGTATTAGTATTGCTTTATAAAGCCTTAGTAAGACCACACTTGGAATACTGAATCCAGTTTGATCACCATATTATAAATAGGATGTAGAGACTTTGGAAAGAGTGCAGAAAAGAACATCAAAATGATTAGGTGGCTGGAGGGTAAAACGTATGAAGAATGGTTGCAGGAATTGGTTATGCCTAGTCTTGTGAAAAGAAGGATGAAGGGTGACATGATAGCAGTGTTTCAATATTTGAGGGGCTGCCACAAAGAAGAGGCAGTCAATCTATTTTCCAAAGCACCCGAAGGCAAGACAAGAAACTATGGATGGAAACTAATGAAGGAGAGAATCTAGAATTAAGGAGAGATTTCCTAACAGCGAGAACAATTCACTGGTGGAATAGCTTGCCTTCAGAGGTTGTGGGTGCTCCATCGCTGGAGGCTTTTAAGAAGAGACTGGACAGCCATTTGTCTGGAATGGTATAGGGTCTCATGCTTGAGCAAGTGGTTGGACTAGAAGATCTCCAAGGTCTCCAACTCTGTCATTTTGATTTTGATTCAGAAAAGACAGAGTAGAAAAGAGGAAGAGTGGAGTTGTCATTTCTTTCAGAGGACATAATTGAACACAATAACAGAATAATAGAGTATTCTGTCATTTATTATTTATATTGTGATATCATTGTATTAACTATACTATACTATACTATACTATACTATACTATACTATACTATACTATACTATACTATACTATACTATACTATACTATACCATACCATACCATACCATACCATACCATACCACACCACACCACACCACACCACACCACACCACACCACACCACACCACCACACCACACCACACCACACCACACCACACCACACATCACCCCATACACCATACCATACCATACCATACCATACCATACCATACCATACCATACCATACCATACCATAGACATGAATACACACTGTATGTATGTATGTAAAGAAAGAAGCAGACATTCTGCGAGCTCCGGAACTTACAATTTTAAAATAATTAAAAAACTTTATTCTACTAAGCTTTCGTCAGCCATCTGCTGACATCGTCAGAGTATTAAACTACCATTACAGAGATCTCTGCCTTTATATGCCATTAATCAATTTGGCCATTGTGCATGTAATAGGCCCTTCCAGCCGTTTCCCACTTGTAATTAGCTGTGTTGTTTTTGCTGTGGTCATGCTGGATGATGGAGGCTTAATTCCTACTGTTTCCTCCCTCCTAGTCTGCTTATCAGTGGGGGATGATGTTAGCCTGTCAACTGTTGCAATTTGCTGTCAAATTGAAAACCAGTAGCGGGTTTCAAATCCTGGTGCTACTGGTTCGCTATTGGTAGCGTGCTCACTTCGTGAGTGTGTGGCACTTCGGTGCATGTGCAGAAGCTTCTGTGCATGCGCAGAGCATTTTTGATGATGTCTGAGCAAGTTGGCAGAGCCTCCCGCTGCCGCTACCAGTTTGCCCGAATCGGAGCGAACCGGGAGCAACCCACCACTGGATAGGGGGGGACATAATCAAAATCTTTAAATATATTAAGGGTGTGAATAAGGTTCTAGAAGGAGGTATTTTCAATATTTTGCAAAAATCAAAAACACAGGAGCATAACTTCTAACTGACAGGAGGGAGGTTCAAAAGTAATGTTAGAAAGTATTACGGAAAGAGTTGTGGAAACTTGGAACCAACTTCCAGCAGAGTTAGTAGGTCACTCATCAGTAACTAAGTTTAAACATGCTTGAGATAAACACATATCCATTATCCAACAAAAAATAAAAAATACAATTAAAAATAAACAAACAAAAACCCCAGTCTCAATGGACCACTAAGTATTTTTCTGCCACCAGTTTTCTATCTTTCTAGGATAAACAATAATACACACACACAAACTCTGCACAAACAGACATGTACAATATCAATTACTGTAGATGTAAAGAAAAAACATAAATCTGGTTCTTGCAAAATGATTTTTTTACACCCAGGTTGAAAATTCCTAGCTCACATACTTTACAACCTACACAACCAGTTCTTCAATTATTGAAATTTGATCTGGATTTGAATCTAAATATTCCCTATTCACTTCTTCCAAGACCTCTTTCAAAACCCAATCAATTATAGAAATGGAAAGTAAAAACAATTAGATTAATGCTTTGTTTTCCAAGAAGATGCTATGGCCAGTTAGACAATCAAACTTTTCACTTAAAAAAGCTGCTAAGAATTTGTGCAGAGTCTGATTTCCCCCCTTTCTTTTGTAATTTTTAGATTCAAAACAGGCAAAGGGAGCCAAGGCAACCCTCAAGCTTAAAATCTGCATTAGGTAAGAATGTTGAACGTTCAAGAAAACTCTGGATTGTAACTGAATATTTAGAGTAATAACCTGAAGAAGCACTTGTGTTACTTTTCAAAAAAATAGTTATACTTTCCCCAGCTTTACACTTTATCTCTGCTTGTATATTGATCTGTTTTCTGTGCACCATCCCAATTTGTAACATTTTCTTGTTGGTGGATGAAACAAAGAGCAGGATTTAAGTCACTGCAGGTCCTTCAGATTGATTTAGGGATGCAGAAATTGCAATATGCTATAGCAGGATGGCAAGTACATGAATGGGAAACCTCCAGGGGACTCTAGAACTATAGGCTAGACTCAGAAGTTGAGAAAAATGACCCAGGAGAAGATAATGGCAAATATATTCCATGTTGATGGGAAAATTCCACAAACTTGTTCATGAATCCATCAGATGTTGAGCTGGACTCAAGAGAACTATAGAGTGAGACAAACTATAGAGTTTGGTTTTGTCATTTAAAGAACAAAAATACATTCTATTTTGTGCCTTAATGATTCTTACTCAGTTTTCACCCAAATTCATAAACCTAGTAAAAACATTCATAAAAATTGTTTTGTGAGTTAGGAGCACATACATTGCGATGGCTCAAGTGCCAGGCTATAAGATCTGTCAATAGCTAGATTTCTCCCCTTCAAGATGAAACATTTTGAAAAATCCAGAACTGCCCACATAGCAATGAACAGGAAATTGTTTGTGAACTAGGAAATCCATCTTTGGTAATTTTTTCTCCATTCTTGATTTTAGGTATTTGGGAGAAGTTGATTCTACAATGACAATAATTGATGTTTCTATGCTGACTGGTTTTATCCCTGATGTTGAAGACCTTACAATGGTAGGCAAGCTTTGGATGGGGCTTGAAGTTGCTGCTTCTATAGTTCCATGAAGATTAGAGTTAGAGAATGTATTATAGTTAATCATTTGCCTATATGGTTAAAACTGCAGAGGGAATGAATGAATCTTCATTACCAGTAAATGAATCAATAAGATGCTGAATTTTATTTCAATGACACATAAAAGGCATTTTTTAAAAAATCAGAAAGTCTTGAACTGAAGTCAAGGTTATTTTAACTTTTAACTATTTTAACTTTCTTGGTGTTGACTGTAAGCAGTGATTTCTATATTGACCCAGAATTTGACTGTCGGAAGAATTTGATTTGTACAAGGCTGTGTGGAATTTCTTTGGCAAATTACTAATATTAAAACTCTTTTTGGCTGTCTCAAAGTTTCTCAGATGTACATCCTGGGAACTTTGAAAATACTTTCAGATTTTGCTATAAATGTAACACAATGCCAATACAAATGGCTTCAGTTATCTGCAATTCCATGTATTTGAATCATCTGCAACTCCTGAATTAATATCTTTTCTTTCATTGTTTAGCTTTCTAAAAGAGTCGACAGATATATCTCCAAGTTTGAAACTGACAATAATATGGCTCAGAAAGGAACTCTTGTCATTTATTTAGACAAGGTAAATATGTATGGAATCAATTTCTTTGAGTAGTTGCATGGTTGGTTATTTGGTTTGCTAGGCAAACACGAGGTGTGTTATACTGAAAATGATAGTGTGTATATTCAGCGAAATAAATCTACATAATTCATTGTTGATTGTAACAGATCATATATCTAGTAAGAAAGAGATATAATAATCTCTTACATTATATTTCAAGATCACATTTTTGCTACCTCCTGTCTGTTTTCCATGATTGCAGTGATGTGCGTGCCACCAGTCCTTGAGCCAGCAAACGTATGCTAATCCAAATTATGCTAACAATCTATATTCTGCCACAATAATGAGGGTGATGAATGGCACTGTCCTTGGCTTAGCCAATTTTGTGCCAGTGTAGTTTCCTGCTGACTCAAAATGGGGAAGACAGCACTGTATCTGGGCACTGAGGGAATTTTGGATATTAAAAAAAAAACATAAAATATAAATAGATTAATTAATTAACAAAAAGAAGATATGACAGAATTGTTTTAATACTTTAACTTTTGACCAGTATTTTCTGTGACACCATTTCAACCTGCTGATCCTCTCCATATATGAACCTTTTCCATTATTAACCTTTATTCTCCGCAACTTGGACAGACTTATAGAACTTAGTCCTTCAATCAGTGGGTCAAACTTGAGCACCCAACTTGGAATAAGTAGTTTCTTTGAAGTTATACAGATTTTATTTCATTTATTTCGTAATTATGTTATTTACTTTGTGTGGCATAGTCACGGGAACTCGCCCTGTCCCATGATACTACCAGGCCTTGAATTGATAGAGTGTCGACCATTTCTGGTCAGCAGATCCAGCATCCCTATCCAGCTGCGCCACTGCATCTCTGGTTATACAGATGGAACTTCTATAAAAAATCCTTATTACCTCCATGAGCAAACTAGCACTCACAAAATTATCTTTTCTCTCCATCCCAGGTCTCCCACTTGGAGGAGGAATGCCTGCAATTTAAGATTCACAAGCATTTTGAAGTTGGCTTCATTCAGCCAGGAATAGTCAAGGTGTACAGCTACTACAATCTAGGTAATGGCAGATGTATTGAACACCATTCAACATACTGGAGCTTGGCAAAATTAGGCAAAAATACCCAACAATAATTGATACTTTATAAAATATTCTTGACTTTCCAAAAGTCTCTTTATACCTATTTTATAAAGGCTGAAGTGAAAAATGAATCACTTGAGAACGTTGAAAGTTATTGACACAGAGCTCTGTACAGTATTTTGGTAGACTTTTGGCATGAGTTTCCTTTGCTTGCCTCCTGAAGAGCATAAAACAAAGCTAGTGGGGTCTAGGACAACTCATTGCAGCCAACTCACCATGGCCACCTTGCCATGGCCAACTCATTGCGGCCAACCTGCCACAGCCAACTCGCCATGGCACAACTCGCCGTGAAGCAAAAGTTACACTAATATCAAAGAAATGGTAGAATAGAATCATTAAAGAAAGGATGCAAAATGAAATCTGAATGACAAAAAATATTTTTTAAAGTATTTGAAATAATTAAATTGAAATGTTGAACTGCCCCACAGTGAGTTGTCATGTGACCAGTTGGCTGCAGTAAGTTGGCCATGGCAAATTGGCTGTGGCAAGTTGTTCCATTCTGAAGCCAGTGACACCAAGATCCTATTTTTCTCTGGTCTGGTGGGGAACGTGATGCTCATCTTAGAGAAAAAAAGTGATACTGAGACTTAGGAAGCTGAACTTATCCTGGCTGAGGAAGAGTTTTGCCATTCTAATTAATATTTTGAAAGTTCATTATCGTTTTTATTTCTGAATAGCATTTTCATTGCAGCTCTTTAACCTCAAAAATAGTGCTATTTTAGAGAAAATTACCTGTAAAAGCTATATATATAGTAGGCAATATTCCAAAAAGGCATTTGTTTGGAAAAAAAATCCCCAAATGCATACACATTTATAAAATATTAAATATTTAAAATATAAAATAACTGTTTAAAAAAAAATCTCTAATCCAACTAATCATTTTTGCAAAGTTGAAAAACCAAAAGTAACAAACACCCATGCCCAGTTCTAATTCAGTTTTTTTAAAAAGTTTTTTATTAGTAGTTCAAAATTAAAAACATTGGACATAGATATGACATCACTGGTCCCAAGCATCTTCCAACACTTTAAGTTAATACATAATATACTAATGATAATATAATAATATATTCCTTACACCTTATACGTTATTTAAACATAGTATAATAATAGTAATTTATACGTTATACCTATATAATTATATATATCTATACCTACATATATCTATCTATACAATTCACATACATATTTATCTATAATAACGTATATAATTCTAGTCTAACACTACACATTTGTCTCGGCTATCCTCCTTTTATCTAACCATTCATAGAATTTGGCCCAGATTTTATAGTACAATGTTTCGCTTTTATCCTTGAGTTCCAAGGTGAGTCTATCCATTTCTGCGCAGTTGAAAATTTTTAGTAGTATTTCCTCTTCAGTTGGGGTATCTTTCTCTTTCCACTTCTGCGCAAAGGCTATCCGTGCCGCTGTAAGTATATGCAGTAGTAGATAATTTATGACTTTCTTGTATTTGCCCTCTGTCATTCCCAAAAGGAAAAATTCGGGTTTGATTTCTATGTTTATTAACAAAATTTCTTCCAACCAACCTTTTATCAGATTCCAATATTTCTTTGCCTTTGGGCATTCCCACCACATATGATAGAAGTTCCCTGAAGCCACATTGCACTTCCAACATGCGAAGAATTTCCCTTATTGATTCGTGCTAATCTAGTGGGGGGGAAGTGCCACCTATACAACATCTTATATAAATTTTCCTTATATGAAGTTGCTAATGTAATTTTTAATTTTTTTCCCCAGAGAGTCTGCCAATTGCCCAAATCAATACTATGCCCAAAATATTTGCTCCAAATTATTATCGTTTCTTTGACTTGTTCCTCAATCCCGTTGTACTTACGGGACCGCCTTCTGCCACCGATAGCCTCCCACCGGCCTGTACGCTCCTACAGAGAGGGACTCCTCAGGGTGCCGTCGGCCAGACAATGTCGGCTGGTGACCCCCAGGGGGAGGGCCTTCTCTGTGGCAGCACTTGCCCTCTGGAACGACCTGCCCCTGGAGATACGTAAGATACCAGATCTCCGTACTTTTCACCGTGCCCTTAAAACTTTTTTATTTCATCAAGCTGGGCTGGCGTAACCCCCCCCCCTTAGATATTTTTAGATATTTTTAGATATTTTTAGATATTTTTAGATATTTTTAGATATTTTTAGATATTTTTAGATATTTTTAGATATTTTAAAATATTTTTAGATATTTTAAAATATTTTTAATTGTAAATTGATTTTAGTTGGGGTGTTTTAAATTTAACTGGGCCAAAATTTGTCTAATTCTTTTTTTTAAAAATTAAATTTTGTATGTGATGTTTTTTATTTTTGGCTGTTCACCAAAAATAAAATACTGAGTCCAGTAGGAGAAGGGCGGTAAAAAAATTTAATAAAATAAATAATAAATAAAAATAAATCATGTCTTGCTTCAATAAATAGCAATGTAATTTACTTATGGTCTTGCCCTCCCTTCTTAATAAAATCTTATCTAATTGTGATAATTCTTGCTTTATACCCCATTCCTTTTTATCTTTGCTAAATTTAGATTGTATTTGGAGGTATGCCCACCATTCCAATTCAATTCCTTCTTCCTTTAAAATGTTTCTCGCTTTCAATTCTCCTCTCTCATTCAGAATATCTTTATAGGTGACAACCCCCCCTTAGTTAGTAAAATTTGGATGAGTATACATTTCCAAAGTTGACACCCAGTTGGAAATTTCCATATAATTAATTCTTTTTGTCTTAATCCAGATATCTAATAGAGCCCTCCTAATATAATGCCTCTGGAAGTACTGATGGACTTTATGCTTTTCCTCCCATAAAATAGCATGCCATCCTATCTGTAAAGATGCTAGAGAAAGAGGGGGATTCAGTTTGCCAGATTGGAGAAAATATTATCAGGTAGCAGCTTTGGTATGGATAAGTGAGTGGATGCATCTCAAAAATACAAGACTATCGGCGTTAGAAGGCCCAGTTCTAATTCAGTTTTGTTGGCAGCACAGATCAATGGATTATGCTTTAATTTCAGGAAAGGATGTGCTCACTCAAGACATTCTGCTGCACAAAGCATTTACACTGATTTTGCATATAGGTGCAACCCAGGGCTGGGTTCTAAAATTTTTTACTACTGGTTCTGTGGGCATGCTTATTTTGTGGGCGTGGCTTTGTGACTGGGTGGGGATGGCCAACTTTTTTTTTTTAACTTTTAAAACCATTTTTTCTACAACCTTAAGAGGTTGCAGAAAGAAATGCTTTTAGGAGTTTCTGATGATCAGGCAACTCAGCTGAAATCGCCAGAGGCTTTTAAAGGCATTTTTTTTCCTACAGCCTCTTCGGCCGAAGAGGATGCAGAAAAGAATGCTTTTAGAAACCACTGACGATCAGGCAACTCAGATGAGATTGCCAGAGGCTTTTAAAGGCATTTTTTTTCCTACAGCCTCTTCGGCTGAAGAGGTTATAGAAAAAATGCTTTTAAAAGCCTCTGACGATCCCAGCTGAGCTGCACGATCATCAGAGGCTTTTTTTTTTACTTTTAAAAACATTTTTTTGGATGAAGAGATTGTAAAAAAAATGCTTTTAAAAGGCTCCGACGATCCCAGCTGAGCCGTGCGATCATCAGAGGCTTTTTTTTTTACTTTTAAAAGCATTTTTTCGGCCGAAGAGGTTGTAGAAAAAATGCTTTTAAAAGTAAAAAAAAAAAAAAGCCTCTGATGAGGTGGGTGGGGTAAGTGAGCGGTGACCGGGCCGGGGACCGGTTCGGGGGCCTGGCCAGCCAATGTTATTACCGGTTCTCTGAACTACTAGAAATTTTTACTACCGGTTCTTGCGAACCAGTGCGAACCGGGAGCAACCCACCAGTGGTGCAACCCTAAGATTGCTTGCTGTGTCACAGGGATACCTAGTTTACCTGGAAGGTCAGTTTGTCCCCATTTGATTCATTTTTGCTAGGTATTGTTAACTTCAGTGAAAATGCAAGATTATTGGCCTGTAATCTCACTTATAAGGCATCTGTAGTCCTCACTTACAATGGCCATGGGACACTGCAAATTGTTCAAAGGCACAATGGTGCTAAAAAGTAACTTGTGACCAATCTTTGCATTCACAAGCATTGTAGAATCCCTCAGTCATGAGATTGCTTCTTTGAAACTAGCATACATAATTGCTTGCAACAATACTCTAGAATTTGGGAGGTGGAAGTAAAATTGTAAATTACATTCATGTTATTTTTCACATAGCAACTGCATCTCTTTGCCCAACAACCAAAAGGGAAATAAGTTCATAAGGCCAATTGTAGTCACACAATTTTCTGATTAGCGATCAAGTTGTCAGTCCCAATTGTGATCAATTGTGAGTCTGGTCATGTGAAGATTCAATTTACAACAGCAATGACTTTGACCAGCATTCAGAACTCAATTGTGATCATAAATTGAGGACTACCTATAGTCTATTTTATACTGTCAAAAAGTGGCATGTACAGGAGGCATCAAGGGGGATTAGAACGACAAAAGTAAACATTGTGTTATCAAACCACAAGTTAATTGGTCACACCACAAGTTAATTGTGGCATCACATGCATGCTCAAAACTGGCAATGCAATGCCATTTGACAAAAGGAGCAGAATTCTACAGATGTCCACGTTCCAACTTACTAACTCCATTATATAATGGGATATCCTCTCTTACATTTCTTGATGCATTGTTGCACTCTGCTTCTCAGGTAAATGCTTAACAAAACTCAATCAGCCAACCAACATTCTTGATAAGTTTCCATTGCCTTGTCAGGTCAGACATGCCCCAAATTTGAAATCTCCTTGAGAAAATGGGTTACTCTTTGTTCTTCTAAATAATTATATCTATAGTCATCATAGATTTATTGATGTGATGTATGGACATAACTTTTAATTCTTCCTTTAGATGAAAAATGTATCAAGTTCTACCATCCAGATAAAGCAACAGGCCTTCTCAATAAGATATGTCATGGTAACATTTGCCGATGTGCAGAAGGTAAGTTGGAATAATTAAGTAAAGTTTGTATCTGAGCACCAAAATGAAAGATTTGAGGAAGAGATAGTATGGAATATTTTCCCCTAGCAATGTATTTTAAATGAGAACATGTATCATCAACAATCAATCCAATATACTGTTTTCTCTTTTCCCTTCTTGAAGAAACCTGTTCCTTGCTCAACCAGCAGAAAAAGATTGATCTTCAGTTACGAATTCAAAAAGCCTGCGAGCCAAATGTGGATTATGGTATTTATATTGTAGAATCTTATTAATAAGGTAGTGGTGTCTTTCATTATTAATGCTCTATTTCTAATTATCAAGAAGTCATGATTTGGAGCAGCCATTTTAAATTTATTCATAATAAGATGGATTTTTTTAACCCTCAGAATACACACCTTCATTCTGCAATGATATTTTTCTAGTTAACATGGTGCTGCTTGTTGGTGTGTTATTTACCCTCCAGTGCAGCATATAACAATTCAGGGCTCATAGAAATAGATCTGTATCAATGAGTAAGCAGAGCCAAAACACTGAGATTCAGAGAACATTTCCATGCTGCACACACTCACTGGATGATTGGGAATAATAATTGTCCATAGACAATTAGCAGTGCCTGTGCCTCACTGATTATTCCACTCATGGTGAAAAATAATCAGCTGTCTTAATGAGTATTGTTTCTGTCTTTGTTCTTATAAGTCTACAAAACCAAGCTGCTTCGGATAGAAGAAAAAGATGGTAATGATATCTATGTCATGGACGTTTTAGAAGTTATTAAATCAGGTAAGATTTTTTCTCTGAAACAAACATTTTCTTTTTTTTTTAATTTGATTTATATGCCGCCCTTCTCCGGAGACTCAGGGCAGCTTACAATGTGCTAAGCAATAGCCTTCATACTTTTGTATATTTATACAAAGTCAGCTTATTGCCCCCACAACTGGGTCCTCAATTTACCTACCTTAGAAAGGATGGAAGGCTGAGTCAACCTTGAGCCTTGGCGAGATTCGAACCTGCAGTAATTGCAGGCAGCTGGTCTTAATAACAGGGTGCTTTAAACCACTGTATTACCAAGGCTCTTCTTTAAATCTGAAAGTTCATTTCAACCCTATTTGAAAGTTCACATTAGTCTATTTAATTTGATTTAATTTAATTTATTCAATTTAAGCTCTTGAAGCTTTCTAGAGAAGGCCAGCAGGGTGGGAGTTAATGAGATATCGGGATAACTTCACCTACCTGCTGAATTTTCATCTCTATAGTCAAAATCTCAGAGTTTCCTGGAATTTTCCTTGAGTAAGAATGCTGTAGTTTTCTCAAAAAGTAAAAGAGGGCAGCCATTAAAAACCTCAAGTGTCAGTAGGACATATTTTATTTCACAGAAGCTCACATTTCTATGGAACAGTAAAGTATTTCCCATTGGAAGTCAGATAGAAATTCTCTCAAAATGTGCATGATTGAATATTTCCCAAAATTTTTTGTAACACTTTAGGATTCATCATCCTCACAAATGTGTTTCAGTAATTCCTTCAAACTTCCCTTATTCATGAATTATCAAAAGGAATAATGGGATTTTGGTCTGCTTTCTTAAAACAAAGTCTCCCTTTTAATGCTTCTGGTTACAGTAAGGATGCAGAAATAGATGCAGGTCTGGTGAATTCTTTTGCTTGTAAGAGGAGCATGCCTTTAAATTGATCTCTTCACTCTTTTTCTGTTTTAAAGAGAGGAAACATCTTATTCCTCATCCTTATCACTGTTATTCAAACTCACCACAGGGTTTTTCTAAACAGAATGTTTCTGTTTTAGATAAGGATTCAGGATTTGTCTGTGAGAATGTGGAACTAGGGATGAGTTACATTAGAAAAAAAGGGAGGAGCCATTTTTATCATTCTACCAGTTTTTTTTTTATTTAAAAAGTTTTACAAATACATTTTCTCCCCAATTCCCCCCAAACCCTCCCTAACCCTCCCCTCCCCCCATGACTTCCTCTAGATAAAATCCAAATCAAAATTACATTTTTTGCAACTTAAACCCCTCTTCCCCCTGTGTACTATTTATATCTTCATAGAACTCAGTTAATCTATCCCTACATAATACATTCAGCTAAAAGCTATCTGATATTTCCTAGTTTGATATTTATTCTGCACATAATCTATCCACTTTTTCCACTCCCATACATAAGTCTCTTGAGTTCGATCTTTTAAATATGCTGAAATCTTCGCCATCTCTGCAAAACTGGCCATCTTCAAAGTCCATTCTTCAATAGTGGGCATGGCATCATTTTTCCAATATTGGCCTATCAATAATCTCGCTGCTGTCACCATATACAATATCAGCTTTGTTTCACCCAATGTAAAAACCTTAACTATACCCAATAAAAACAATTGTGGAGAAAACTGAAGTTTTTTCTTCAAAACATTTTGCATAACCCACCAAATTTTTATCCAAAAAGCCTTCGCTTTCTTACAGGTCCACCATATATGATAATATGTGGCATCTAAACAATCACATCTCCAGCATTTTGGTTGAACATTAGGATACATACACGATAGTTTCTTAGGATCTAAATGCCACCTATAAAACATTTTATAAAAATTTTCCCTCAAGTTCTGCGACTGTGTAAATTTAACATTCTGGACCCATATTTTTTCCCATGTTTCCAACATCACTGGTTCTTCAAAATTTTGTGCCCACTTTATCATACAATCTTTAATCAGTTCATTTTCCGAGTCTCTTTCTAACAAAACATTATAAACCCTCTTAATATGCATTAGACCTTTCTCTTATATGTCTAACCAATTCTTCTTCATGCATCATTATACCAAATTTTTGATCTTCTTTCCATCTCAATTGGAGTTGATTATACTGTAGCCAAGTTAAATTAATCCCTTCTTCCAACAGTGTTTCTAATGTCTTTAGTTGCCATCTGCCCCCATCCATAAAAAGAACTTCTTTGTATAACCCCCCCCCCGAGTGACATTATATTTGTATTCCACATAATATGACCAAGATCCAGCCATAACGGTATTTTGTAATCCCGTTTGAGTCGGTGCTTCTTCCAGACTCTCATCAAAGAGTTCCTAAGTATGTGGCTTTTAAATACTTTGTCCACTTTATTCTCATAGAATAAATATGCATGCCAACCAAATTCAAGATCATAACTTTCTATATTCAATATTCCAGTCTTTATCCTTCCAAACCAGTCACTTGCTTGCGTCAAGGCCGCTGCTTCATAATACAGTTGTAGGTTTGGAAGATTAAGGCCTCCCCTTTCTGGGACATCTTGCATAATTTTCAGTTTAACTCTCGGCTTTTTCTCATTCCAGACAAACTTATTCACTCCTCTTTGCCATTCTCTCAGTTGTTTATCACTTTTAAGCACCGGAATCATTTGAAACAAAAAAAGAAATCTAGGCAAAACGTTCATCTTAACTGCTGCTATTCTTCCAAGTAGCGACAGCTGCAGTTTTTTCCAAATCTCCATATCTTTTTATACCTCTCGCCACAACACCTCATAATTATTTTGAAACAATTTCATATTTGATTCTGCAACCTGGACTCCTAGATATTTAACCTTTGATACTATTTCAAAGCCTGCCTTGCTTTCAAGTTCCTGCTTTCGAACTTGTGTCATATTTTTAACTATCATCTTCGTTTTTTTCTGATTCAGTCTAAATCCTGATACCATACCATATTCTTCTATAATGTCTTTCATCTGGATTATTGATTCCATCGGCTGTTTTAGGGTAACAACCAGATCATCTGCAAATGCCCTAGTCCTATAATCTTCTTGCCTAATAACTATTCCATGTAAAGAATTTGAGTCCTGTATTGTATTCAACAAGACTTCTAGTGTTAAAATAAATAACAATGGGGATAGCGGACAACTTGTCTTGTTCCTTTTTCAATACTAAAATTTGTAGTCAAACTTCCATTAATAATAATTTGTGCCATTTGTTGTTGATAAATTGCTGCAACTGCCTGTATAAACTGATCCCCAAAGTCCATTTTTCTTAAAGTCTTTAATAGAAAGTTCCAATCCACTCTATCAAAGGCCTTCTCCGCATCCAAAAACACCAGCACTGCAGAGATCTGTTTATTTTTCTCAAGATATTCCAATAAGTCTATTATTTGCCTTACATTATCCTTCATGTATCTGCCTTCTATAAATCCTGCTTGATCATGATGAATCACCTCTTGAATAACTGGCATTAACCTGTTGGCTAATACTTTTGCAAAAATTTTGTAGTCATTATTCAGAAGAGATATTGGTCTGAAATTCTCAGGTTTTTTAGGACCTGCTTGTTCTTTCGGTATCAATGAAATATAAGCTGTTTTCCATGAGGGAGGTATTTTACCCCCTTGTTGTATACTGCAAAATAAGTCTTTGAGGTATTCAACCATTTCTGCTTGTAAAGTTTTATAATACACCGCAGTTAAACCATCTGTCCCTGGTGCTTTAGCTGTTTTCAGTTGTTTAATTGCGGCAATAATCTCCTCAACTGTTATCGGTTGACTCATTCTTTCCTTTTGTTCACTAGATATTTTCATAACTCTTCTTTCTTCTAAGTATTTATCTATAAGTCCAGTTTTTATATCATCTTTAGCATATAATTTGGTATAATAGTCTAAGAAAGCTTCTTTAATTAATTTTTGTTGAAAAATTTCCTTTCCTCCACTCTCAATGCTACCAATAACCCGTGTACTCTGTCGTTTCCTCAATGTGTAGGCCAACCATCTGCCCTGTTTATTAGCGTTGCAAAATGTATTATGTTTCGCAAATTGTAAGTTAATTGCTGTTTGTTCCGCCATAAGCATATGAAATTGATCTTTCAAGAGTTTTATAGCTCCTCGTATTCTTTCATCTGTTGGATTTTTTATAAGTAACTGTTCTTTTTTCTTTATCTCTGCTTCCATTTCAAGTGTTTTCTTTTGTCGATTTAATTTGTGTTTAGAGTTAATGTAAATGAGTACCCCTCTCATATATGCCTTACTCGCGTCCCACACAATTTCAACAGGGGTACCCTTATTCAAATTCATTTCAAAAAATTCTTTCATTTGCTTTTTAAGTTCATTTACATTCTTTTCATATCTAAACAAATTTTCATTTACTCTCCATGATCTTCTCTCAGTCTTTCCCATTTCAATTTCTATTCATACCGGGCTATGGTCAGTTAGAGTCCTTGGAAAAATCTTTGTTTTTTTTTGTTTTAACAAGTAAATCAGATGATAATAAAATAAAATCAATCCTAGAGAAGGATCTGTGCCTGTCTGAGAAGAAAGTAAAGTCCAAATCTTTTGGGTTATGTATTCTCCAAATATCTTTTAATTCCAAATCTTCTTTCATATCAAAAAAAGTCTGCGGTAGTCTGATCCTTGACTTTGCCAAACTCTTTTTATCTATTTTGGGATCAATTACTCCATTCCAATCTCCCATGATTAGAATAGATCTATAATCCCAAAAATACTTAGTAAACTCTAGATTAGGAACACAATTTATAGCTTCAAATTTGGAAAAAAAAGAATGGCGTAGTGATTTACGTAAATAAAAGACTAAATTATAGAAGCAGCTAAAATTATAGAAGCAGATGATTGTGGGAGATTTATAGCAATTGAAATTTATACAGAAAATGGTCCAATTTTGGTGATTGGAATTTATGCTCCTAATCAACAACAAGAAAATTTTTATAAGACATTGCATTTTAAAATATTGCAATGGGATTCTACCAGTTTTCTGTATCCTGATCAATCTGTTCCAGTGAATCAGAAGATCCTCCAACCAGTGGTGGGTTCTAAATTTTTTTCTACCAGTTTGGTGGGTGTGGCTAGGTGGGGGTGTGTAACTGATTGGGCGTGGCCAATGTGACATCACTCACACACTCAGTCACATGACCCCCCCAAGCCACACCCATCAAAATGGTGGCTAAAATTTTTGGGACTTTTTGAAACTTTTTTTTTGACATTCCAGCTCCATATCCTGGTCGGGACACGTGGGGTGGCGGTGGTCATCTCGGCTTTCCCTCCATTGCCCTTCCTGGCCGAAACCCCTTCTCACCTCTGACGGGCCTTCCTTGTGGTTGCAGCTGGAGCAACCCACTCCGCCAGCTCAGGGCAGCGGACTCAGCTGCAGCTCAGATGAGCCAAGGAACTGCGGGGAGCCTCCCACATGTTGCACCCCCTCCCAGCTTTCCCCCCGCACCTCCGCTGGGCACTAAATTTACTGGGCTGCCCCCACCCCTGTCGTGGCTCCAATGGCGGCAGCTTCGGGAGACGCTGGCAGAACGGAGGCACAGGGAAAGGCTGGGAGGGGGTGCAACACACGGGAGGCTCCCCACAGTTCCTCAGCTCGTCTGGGCTGTAGCTGATTGAGGTGCTTTAGCAGCCATGAGCTGCACTTTCCTCCAAGTCTCACAGAGAGAAGCAACTGTTTCCCTCTGCCGCCTACAGTGCTTAGAGGAAAGCATGGCTCATGGCTGCTACTGGGCTGCCCCAGTCCCTGTTGCAGCTCCAACGGCGGCTTCATGAGATGCTGGTGGCACGGAGGCACAGGCAAAGGCTGGGAGGGGGGTGCAACACGTGGGCTGCTGAGTCTGCTTCCCTTCACATCCCCACACTTGTTTACCCATCCCAGAGAGCTGAGACTATGCCTCCCTCTGACCCAGCCACCTTCCTTGCCGGCATCGCTCCTGAGCGAACTCTTCCGTCCTCAGCTGTTGCGAAGAAGCGGCAGCTCTGGCTGCGCCACGATCGCTTGTTCTCTTTGAGAGCCACTTTGCACTTTGTTTGCAAAGTGGCTCTTAAAAGAGAAAGAAGCAGGTGTGGCACACCCAGAGCTGCCGCTTCTTTGCACAGTCGAGGACTTCTTCCGCTTGGAGCTCCAAGCTGCATGGAGAGGGGGGGCGGCTGCAATGCTGGCAGCTTCGGTGGGCTCCTTCCCTCAGCGGTTTGTTTTCTTTTACCTCGTCTAGGGGACTTTGTCATTAAAGGCTGCTCTGTGCCTTTTGATCTTTCTCAGGTGCGGAGAAAAGCGACCCTGTGTGAAGGGACTGAGCCTGCTGCTGAACTTGGAAGCCGAGAGGCTTCTTTTCCACCCAGCCACTGGTGCATAGTGCCGGAAAGACCTCCGGTCACTGCCACCATCTTCGCGCATACGCAGCTTTCTTTTCACCAGCTGAAGGACTTTTCGGCACCCTGCGGCCAGGCAGCTAAGAGGCTTCTTTGCTCTGGTCAGCTTCGGGTGGGTGAGCAAGCAGCGACCAGGGGACCGGTTCGGGGGCGTGGCCTGGCTGCCATTACTACCGGTTCAGAGAACTAGTTCCTAAAGTTCAATGGTGGCTTGCTCCCGGTTCGCACCGGTTCCCGCGAGCCGGTAGCGGTGACAATATGACGTCACTGAACTGGTTCTCACCCCCCCGCCCCTCCACCCCCACGTTATTTTTAGCCTTTATTTGGCCCCACTCCCAATCTATTCCTGCCTCCTGAGTCCCAGCTGATGGCTAGAGGGAAAAAAAACTGTTTAAACTCTTGCCGCAGGGCTTCAAAGGGCCGCCCTACAGGTGATCAGTGTTAAAAGAAAACAAATGAGTAGCTATGCTAGGGAAAAAACGAAACTGAAAGTAAAACAGGCTCTGCTGCAACGTGACAAAATGAGGCAGGGAGAGATTTCTTTTTCTTTTTGCTCACCAAAAAAGGTAGGTGCAAACAATTGGAAATTTAGGGCAAAAGAAGAGAGTTCAAGATTTTAAAACACAAAAGAAAAAAAGCTCTATTTAACTAGGGAATTGTAATAATTGAGATATTATTAATTGTATATTGTGTTGAAAGCAGAAATGGTTAAGTTGTGGTTTGGAGGAATATATGGGGGAAATTATTTGGTTTATTATTATTGGTAAATATAATTAATTGATTTGTAAGAAATTGGATTGCATGGAAATAATTGGAATATTCATGTTCATATTGATTAATATACAAAAAAGATAATTATATAACTAATTGATTTATATTAAAATGTTTGTAAAATTAAAATTAATTAAAATTTGTATTAAACAACTGTAATATTACATAATTAACCAATGTGAGGATGGATATAAAAATAGATGACAATGGGAAGGGGTATAATATAGAATAGAAGGGAAAAACTGAATTTGATTAAGATTAGAGATGAGGATGAAGGGTAATATTGGTTTTTTTAAAAAATAGATGAGGAATAAATATGGCAAAAAGGAAATATAGAAATTTTAAATTTAATTGAAATTAAATTTAATTAAAAGAGCCTTGGTAGTACAGTGGTTTAATGCACCCTGTAATTAACACAGCTGCCTGCAATTTCTGCAGGTTCGAACCTTACCAGGCTCAAGGCTGACTCAGCCTTCCATCCTTTCTAAAGTAGGTTAAATGAGGACCCAGTTTGTGGGGGCAATAAGCTGACTTTGTATAAATATACAAAAGTATGAAGGCTATTGCTTAACGCATTGTAAGCCGCCCTGAGTCTCCGGAGAAGGGCGGCATATAAATCAAATAAAAAAAAAAATTAAAAAAAAATGACTAAACACTGTTTAAATTTGTGAACCGGCCAAATACTCTGTTCAAAGAAAATACATTGTATGTTTGTATGTGTGTTTCTAATTATCGCTATTTATTCATATTTGTCCTCTTTTATTCTTTAAAGATTAACAATTCATTCTTTATCTTAATATCGTTATATTTGTTTGGGGTTGGCTTTCTTCCCTTTCATCTTTTTTATTGTACAGCTATCTTTCTCCTCAAACCTACCACCTCTCTCTTTTCTTTCCTTCTTACTTTCTCTTGCCCCCCTCTTCTTCTCCTCCCTACTTCCTCTTCCTTTCTCCTTCTCCTCCTCTCTTCCTCCCTCTCTTACCCTCACTCCTACTCTAATTTCCCTTCCCTTCCTTCCTCCCTTCTCTTCCTTCCCTCTCTTCTCCTTCCTTCATCCCTCTCTATTGCTGTATCCTTTTGTGCATATGGATTACTCAGAGACCTGAAAAAGTTATTTTTGACTGGTCCTTGCACTTTTGACCACTCCTCGAACTTATGACTGTCCTCACATTTTACGTTTTTTGCCCTATCTTGTCACCATGGTGAAGAGAAGCAGTTGTGAAATGAGTGACATGGTTGTTAAGAATGCTGCACGGGCATAAAAGTGAGGATGGTCATAAGTGTGAGGACCAGTCAAGTGCAAGGACCTGTCAGAAATGACTTTTTTCAGCCCTCTGAGTAGTCCCTATACACATAGCCACGCCCACCCAATCACATGACCTCCAAGCCACGCCCATAAAATAAGCCACGCCCACAGAACTGGTAGTAAAAAAATTTAGAACCCACCCCTGCTAAAGTTACTACCTATTCGGTAGACCCGGGCCGAACCAGTAGCAACCCACCACTGCCTCCAATCAATGTGGGAAGGATCTGTTGTAGAAAGGCTGCCAATGGCCGTCCTCCCCTCAGCAAAAATGGCCTTCCTTTCACTTCTGTTGATAGGAATCTTCCCTGGATGATCCGCAGACAGATGAGGTTAGCCTCTAGTACTGAGATAGGGAACTGGTTTTTCAGGGTCAGATGCTGCAGTATATGTGTTGCGTATAATTGGCCTCTCTGAGGAAAAAGGTAGAGCTGAGAAGATGATTTGTTTGCCCCCGGGTGATAAATATGGACCAATAGCAGTTGAAGAAAGGGCTAATGCATCCACTAAATACAGCTATTCCCTCTTCTCTGGTTACTTAACATTACTTGCCAATGTAAGACCATAACCCTATTGAAATATTTATTCAGATTCTATCTAATTTCTGCAGGCACTGACCGAAATCCACAAGCAAAGCCCCGTGAGTATGTAAGTCAAAGGAAATGCCAGGAGACTTTGAATTTGAAGCTGGACAATGATTATTTGATCTGGGGTCTCAGCAGTGACCTGTGGCCCAAGAAAGATGAGTACGTATTTCACTATTTAAAAAAAAAAAATCTAAAATTTTATAGATTTTGTTTTTCTGCTATCAAATCCATAGAACACCTAACAATATATTTACAGTACCATAGAATGTTGTGTTACAACTTTGAAAGCAACCCTAATCTGAATCTTTTAATATCAAAATAGCCATTCTTCCTCAGTTTTATTGGATGTCACTTGTGTAGGTTACATATGACATTGTAGGGAATAACCTTAACTAGGATTTTTAGATTCCTTCATGTATGGATAGCACCATCTGCCCAACTAAATCTCTCTGGGAATATCTAATGCTTTTGCTCAGATGCTTCAAGCCACATAGTCCATATGTTCTATGTTGTGCTGAAGAGCTTTGCTGGCCTGGAGAGGTCTTTTCTATCACAACCTCACGTTTCCCAGTGCCTCCAGTTCAGGCCTGCAAGGATCCATACATGTGAGATCTTTCACTCAGCAAAGAATAAAAGTTGTCTTCATGTCTTTGTTACTGTCTAGTGGTTGCCCAAATTTTTGCAGCCCAGACCTACTAGTCCAATCATTTCATTTCACTTTGTGCTGAATTATTTCCACCGTTGTTTTTATAGTACAGACAGTTCAGTAGGGGAAGGGTTGCATCTAATTGTTCCTCTCTATACACTCAAACATACACATGAAAAAGAGTTGGTAGATTATCACTGTATGTTTAGGAACATAGACTTGTTGTTTTAGGTGTTTTTGGAAACATCAAGGCTGATACTCATTTACGTGAAGAAAATCAAAATACTGTTTGGGTGATTTAACCGTTCAAAGCAACATAAGGATTTTTCACACTTTTTCACACTTCTTAAAGTCTCCCTGAATTTTGGATTGTCTTAACTATCACAAGCCTGATGCATCTCTTATTCTCCTTGCCTGGTTGACTTTGAGAAGCTCTAACTGTGAGCCATTGGGGTTTCTTTCATTCCATTTGGGTTCCACAAACATACTTCTAAATTTCTGTTGATAATATATACCTTTAGCATTCAGATCCAATTTTCTGCTATTTGTGTTAACTGAAATACATAAAGTCTTAGACTGGGGAGAAGCAATCTATGAGATAAAACTGATGCATCATTGAATTCATTCATTCATTCATCACATCTGTACTGTATACTGCCAAATCTTGCAACTCACGAGGGTGTCATGATAGCAATCATGTTTTATGGCAGGAACCATTTGAATTTTCCAGAATTCAGTTGAGGATTCAGATTTTAAGGAAAAAGATAAGTTTCTTTTCTCACCCTAAAAACAAAATCTAAATTAAAATGTCATATTCATAGCATGAAATGATTGAAAACTATATTTGGATTCAATCCAAGCCCAACACATTGTTCCAACAGGAGACAGTTGAACTAATTTCCTTGCAGGGCTGTTTTTAGCTATCCTGTTTCTCTTTCCAGTATTTCCTACCTCATTACAAAGAACACCTGGATCGAGAGATGGCCATATGAAGAAGAATGCCAGGATGAAGAATTCCAGAATTTGTGTGATGACTTTGCTCAGTTGTCCAACACACTGACTATTTTTGGCTGCCCTACTTAAAGTTTAGAAGAATTAATGATAGGAAGAATATTCTCAGAATAACGATTTTTGAGCCAATACATATATGTTACTTTGCCTCTTGATTTTTTAGTTTTTTATCATTTTGCTGTGCTATTTTCTTTCAAAATTGTTTATTCATAAAATAAATGATTGATTTCATACTTTGGTATCCTGTTGATAGTTAATAAGGAGTGATATTTCAGGAGTATTCTTTTTTTGCTCTTCTGATCCTTTTATTAATTGAAGTTCTTCGAGAAGATTATAAAGTATTGTTTAGTGATGGATGAATGAGTTAGTGGGTGAATATTAATGAGGGAAAGAATTAGGTGGCACAGCTCAACACAATGCAGAATATAAATTTACTTCCTTCTAATTTCATCCCAGTAACTAGAATAGTTAGATTTCTGCATTTTGCTGAGTTTCCACCAAAGGCAATACTCAAAGTGCTTTTTCACTTTCTGCAAATTGCAAAGGCATTCTCCCATGCATATAGCTTTCCATCCATTACAAATTGCATCACAAGTTCATATCTAGGTCATAAAAGAAATGTTGAATATCAATTGCAGCTATCCCCTCTTTCATGTTCTTCAAAGTTATATATAATGTCTAAAAATGAGTAATGTTGATTGTAGAGCCAAAACTAAGTATTATTACTCAAGGTGGATCAGAGTTTACAGATACCTTCCTCCAAGAAGCTTTTCAAAAAAGATGTATTAGGATTGTCAAGGAAATGCACAGCAGCTGTCCAGATGAAATTGGAAACCCTAACATAAATTTGTAGTCTTTTATAAACCAGACCCCATAAAAGAGTAGGTGGAGTTGCACTGTATATAAAGGATCACTATATTGCTACAGAAATGCACAAAAACAAAATAAAAACCTCCTAGAATGCATATGGGTCAATATAAAAGAAAAAAAGAATGACATTGCCATAGGTGTATACTACAACTAAGCAAAAAAAAAAAAAAAAAAAAAATAGATGTACTTTTTGCTAACCAAGTAACAAATATATGTAGGAAACACACTACAATAGTAATGGGGGACTTCAATTAACTTGACATCAACTGGAAGACTAATTTTGCACTAAGTGAGAAATCAAATAAGTTCCTGACCAACCTAGCTGACAACTTTATTGTCCAAAAGGTAGAGGAGGGAACTCTACCCTCCCTAGAGAGGGAGAGCCATAATGGACTTAATTTTTATTCATTGATTTATTTATTTGCTTACTTATTTATTTATTTATTTATTGGTTCGATTTATATGCCGCCCTTCTCCGGAGACTCAAGGCGGCTTACAATGCATTAAGCAAGAGCCTTCATACTTTTGTATATACCTGCTTAGTAGGGCTTTCGCCCCCCCCCCCAGCGGTGTTCTTTTTTAGACAAAGTCAGTTTATTGCCCCCACAATCCGGGTCCTCATTTTACCTACCTTGGAAGGATGGAAGGCTGAGTCAACCTTGAGCCTGGTGAGAATTGAACTCGCAGTAATTGCAGGCAGCTGGCAGCTAAGTGCTACTTTAACAGCACTTTTAGTCCGCTGCACCACCAAGGCTCCTTATGGCTCCTTCTCTTATGAACAGAGAAGTCGTGATAGAGGGAGCTGAAACTGCAGGAACCTTGGGTGTGAGTGACCATGTCATACTGGACATAGTCATACTGGAATTCAATATAATGCAAACACAAGCAACAGAACATAATGACACCAGAGTCTTAGATTTAAAAAAAGCTGATTTTAATAAACTCAGAGAGAACTTGGGAAAGATTCCTTGGATGAAAATCCTAAAGGGGAAAACAACTCAAGAAGCTTGGGAAACTGAAAAATATGACTATAAAATCTCAGTCCAGCACAATACCACTGAAAAAGAAAAGTAGCAAATCCAAGAAGAAACCAGCATGACTGCACAAAGATCTCTCTGATAAGTTGAAAGACAAAAAGGACAAGTACAAGAAATGGAAAGAGGGACACTTAACTAAGGCAGAATATCAGCAGATAGCCAGAATCTGCAAAGTTGAAATCAGGAAAGCAAAGGCTCAGAATTAACAAAGGCTTGCAACAAAAGTCAAAGATGATAAAGTTCCTTCCAACATATAAATAACAAGAAAAAAAATCAAGGAAACAGTTGGTCCACTAAAGAGAGAAGGCAGCAAGGAAGTAACAGGCAGCAGAGAGAAAGCAGAGTTGCTTAACTCATTCTTTCAGTTGTCTTCAGCAAACAAAAACTATAGCCCAACCTACCAAAAATATAATCTTAAAAGACAGATTAGAAATAAAAAGTAAAATAAGCAAGAAAATGGTAAGAGAACATCTGTCTGATCTTGACAAATATAAATCACTGGGACCTGATGGATTACATCCCAGTGTTCTGAAAGAACTGACAAGTGTTATCGCAGAACCATTGTACCATATTTTCAAAAATTCTGGAGCACCAGGGAAGTACCAGAGGACTGGAAAAGAGATGATGTGGTTCCCATCAGTGATGTGATTCAAGTAATTTAACAACCGGTTCTGCCTAATGACCAGCTGTGTAGGTGTTGTCAGGTTCCAAAAGAAAAGAAAAAGAAGGAACACAACCAAACACAAACTTGGTTTGTTACTGCCTGCTTTACTTCCCTTCTGGCACACACTTACAATCGCAGGAATATCTTGTTAGGGCTACTTGCCTGTGCTCCCCACCACCTTTTATACAATAAGTACCATCCACCCACAATGGTATGCAACTCCCTCCCACATGATCCGGAAGTGAGAAGAAGCCATCATCTTTCAAGTTCAGCCTCCTTAGCCCTCAGTCCCAATGGAGTCCTTAAGGGAGGATTGGTCCTCACCGAAGTGGCCAGTCTTCAACAGAGGTCCAGGATGGCCTGGGAGAGCGATGGCTGCCTCTCGAGTGCTGCCATGCCGTCCTCGATGATGTGATCGCCGTGCAACCACCTCTTAGTTGTTTGGTGGCCGTGTGGCCTTCTCCCGGCATAGCGGCCTCTTCCGGGTGTTTCCGCTGTAGCTCCGCTGCCTACATGGTGGTGGGGCTGACAGCTCCCGGTGTCCTGGTGGCTCCTGGGCTGGTTCTGGGGTGGCAGCTGGGCTAATACTGGCCGGAGGCTTCAGGGTGGCGGCTCCCCTCCAAATGGCAGCTCCACGCCAGAGCTGACAGGTGTGGCTGGGTGGTGGTGGTATCATGTGACTCAGTAAGCATGGTGAACTCAACATCACTCATGGCAAGGTTCAGCCCGCCTGCGCTACCCAACCTTGCCATAACGGCAATATCACCTCATTCCGGCCAGTGAGGGCTGCGTTACTCCTTGCACCACTTCTTGTACCACCCTCTAGGGTGGAGATTTCCAGCCCCACCAAGAGCGAATCTCCCCCCCACCATCACCCTTACCTTCTCAGGCCAGGCGAGGAATGACTGGGAGGGGAGAAGCGAGGTGAGGCGCGGGGCCAGCCAGTGGTGGGATCAGCCATTTCGCCGAACTGCGCAAAAAGTTAACAACCACTTTGGCTGAACCAGTGCAAACTGGCTGAATCCCACCACTGGTTCCCATCTTCAAAAAAAGGGGGAAAAACAGACCCTGGAAAGTACAGACAAATCAGCCTAACATCAATACCTGGGGAGATACTGGAAAAGATAATGAAAAAACAGATCTGCGAACATCTAGAATCTGTTTGTTTAAAACAGATCATGCCAAACCAATCATATTTCATTCTTTGACAATATGACTAAAGTAGTAGACCAGCAAAATGCTGTGGACATAATATGCTTAGATTTCAGTATAGCATTCAACAAAATATCACAACCTACTTCTTGATAAACTAGAAAAATGTGGGATAGAAAGCATCACCACCAATTGTATTTGTAACTGGCTGATAAACCATACTCAACAAATAGTCCTTAATGGTACGACATCTACATGGAGGGAAGTAAGCAAGGTTCTGTTTTAGTCTTCAATATCTTCATAAATGTCTTAGATGAGGGAATAGAAGGGGAACTTATCAAATTTGCAGATGACACTAAGCTAGCAAGAATAGCTAACAACCTAGAGGACAAGCTCAGGATCCAAAAAGATCTTGACAGAGTTGAATAATGAGCCCTATTCCCCCCAAAAAAGAAATTTAAAGTGGAGAAAAGCAAGGTTTACACTTAGACAACCCTACCTCCAAAAGGTACAAGTATAGATGAGGTAAAACATGGCTCAAAAACAGTAACTGTGAGAGGGACCTTGGAGTGCTAGTTGACAATCACTTAAATATGAGCCAGCTGGTGACATTGTGCGACAGCAGCCAAAAAATTAATACAGTCCTTGGTTATATAAACATAGGCATAGAATCAAAATCACATAAGTATTAGTACCACTTTATAAAACCTGGAATAATGCATCCAGATTTGGTCACCACATTACAAAAAAGTTAGCGAGATTTTAAAAAAAGTACAGAGAAGAGCAACTAGGATGATTAAAAGCCTAGAGACTAAAATATATAAAGAATGGTTGGAAGAACTGGGTATGCAGTGGTAGGATTCAGCCAGTTTGTACTGGTTCAGTAGAACTGGTAGCTACATTTTTCTGAAGTTTGGCGAACCGGCTGAATAGCCTTCTTCCCCCGCCCCACCCCTCCCCATCTGTAACCCCCAAATTGCATCAATAAAGGGGTGGGTGGGTGGCTAAGTGAGGGGCAGGAAGCTCTGCCATGCCTGGCGAGGGGAGAAGAGACAGCAAGAGGAGCCCTGTCTTGTTCCACACGCCCCAATGAAAGGCAATGGTAGACAGCGTGGTGCTAGACTGGAGAAATGGGCAATGGAGTGACCGGCACGAGGGAAGGAGGAGGTTGTTTTCCAGTGGTGGGATTCAAATAATTTAACAACTGGTTCGCTCAGGGTCAGGTTGGTCCATCCCTGTCCTCCAGTTCTGCTGCACATGCAGGAGGAGCCTCCTGCAATGGCCAACCTGACCCTGGGCAAATTGGTTGATAAATTATACCTCCCACCCCACTATCAAAGTGGATGCTGGGCACTGCCTTGCAATGGAGAAATGAGAAATGGAGCGGCCGGCATGACGGAAGGAGGAGGAGCAGGGAGAAGAAAGAGGGAAAGCGGCCTCCTCCTTTCCTCACGATGGTCGCACTGGCCATGTGATTGCCCAAGGATCTGCTGATAGAGTTCTATAGAGGAATTATTGAGTGTCATTTGTACCTCAATAACTGTCCGGCTTGTCATAGCAACCAAACAGGACAGGTACAGACTTCAATGGATAGTTAGAATTGCAGAAAAAACAGTTGCAACCAGCCTGCCTTCCATTGAGGATCTGTACACTGCATGAACCAGAAAGAGGGCTGAGAAAATATCTACAGACTTCTCACATCCTGGACATGAACTGCTTCAGCTTCTTCTTTCTGGACACTGCTATAGGGCATTGCATGCCAAAACAATTTGACACAAATATAGTTCCCCCCTTCCTCCCCTCATGCCATCACTCTGCTAAACACGTACCATATTTTTCAGAGTATAAAATGTACTTCCCTCTCCCCCCAAAAGTGGGTGAAAATTTTGATGCATCTTATACAGCGAATGTTGTGGTGGGGGAGAGGGGGGATGGTGCAGCACCGATCAGCTGTTCTAGAATGGGCCACGGTGATGGCAGCAAACAGGCCAGGACAAATGGATGGTGGCAAACAGGTTGCGCCAAATGGGCCATTGCAGCAGCGAATGGATGGTGGCAAACAGGCAGTGGCGGTGAATGGGCAGCGGCAAATGGGCCACGCCAAACAGGCCACATTGGCAGTGCCAAATGGGCAGTGTTGGTGGTGAACGGTCGTTAGCAAATGGGTATAGTGAATGGGCATTGGTGAACGGGCTGTGCCGAACAGGCTGTGCTGAACAGGCCATGGCAAATGGGCGGCTGCTGTGGCAAACGGGCATCAGCGAACGGGCCACACCGAATGGGCCATGCTGAACAGACTGTGGCGGTGGCAAACAGGCTGCGCTGAATGGGCTGTGCTGAACAGGCGACGATGGTGGCAAATGGGTCGCCCCAAATGGGCAACAGCACCAAATGGGCAGTGGTGGCAGCAAATGGGCGGCGGCGGCAGCGAATGGGTGGTGGTGAATGAGCCACGGCTGTCAACGGACAGCAGCGAACAGGCCGTGATGAATGGGCCTCGCAGTGGCGAACGGGCCATGGCAGCGGTGGCGAATGGGTGGCGGCAAATAGGCCAGATGAATACTGGATGGATGCTGGGAGGCAGAAGCAGAATTTTTTTTTCTTGTTTTCCTCCCCCCAAAAGGTAGGTGCGTCTTATAGTCTGGAGCGTCTTATATTCCGAAAAGTATGGTAATTCCCACAACACTGTCTTACGCCTAAAGATACTTACTCATATAGTAGGCTGTATTGATATTATCTTTCTCATCTTGTCAACTTTCTCATCTTGTCAACTTTCTCATCTTCTCATCTTTCCTAATGCCTTCTCCTATTGATATATATGATTTATTACTTGTTGTATCTTATTATTAATTATTTTAACTATGATCCATGATACATGACCTATCACTTTGTTGTTTATATGTACATTGAGAGTTTATGCACCAAGGACAAATTCCTTGTGTCCAATCACACTTGCCCAAAAAAGAATTCTATTCTATTGTTGTTTTTCCTCCTAACTGTTTTGTTGTTTATAAAATATAAAGACAGCAGGCTAACAATGTAAAAACTGATCTAGTAGTTGAGTATTTTAAAATTCTTTTGATCAGTTTTGTAAGGGATGGGAAATTAATATTGTAAAATTAATTAAAATTAATTATATTAATCAACATTCAGCTAGGATGTATATGTGTGTTTCCCCCCTCCCCCTTTTAATGTCTAGTTTGTTGTGTTTTTTCTTTTTTTATATACATTTTGCTGTTTTGTAGTTTAACTTTTCTTGAATAAACTAAATATTATTATTAAATAATGCTTCTCTGTTCAAGCTTTAAATCAATTCCTTTTAACACAGCAGTAATATGCTTCCTATTTTTTAAAAAAATTAAAAGAAATTTAGATCACAAAGCCTGGGTTTTTAGAATCATACACTCCAATGGTTCTCAACCTGTGGGTCGCAACCCCTTTGGGGGTCGAACGACCCTTTCACAGGGGTCGCCTAAGACCATCAGAAAACACATATTTTCAATGGTTTTAGGAATAATTTTATGGTTGGGGGGTCACCACAACATGAGGAACTGTATTAAAGCGTCACGGCATTAGGAAGGTTGAGAACCACTGATATACTCAGTTCCTAATTCTGTATAACTATCTCAAACTTCCAATATGATTTCAAATACTACTCCATGCCTAAATCATAACATCAGAATAAATGCTTTCTCTCTTTCTTACAGAGCATATATTAAGTGGAAAGGGGTGGGGGAGAATATTGATCTTTTTAAAAAAGAACGGCAACATGTATGTTTTCCAGAAATCTTGAGTGGAACTTTCCCCAATTTACTCTTAGGCTGTGTTTCCTTGGAATTGTGGAATTGCTATGCAAAGCATATTTATGGCACCTAGTGGGAAAAGTTATTTTCATGAAATCCTTGTTCAGTTTTTAATTAACACAAGGCAATGTAACATATCTGAAGCAGGGGTAAAATCCAGCAGGTTCTGACAGGTTCTGGAGAACCGGTAGCGAAAATTTTGAGCAGTTTGGAGAACCGGCAAATGCCACCTCTGGCTGGCCCCAAAGTGCGGTGGGAATGGGGATTTTGCAGTATCCTTCCCCTGGAGTGAGGTCAGAATGGAGATTTTACAGTATCCTTCCCCTGCCACGCCCACCAAGCCATGCCCACAGAACCAGTAGTAAAAAAATTTGGATTTCACCACTGGTCTGAAGTCCACAGCACATTCTTTAAATGGGTGTGTCTTCATAGTGTTAGCAGGAAAAGATAAAGTTCAGGATGAGATATACAGATTGTCCTCGGTTTACAACAGTCCACTTAATGACCATTCAAAGCTACAAAAGTCCTGAAAAAAGTGACTTGGGTGTCTTTGCAGCCTCCCCGTGGTCATGTGATCAAAGTTCAGAGGCACAGCAACTGGTTCATACTTACAACCATTGCTGTGTCCCAAGGTCATTTTGCCCCATTTTATGACTTTTCGCAGTTGTTAAATGAATCACTGCAGCTGTTAAGTTAGTAACATGGTTGTTAAGTGAATCTGGCTTCTCCATTGACTTTGCTTGTCAAAAGGTCACAAAAGTTGATCACATGACCCCGGGACACTGCAACCGTCATGATTCAATGACAATATCAGCCAGTTGCAAAACATTCAAATTTTGATCATGTGACCATGGGGATGCTGCAATGGTCATGTGAAAAATGGTCCTTAGCAGTGGTGGGTTGCTCCCGGTTTGGTTCTTGTAAACTGGTAGTAATTGCGGTGGGAGGCTCCGCGCACCTGCCTGGACGTCATCATGAATGATCTGCGCAAGTGCACGCTCCACGTTGCAAACTTCCGGTAGCGGAGGTAAGTAGAACCCCTCCCTGGCTAAGTCACTTCTTTCAATGCCATTGTAACTTTGAACAGTTACTAAATGAAAAGTTGTAAGTTGAGGACTGCCTGTATGTCATCTTAAACCTGAAACTAAAGTAGACTTAGAGTACAGGCTTTGGTTGTTGAAAATCTTAAAGGTTGAGCTTGGCATTAAGGCTTGAATGTCAGGGCAAACTTAAGTAAAGTGCAGTGCATTGCCAGGGTAAAATGAGAGAATATGGACTGTTGTTACGTGAACCTTTTAGCCATAAGAGATATGGGAAAGGATTTTGTTGCTCAGATTGAACATTAGAAATCTGAGCAGCAGCTTCCCAGTTCTTTTAACGTAATCAGTAGAGATTTCTCTAGAATTTCTGCAGAATTTTCTCTATTATTTGAACAAGCTCATAGTTCAAAGTCTCCTTGGCTTTGGAGTCTCATAGCAACCTGAAACTTTATTGCATTGATACAACACCACCTATGCAAATAACTACTCTGGCAATCAGTAAAAGTCAATAAAAGAAACTGGCTGGCTATCAATTAATTTGCATAAAACTGTTAATAATCAAAGCATTTATTTGTAATGATGATGAGAACATGACAGTAAACATATGCACTCGATCCATGTAATTATATACAAAACTTCTACAAGGGTATGGCAGTGGCCTCATAACTAGATGTCCAATTCAGCTACCCAAGCAATCACCTTTGGTGTGCTTTGTGTAGATCTCCTAGGGAACCAGAGGATGCATGTTGTGGGCAATCTCATGCAATCTATTTAATTGTTTGCGTATCAGCACCACAATAGCAACAAGGGAATATTAAAGCAAAAGGAAATGCCATTAATTTTGAAATCTGATCTTTGAAAATAGAATTAGTTTTCCCTCTAAAGTTCAGAGCCACATGCTCCTTTTTATTTATTGTAACTTCTTAGAGGGAAGGCTGTTGCCCACTGTCATGTCTCCAAAGCAAAGAGCAAAATTATCAAAGTTCTGTGCCTCTTAATAACGTTTATCAGCATGCCAAGTAAAGTGATCTTCTGCTCTGTGGCCACTCTTGAGGTCACTCTTTCCCAATCTCAGTGAAGGTCAGACAGGGGAGGTAAATCCTCCCAGATCCCAGTGCTTCCCGGAATGGAGAGGAAAGGTAATGCTGCTGGTAGTGGAGTCTGTTGCAAGCTGGGTAAACAAGGCCAAACTTTGACTCTCTCTTCATACAGACTCCAGATGTGGTAGCCTTTTTTTGGGGGGGGTGCGCCAACAAAAGAATCTAAACAGGTGATATTCTTTAGGATCTGCTGTCTTTGAAGACTTGGGAATGTTCAGATTTTTCAAAAGGACAGCAAAAACCTATAGACCTCCATGAATCTCATTGAATGAGCTTTTCTCATATATCACTGACTCTCAATCCATTCCAACTCATTGTGGAAATAAATAGGAGGGAAAAATCTGCCTGCTGCCTTGTGTTCATTGGAGCAAAAAGTTTTATCTTTAATAAAATAAGTATATTGCAGTAAGTGTCTTCAGAGCAGAAGTGGCAGAGCAAGGGCCATTTTTCTGCCGTGCTCTGGTGTGGTCCAGCCTTAGAGAAAACTCTGCTGATCCCATAGAAACACTCCTCCTATCTCCAGAAGCAAATATATATGTGGGAAAGAAGCACAGGCGATCCATTCCTTCCCTTGGGAAGAGGCTCCTCTGGGGAAAAAATGTTGCATCCTCATGCATCCCCTTTGACCAAAACAGAAGCAGGCCAAAATAGCATCCAAGCCAGAGAGCATCTTTGATTTATGCATAAGTAAAGGCTAAGTCTCCCATAGACATAAGGTGGAAAGACCCTTAGGAAGGGGAGAAATAGCTTTATATACAGTTCAAACATATTGGGTTTGGAATGTTTTCTCTTATTGGCTAGCATAATTTGAGTAATAAGTTGTCTTAGAGAGCATGCTCATTAACTATGTATCAGTGCATGCTAACCCATAATATTTGTAGCATGATCATTTAAATGAACTTCAAGTAATCTGTGGGCTGAGAATTTAGAAGTTAAGGAGGAAATTTTCATGAGGTTTTTTAGAGTCCATGAAGAGACAAACCAAATGTCAATCAACACTAAAGTGTTCTCTATCTTATCAGAAGACAAACCACAGACATCCTGTTAAGACAAACACACCCCCTCTCCTCTCTTGAGCAAAGAGTATCAATGAATCCAACTGCAGTTACAGAATAACAGAATTGAAAGGGACCTTGGAGGTCTTCTAGTCCAATCCTCTGCTCAGGCAGGTGACCCTATACCAGTGATGGCTAATCTTTTTGCCATCGGGTGCCGGGGGGAGGGGGTCATGCACGTGCATGCCCACACCCATAATTCTATGTGCCCCGCCCCTGCACATGCACGCACGCCCCCTATCTTCTGGGGTGTTATTCCTGACAGCTTAGTGTCACCTGCAAATTTGATGAATTCCCCTTCTATCCCCTCATCTAAATCATTTATGAAGATGTTGAAGAGTACTGGACCTAAAATGAAACCTTGGGGTACCCCCTGCTTACTTCCCTCCGTGTAGATGTTGTTTCATTAAGGACTACAAATTGAGTGCACTTTGTCAGCCAGTTACAAATCCATCTGGTGGTGATTCTGTCTATCCTACATTTTTCTAGCTCACCAAGAAATAGGTTGCGGTCTATTTTGTCAATTGCCTTACTGAAATCCAAGTATACTATGTCCACAGCATTTCATTGATCCACTAATTTAATCACTTTGTCAAAGAATGAAATAAGATTTGTTTCGCATGATCTATTTTTTTTTTATTGAAAAAGTTTTCAAATACAAATTTTTTCCCCCATTTTTCTCCCCCCTCCTCCCTAACCCCCCCTCACCACCCATCCCCCCCGTGACTTCTTCACAACAAAAACCTAATTCATAACAGATTATATAATATTTTACCATCCCCTTACTCCCTCCTCTAAATACTGACCCTTACATACTAATAATATTATTACTTCCCCCTTTTACCATACATTTCAAAATAACAGTATATAATAACTTCTAATTTAGCATAATAATATTATTATAACTCCCAATCTAGCAACAATCTGCCTTTTTTCCCCTCCCCCATACTTATATATATAACATTTCAAAACAGCCTTCCCCATAAATCTTAATTTAACATTTATTCAACTCTATCCATTTCCTCCACTCCCCTAAATATATCACTTAAACATCCCTTTTCTTAAACTAAACAATCAGTAAACTAACCTATTTCCACCCACTTTCCTACAGAATTGCCATGCACAACAATTTTTAATATATTTAATCTACTGCCCGCCCTGCTAAAAAAATATATATTCCGTTATATAAGAAAAAATCAATGACTTTAAATTTATAATCCTTATAATATCTTCTTTGATGTCTTTCCACTGGATTGTTGAGTCCATCATCCATATTAGGGTAACATAGCATCCTGGTTGCAACAGTTTGTTCAAAATCCTCTGTCATCATCTGCCCCCATCAGTAGTGAATATTCTCATATATATATAAAAAAAGGAAAACAACCACCCTAGTGACATTATAATTATATTCCATATAGTATCTGTAATTGTGGCTTTCATCAGGATTATTAATTCCCATCATCATAATGGGTAACAACCAGATCTTCTGCATGCCCCAGCGCAACTCTCTTGCCTTATAGCTCAAGATAAATATAATACATTTATCAATAAAAAAAAAGAAATCCAAAATAGATAATTCCAGTCCAACAATTTAAGGCTCTTTTTACATCCCAAAGTTATGGCATTGCAGAGGTCTATCACTCTCCTCAGGATAATGTTAACCAATACTTCGCCTCTACTATCTTTTCATATATTCATTCATTTTTTAAAAATAACTGGCTTCACTGTTGCTTAATTTAGAAATTTTTATTTTTGTGAGACCTATTTCTTTTTTTCTTTTCTTTTTGTGGGTTTGATCTCCATCCTAGTTTCCTTTCTACAAGTTGTATATCATCTGATCGGTTTTCATTCTGCTTTATGACTTGATCTTGTTGGTTTTGCTTTTGTATCTCATATTTCTTTTTTATCAATTGTGTGTCAACTAATTGGTTTCCATGCTTGTCTGTGACTTGATGAGTCATCACATTAGAGTCCGATGCCACTTCTCTCATATTTGTAGATAGTCCAGCTGAGGTGTCTAAAGAATCCAAAGGCAATTTGTCCACGGCAGCCTCTATAATTCGATGTTTTCCCTTTATTTCCAACTCCTTCTGCTTATCCTGTATTGTGCATAAAGATGTTAAGTTCATTTTCAAAAATTTTTGATAAAATTCTTCCGCTTTTTCAACAGTATTTAGTTGGTATCTTTCTCCTTGATATCTCAATATTATGCCAACTGGAGCATCCCACCTGAATAGAATATCTTTTTTTAAGCTCAGTCACTAGAAAACCAAATTTCTTTCTTTCCGATAACATCTTGGGCGGGAGCTCTTTGTTAATCCAAATCTTTCTTCCAAACAATTGCAAAGTAGAGTTGAAGGAATTTTGCACAATATTATTTCTAATTTCTTTATCTGTAAAATAAATCACCACATCTCTAGGCAATTGCCTTTGCTTTGCAGTCCAGGAATTTATTCTATAAACTCTATCGATCCTACAAAATACTTCCTCAGGTTGAACCTTTAAAATCCCAGCCAAAATTTCAGAAGTTATTTTCCTTAAATCATCTCTGTTATTTTCCTGCAATCCTCTCAGTCTAATCGCATATTCAGTAAAATTATATTGCATCATTAAAACTTCTCTTTCAATCCGTTGTTGTATGTTTTCTGCATTACAAGTCTTTTGATCAGCCTCCATTTTAGGTTTTTCTTCTGAGCTATTGTCTTGAGTGTTTGTCAAATCATTTTCAATTTTTTGTATTCTATTGTCCAAATTGTCCTCAATTTCTTCCATTTTAGACTCTAATAAATTAGTATTTGCATCCAACTTGATCATAAATTCTGTAAAACCATTAGCCATTTTTATGATCTTTCGATCCAAAGTATCAAACTTTAATTGCACTAATTCTTTAATTTCCTGCTTAAATTTTTCAAAGTTCTGATTCACAATCTCATCCCTTCTTACAATCTCCTCCAAAAGAAATTCAATTATGTTAAAATCAGTTTTCTGAGACTGGAGATTTAGAACTTGTTCACGTAATTTATTAATGGGGGAATTTCCCCCCACTGCTTGTTTATCCGGCTTTTTAAGTTTTAATGCCATGTTTCCACACAGACAAACTTTTTTAAAAAAGAAAAGAGAGGCAAAGAAGAAAAAAAAACTTCTTTCCAACCAAGATCACTATCAGATCTCTAGGAAAAAGAGAACACAAAAGTAGAGCTTTATCTTCAATTGTAGCCAGAGGTATTTATTCCGCTACTTTGTATCTTAATAGAAAACGGAAGGACTTTCCCTTTCAGCCCCTTCTCAAGCCTCGGCAGTCGCCATTTTTTAAAAATTCTTTTTTCCTTTTCCTTTTCCTTCTTCAGTAACTGTTATAAAATAAATGAGATACTTGCGATTCAGGGTCCCAGGTCCAGCTCACATCCTTGTTAATTATTCTGTTAATTTTATAGGCTTGTTCTTGTCGTCTAGCTCTGCATAAAGCCCAAAGGTCTCCCAAAGCCTGGAGCGATGGCGAGGGAAATAGGGAGCTTCGTCTGCTTCGTCCCCAAAAGTAAAAAAAAAACTTTTGGGGCTATGCAGAGAGCTCTACCTGCCCCTGCCGGCTCTATCTCCATTTCCACATGGAAACGGAGTTTTTTTGAGCCGCCTTTCAGTTAAAAAGGCGGCTCTTTACAGGCAATGGGGCTGGCGGTCCCGAGGGATCGTCTGGCGGCGGCGAGAAGCAAACCGGAAGTCCTCGCATGATCTATTTTTGACAAATCCATGTTGATTTCTGGTTATAACTTTGCTTGCTTCTAGGTGTTCACAGATCTGTTTTTTGATTATCTTTTCCAGGAATTTCTCAGATATTGATGTCAGGCTGATTGGTCTATAGCAGGGGTGTCAAACTCGATTTCATTGAAAGCCATATCAGGGTATCAGGGTTGTATTTGACCTCAGGGGGGCTGGGAGGGCATGGCTAGCTTGACGTCATTCGTGTCAGGGGCGCCTGTGGTGGCCCGAGCACTCTGCCAGTAAAAACAGGCTCCTGAGCTCCATTTTCAGCTCACTTGCACTGTACCTAATTTATTTTGCAATTATGTCTCTGTAACAGTGGTGGGTTGCTACTGGTTCACCCCAGATCGGGTGAACCGGTAGTGGTGGTGGCGGGAGGCTCCGCCCAGACGCTTCTGCGCCTGTGCAGAAGCATTGCATGTGAGCACAAGCGCACAAGACCCCACGAGTGAACCAGTAGCGATGGATTTTGAAACCCGTTCCTGCTCTGTAAATATGCACTGTTAATGGTAAAAAGAACTATATTGTCAATATTGAAGAAAACCAGCACAGTCCATATAGAGAAAATTATCTCAATGCTGAGAGAAAGGGACTGTGCTTTGTCCCTTTCTCTTCAGCATAATGAAGGGAGCTGCAGACAGCCCAGACTACTCAGCAGAACTCAGCAGAATATACTTTGCATCCACCTATTATCATATGTAAGGGATGCAGTGGCTCAGTGGCTAAGATACTGAGCTTGTCGATCAGAAGGTTGGCAATTCAGTGGATCGAATTCCTAGCTCCGCATAACGGAGTGAGCTCCCATTACTTGCCCCAGCTTCTGCCAACCTAGCAGTTCGAAAGCACCTAAAAATGCAAGTAGAAAAATAGGGGCCACCTTTGGTGGAAAGATAACAGCATTCCATGCACCTTTGGCATTTAGTCATGCTGGCCACATGACCACGGAGAGTCTTCGGACAGTGCTAGCTCTTCAGCTTAGAAATGGAGATGAGCACCACCCCTAGAGCCAGAAATGACTAGCACACATGTGAAGGGGAACTTTTACCTCCAAGATCCCTTCCAATTCTAATGATGATGATGATGATGGTGATGGTGATGATGATATCTTTGGGGCCCAATACCCCCCCCTTTCCACCTCCTCAACTGCCTTTGCAGTTACACGCACACGTCAAGATCACAGAACACTTTCCATCCCTAAGCATATTTTTTAGCAAGCTAGAGTAAACAAGGTAGATATGGTGCAACTGATTTTCTTTGGAAATCCAGGCTCCCGTGTTGTCCATATATCCTGCCAAGAAGAGCTCTTACTGAAAACCACCTGATGAATTATATTCCCTGATTAACTCTTTACTGATGTGCAGTTTTAAATAAATAACATACAATAAAATGCTTCTTGACTGTCTTTTCTATACATTTTATCTGGCAATAAGTGCAGTTCGTTTGACTTCCAATATAGGTTCTAATTATAGTAAGACCACACCAAGGAATGCCTGCTTTTGTAACATGGGCATGATCCTACTGAGAACTGTAACATATAAGACAAAATATGTTTAAGGTGCTAAGGCATCTTTAGACACTCTTTGGTAATTAGCCCTGGTTTTTTTGGTGGGAGGGCGGGCATGGATGTCCATGTGAGGGTTTACTTGGGGAAAATTCAAGACCTCACTATGCTACTCAAAGAAACTTTGAGGTGAAAAATGGGCTTGAACTATTGGACACTGCTGAGAAGACGCCTGATGAACTGTGGCAGGAAATTAAATCGACCATTATTGGAACTGCAGAAAAATACATATCATGCAAGAAGCCAGAGAAAAAGTGCAGATGGCTCTCAGATGAAGCCATCAAAATAGCTGAGCAAAGAAAAGCAGCCAAAGCAGCAGGCAAATGGGAAGAAGCAAAAAGACTGAATGCAGCTTTCCAGAGGGCAGTAAGGAAGAACAATGAAGTTTACCGGGGTGAGCAGTGTAAACGGCTTGAAGCAGACTACATGAAGGATCACATCAAGAATGCTTTTAGGCAAGTCAAAAAGATCAGAGGGCCATTTATTTCTCAAAAAGGCATCATTAAAAACAAGTGAAGGAGAGAACTGTCCGACCAATAAGACATGAAGAACAGATGGCGAGAATATACAGAACAGCTGTGTGCAGGTAGCAAAGGGGCCCAGCTTCAGGATGAGGTGGCAAGACAAGTAGAAATAGAATCGGCCATCCTTGAGGAAGAGATCAGATGGATGATGAACCAACTCCCAAACAACAAGACTCCAGGTGTTGACACTATCAACACTGAATTACTGAGACTTGTGCCAGAAAATCTGGGAAACCAACACATGGCCACAGGATTGGAAATGCCCAATTTTCATTCCACTGCCAAAAAAAGAGGTGACTCTCCCTTTGATTGCTGCAATTATCACACAATTGCTCTCATTTCTCAAATCAGGAAGGTTCTGCTTAAAATATCTAGCATCAATCATTGAATATTACCAGAGGTTCAAGCCAGCTTCTCAAGGAGTCATGGTACCCAGGACCATATTGCAAATCTGCTCTGGATCATGGAAAATAACTTGGGAATATCAAAAGTTCATTTTCATGTGTTTTACTGACTACAAGAAATCATTCATTGATTCTTCTCAGTTGACCCTGAGAAGGTATGGAAAGCCCTACAAGACCTAGGAGTACTTAGTGGTAGCACATCAGATCAAGTTGGTGCAATCATTGTACACAAATCAGGAAGCCAATATGCGAACACCATATGGAGACACCAATCGGTTTAAGATAGAGAAACAAATGTAACAAGGTTGCATTCTCTCCCCTTCTTATTCAAAGTGTGTGCCAAAATGATCATGAGAAAACTAGATCTTGAAGGATAAAAAATTGGGGTAAAATTTGGAGGAAGAAACATCAATGATCTTTGATACGCTGACAATACAACTTTCCTTTCAGAAACCAAAGAAGGCGTGTAACTTGTGATAAAAAAATCAAATAAGAAAATAAGAATTTTGGTCTATTCCTGAACATCAAAAAGACCAAGCTCATAACCACTGCAAGGAATGGAAATCTCAAAATAGAAATTGATGGTAAAGAGAAAGAATATGTGGAAAAATTCTCTTTCCTAGGATCGCAGACCGCTCAAAGCAGTGAATGCAGCCCAGAAATAAAACGTTGGATTGCACTGAGTCACATAGAAACGATGATCATGAACCAAATATGGAAAAGCTAAGTCAGCCTGGCAACGAAATGTAGGTTAGTCCGCTCTATTGTTTTCCCTTTAGCTACCCATGCTTGGACTTCAAAAAAGCAAGACAGGTAGAAAATCAACTCATTTGAACTGAGGTGCTGGAGAAGGCTCCTGCATATTCCTTAGACAGCAAAGGTGACCAACAAGCAAGTACTGGAGAGCATACCACCAGGATGTCACTGCAAAGGAAAACCACAAAAAAACGTCTCACTTATTTTGGTCATGTTGCATGGAGGAATTTATTGGAGAAAGCAATTATGTTTTCAGAAAAGTTAGCGGTAAAAGGAAACCAGGCTGCCAAAGAACATGGTGGCTGGACACCATCAAAGCTGACACCAGCTAGAGCATAGAACAACTCAAAGAAGTAGTACAAGATCGGAAGATGTGGAGAGACCTGGCCTATAGAATTGCCAAGAGTCAGACACAACAGATAGGATAAGATCGTCATCATCATCATCATTATCATTCTTCTTTGTGTGGTGCCCTGCCAGAAGAACACACATCCAAGGTATTGCTAGCCATAAAAGGGGTAAAAAGGTACTGTGTAGTGAAGTAGATTCTTTTATTGCTTGCTTGCTTATATTCATTCATTCATTCATTCATTCATTCATTCATTCATTCATTCATATGTTTTTTCACTTAGCATTGTCTGCTTCATGAAACACTCCAGGCTCTTTATATATAAACAAAAATAATTTCTAACATATTCTAACATATGATTAGAATCACATCAAAAATCATCATCAGAATCCCATATCACCAGCTTCCCAAGTTAGATCACTTCCAAATATGTGTGATTTCCTGCTCTGAAAACCGGTGGAAACAACAGTAGTGCCTTAATACAATTACTGTGATATGTTTAGGAACATACATTGGGATAAGAAGTTGTACCCCAAAATTGGGCTACTTTAAAACCCCTTCCAAATATGTTTATGAAGGAGAGGGGCAAAGTGAGTTTGTGAATTCCAGATCATAAGATAAAGGATTTTTTTAAAAAAAAATTGATTTATATGCCGCCCTTCTCCAGAGACTCAGGGCGGCTTACAATGCGTTAAGCAATAGCCTTCATACTTTTGTATATTTATACAAAGTCAGCTTATTGCCCCCACAAACTGGGTCCTCATTTAACCTACCTTAGAAAGGATGGAAGGCTGAGTCAACCTTGAGCCTGGTGAGATTCGAACTTACAGTACTTGCAGACAGCTGGTGTTAATCACTATGCTTTTTTAGTCTGCTGAGCTAAACCAGGCTCATATTTGCAGATGTAATAGCAGAATATCAAAACTAAATTGCATATAAACTGCTATTTAGCCATTGCATTGAAACCAAAGTGAGAAGACAAATAATCCAATGTGAGTTTTTGTTAATTTCCTCTGAAATGTCCTAGTTATTCAAGCTCCTCCTCCCCTTTGTGTACTGATTAAACATTCAGCAATTGCAAAGGGGATTCAAGCAGGCTCTCTGGATAAATACTGGAGTTCTCAGCATTTCTCTTGCCTCCCTGGACTATCATGGAGGGGATGGCTCTTTGTCTGGTGGCTGCTCTATTGATTTGTTTTCCAGGGTCTTCCCATGGAGGTCTGTAAGTATCACATATATTTCAGCAGGGAAAGTAAAGCAGTGCTGGGAAAGCCTTGTGGTCCTTTGCAGGGTAATGAATTTGCTTACAGGTGTTGCAAACACTTGTGGACTTGACAATCTGTGCTAAGCAGAACTATCATGTCCGAAGTTATGGTGCTTTATAGAGTACTGAATTTACTTGCAGGTGTCTCCAAATACTTTCTTAGAAAGTCCAATATATCCCATGACAGGAGTAAAAGTATTATAATCATCAATAAGGGGAACTGACAGGCCCTGAAGTTCTAAGCTGAGGAATTGTCCTTGGAGTGAAGATTTTCTGGACAAATATAAAGACCTCTTGTTCTCAGTTATGGCTGGGGGCCATCTAAATTATTGCCATTGCTAAGCATACTATTTCTGAAGCATCAACAACTTCCGGAAAACAATAAAATTGAACATCTAGAAAACAGCCATCCCACATTCTTTGTTTCTGATGTCTTCAAGTAACCTTTTCCCATTATGGCCAAGTGACATAAAGACTGGTCTACCTGCTTGTTTTGAGAAAATATCTATTTTGTTGTGCGTACCTATACTGGAAAACCAGATATGACTTTGCAGCAGGCATACGGTATGTGTAACTAAATGACATATGAGTGATAGCAGCCATGAGGCTGACTATACTGTATTTCTCTGGTCCCAGTATGGAGTATCAGGTACTGAAAAAGCAAAAGACAGGAGAAGGAGGAGGCAGAGAAAGTGATTTGTCACTATACATATAACAACTCTTATTGCAGAAAGAAAAGTAAATGTGTAATTCTGGTCCAGAAGCCAATGTTTAAGCCCTTTACCTTAGGGGTGACTTCCTTTTCCCCTTAGGAAAGCAATTGGAAAGGCAGGATTTGTGTTGGGGATATGTGGTCAAGTGGTATTGTAAACAGTCAGGTTTGTGATTTTCGACAAGCCCTCCCACCTTTCCCTTCAAAATGTGACCATTAATGAATAATTAATTTGTTAAAACAATTAATCCCTTTTAATAATTTAAACAATACAGCCAAAAGACGAACAGAGGTAGATGTAAGCATTTCGTATAGACTCATCAGTATCTACATTACAATAACACAGTTAAACTCAGCCTCAAATATAACATCTAGCAAGAGCACTAATTAAACCTATAAGGTATGCAGGAAAGCAACCAATGACAAGCCTTATGCCCATGGGAGGCGTAGATTGACATAAAGCTATTTCTGCATGCACAAGGGAGGCTTCAAATGGTTAATGGCACCTCAGCAAACCACAGGAAACTAGAGTTCCTGTGGCACAGTAGAACTTTAAACACAGAGTATGGATCCACCTGGTGGCCTGTAGCTAGTAAGTGTCTTGAAATGGCCGAAGAAGGCATTTTATGGCCATGATTTGCTGTTGTTGTTGGATTACTCAAGACTATCTGCACCCATTTCGAAAGATGCTCTTTTATTCTGAAAGTTAAACACCTATCAGTTCTGCCAATGTAATTATCTCCACAATTACAAACAAATTGGTAAACACAATGAGTTTTGGCGCTGATAGGTTGTGCTTCCTTAATTAGGGGCAGGGGTAGCCTCTGGGTTTGATGTAATATGTGAAGCTCAGCCATACTGAAAGTTGCTTCAATTTGTTTGTAAAAGTACAGATGACAGACTCAACAATTCCTCTGGTGCAATATGAACTTCCTAAGTGTCAGCCTCCTCCTTTATATTGCTTGCTTGCTTCGGCTGCCATTGTAACGGGGTGAGGGGGGAACTGTCTGGGTATTTGGGAGGGGGGAAGTGAGCTGGTGGAGATGTCTCGTAACAGGGAGTGAATTGGAGAAAGTTTTCCTCAGTGCTTTCTCTTTAGCTGGAAGGCGTGCTGATAACCAGTCAAGGTCAACCGTCCTGACATACCAGAAGGATGGAGCCATCTGAAGCTGCACCCCACATGACACTTTGGGGGGATGTGGATTGGATAATCCTGACTGGACCCTGGGGACCCTGGGGAGGGTTTTGGGGATGCTTTCTATATGTGATTTTTGCGCCTATTGCCTCAGACCTTGCTTTTCTTTGGTTGCATTCAGTTCATACCCAGTAAAAGTACCTTTCGCTATAAAAATGGAGTCAGGATTTTTCTTTCTTGAGTACTAAAAGGAGGCATACCTGACATTAAGCAAGGTCTGAAATTAACAGCCATCCAGGAAAAGCTATTGTGGGGGCTGAGCAAAGAATGTCTGACCAAGACAGTGACCAGGAGGACATGGGGGCTGCTGGATCCACTACCTCCCAGTCATGCCCCAGCTGGGAAGCTTTGGAGTGGATGGCTGATTTACAGCTTGAGGAAAAGCCAGTGAGAGCCAAATGGTCTCTGGGCATGGGAAGGTTGCCAGAGCTGGAGGAGAACCTCCCCCCCCCAGGAATAACAACTAACAGACGCCGACACGCAGATGCTGCCTGGCAGGAAGAGCAGAAAGAAGATCTCCTGCTGACCCAGGCTCTACAACTACTGAGAGAGGCTTGTGAGAGTCAAAGAGCCTGTGAAAGGTATGGAAAGCCTGCCCATGGATTGCATGCCAGTGGGGAAGCTGATTGTCCCGGGGGTGAAATTGAGACTTCATCTTGGAAGAGAGATCCAAAGCCTGGGAAGAGGCAGTTCAGGCCTCTGGAACTCAAGCAGTGGCTGCGATCCAGGGCCCCCCTGCTAGGCAGGCATTGCCACGGGGGCAGAAAAAGCCCAAAATCCCCTTGCTATCACTAAAATATGGGGAAGATCCAAAAGGACTGGGGTTCTTCTTAACCCAAGTGTGGAACCACATGCAAGAATGGGGGGAGGATTTTACCTCAGATGCCGCACGCATGAGATGCGTTACCAAGGCCCTGGACTGAAAGACATGCTAGCCCACCTGGCCAAGGGGAAGATTTTTTCTAAATTGGATTTACAGGAGGCTTATTATAGAGTTCGGATTAAAGAATGTGACAAATGGAAAACAGCTTTCAATTGCCCACTGGGATGTTTCCAGTTTAGGGTGCTCCCTTTCGGATTACAAGGGCCCCACAGTATTCATGCAACTGATCAATGAAGTGCTGCATGAGCACCTTTACAAGGGGGTCTTGGTTTACCTGAATGACATTCTTATTTACACAGAGACCATAGACGAACACGTAAAGCTGGTGAGAGCTGTCCTGAAAAAACTTAGAGCTGCTGAGCTGTATGCTAAGTTGTCAAAATGTGAATTCCACCAGACTAAAATTGACTATTTGGGGTACCGCATCTTGCATGAGGGGATAGAAATGGACCCGGAAAAAGTTCGGGCAGTCCTGGAATGGGCGCTGCCACGTACCCGCAAACGACTACAAAGCTTCCTGGGATTTCTCTGCAGCTGGAAGGCATGCTGATAACCAGTCAAGGTCAACCATCCTGACATACCAGAAGGATGGAGCCATCTGAAGCTGTGCCCCACATGATACCTTGGGGGGATGTGGATTGGATAAGCCTGACTGGACCCTTGGGGGAGGGTTTTGGGGATGCTTTCTATATGTGATTTTCGCGCCTATTGCCTCAGACCTTGCTTTTTTTTGGTTGCATTCAGTTCATACTCAGTAAAAGTACCTTTCTCTATAAAAATGGAGTCAGGATTTTTCTTTCTTGAGTACTGAAAGTTGACGTAGGAAGAACGTTCTTTGTTGTGTCTTTGTAATGATGGTTCTAATGTTTGGTGTCCAGAATATTCATGAACTGGAATAGAGACATGGTAACAAGGTCAGCCAATGAATAGGGCTTAGTAACAAGGTCAGCCAATAGGAGCTGAGACAGGAAGGAGCCTGGGTGTGGCTCTGTAGCTCTGAATGCTGTGCTGAGAATTGAAATTGAAACTAGTGTGTCTGCAACTCTGAACTGAAAACTGTTCTCTCCTCTGCTGTTGGTATTGTATATTTATTTTCATGTGTTCTATTATATATAAAGAGAATTAAATGAATCCTGCTGCATCAGTTACCTGCGTGGGCTTTCTGGATTTGATTTCTGCAACAAACTGACACATTTCAAATCCTGGGAAATTATAGAACCCCAAAACATGAAGGATTCTACAGCTAATACTGTGCTGTCAAATATAGTAAGAGGTGTAGAAAAGAAGGGCTCCTCCTAAAATCCCATCTCTTCAGTTTTAAGCATGTTCAGCACCAGATTGTTCCAGCTGCATTACAGGACCAGTTGTTCGATTTCCCATCTATATGCAGGCTCACTACTGTCTCAAATGAGACCATCGACTGTTGTATGTAAACAAAAAGTTCGAGTATACATTTTGTCAAAGATATCGCAACTGTAATGTGTGTTCTTATTTGTGTTTTGACTCTTCCTTGTTTGGTCTTACTCATATATCTATCTTTGTGATTCACTGTTAGTTTATGTTAGTGATTTATGTTCCTGTTTCTGTGACTCCAATTGCTCCCTATTCTTTTTTCCTTTTTCTATTTTCCAACCAAATGTACCCCTTTTCCCATACTAGATAATAATCGTGTTTCTCCTTATCTTGTAGTTCCTTTGTGAGTCTCTCCATTTCTGCACATTCCATGATTTTACTAATTACTCTATCTTCTGTTGGTGTGTCACTATTCTTCCAATTTTGTGCAAAAATTATTCGTGCTGCTGTTGTTATATGTATGATTAAGTATTTTATTTCCTTTTCATATTGTCCATTTATTATACCTAATAGAAAGGTTTCCAGCCTCATTTCTAATCTTCGTTGTGTGATTTCTTCTACTTGTGTTCTGATCATTTGCCAGTATTGTTTTGTTTTTGGGCAGGTCCACCACATGTGATAGGTTCCTTTGTGAAGTTTACATTTCCAGCATGTTGGAGAGGTGTTGGGAAACATTCTTGCCAGTCTTGCCGATGGGAGATGCCACCTATAGAACATTTTGTACAGATTTTCCTTATATGGTACCGACATTGTTAATTTATAATTTATTGTCCATAATTTTTCCTAATTATCTAATTGAATATTGTAGCCGAAATTCTTTGCCCAGATTATCATATTTTCTTTGACCACCTCTTCTTCTAATTTGTATCCTCGTAAGTAATTGTAGACTTTTTTAGTCAATTTATCCTGTGGTCCTTGTAAGATTTTATCTAATTCGTATTGGCCTTTTTGGAATCCAAATTGAGCCAAATCTTTCTTATATTTTGATTTTATTTGTAGATATGGCCACCAGTCAATGTCCATACCCATCTCCTTCAATTCTTCTCTTGTTCTTAATTCCCCTCGGTTGTTTAGTAAATCTTTATAGGTTCTCATTTTGGTGATGTCCATAGCATTTGGGTAAATCTGGGCTTCCATGGTCGATAACCATTCCGGGACCTTATTGTAGTGTGTTTTTTTGATGCCCTGCCATGTCTGATATAGTGTTTGTCTGACGATGTGCCTCTGAAAATATCCATGCTGTTTATCGGTGCCCTCCCACAGAAATGCGTGCCATCCTCGTTGTAGGTCGAATCCTTCCAAAGTCAATAATCTTTTATTTTTAAGTTCCATCCATTCCTTGATCCAAATTAGTGCTGATGCTTTATAATATATTTCCCAGTCCAGTAGTGCCAGTCCTCCTCTTTCTCTTGTATCTTGTAGGTGTTTTGTTTTAATTCTTGCTTTCTTCCCTTGCCATATGTAGTCTGCTATTAATTTATTAAAATCCTTAAAGAAATTCTTCCCCGGTTTCATTGGAATCACTTGGAATAAGTATAAAATTCTAGGTAGAACATTCATTTTAATTGAGGCGACTTTTCCCAAAAGAGATAGTTATAGTTTTTTCCAAATTTCTAAATCTTTTTTAATTTGTCTTGCCAATTTATCATAATTATCCTCTCTAATTGATGAGCTTTTATTGGTAAGCCATATTCCTAAGTATTTTACCTTCTTTGTCATTTCTATATCTAATTGGTCTTCTAATTCTTTTTCTTGTTGGTTAGTGAAGTTTTTCGTTAGTATCTTTGTTTTTTGTTTATTGATTTTGAGTCCGGCTACACTCCCGTATTTTTCTATTTTATCTAATAATTTAGTGCCAGTTGTTATCGGTTGTTCTATGATGAATACCATGTCATCGGCGAAAGCTTGGAGTTTGTATTCCTCCCCTTTGATTTTCAGACCTTTTATTTCTTTATCTCTTCTGATCTCCTTTAAGAGAGTTTCTAAGGCTAATATGAATAACAGAGGGGACAGAGGACACCCCTGTCTCACTCCTTTTGATATCGGAAATTGTTCCATCAAGTCGCCATTTATTGTTATTTTTGCCGTTTGGGAGGAGTAAATTTTCTTTATCATATTTATGAATTTGTTGCCGAATTTCATAGCTTCCAATTGCAGTACAAGAAATTTCCAATTTAGGTTGTCAAATGCCTTCTGTGCGTCTAAAAAGATTAGGGCCGCTTGTTTATCTGAATTTATTTCATAATATTCTAATACGTCCATTATTAATCTCATATTGTTTTTTATCTGTCTCTTTGGGATAAAGCCATTTTGATAAGAGTGAATGTATTCATTAATTATTTTCTTAAGTCGTTCTGTAATAATCAATGTAAATAATTTTTAGTCCACATTTAAAAGTGATATCGGTCTGTAATTTTTAATATGTGTATGGTCTGTCTCTTCTTTTGATATCAGTGTAATAATAGCCTCTGTCCAGGAGTTAGGAATTGTAGCTTCATTCAGGACTCCAAGTAAAATTTCATCTATTACGTGTTGTCAAGATTTGTAAAACTCTGCAGGTATACCGTCCGGTCCTGGGGTTTTATTTGTTTTTTTTTCCTCGCCTCTGTTAGTTCTGTCATCATGATTGGCCTGTCCAATAGGTCCCTATGTGTTTCTTCTAGTTCTTTGATGTCAGCTTCATTTAAATATTGTTTGATGTCCTCTTCTGAGGACTCTTCCTGTTCATACAATTTTTGGAAAAATGTTTTGGCTATGTTCTTTTTATCCTTATTCCTATAATATATCTCTCCTGTGTCGTCCTGTAATTGATATATTGTCCTTCTCTCTTTTTCTTTCTTCAATTTGTACGCCAGCCATCGTCCTGTCTTGTTCGCGTGTTTGAAATGGTTTTGTTTTATTGATTCAATTTTCCTGGCTATTTCTGTTTGTGTGATCAAATTTATTTTGTGTTTTGTCAAGTTTATTTTTTCTTTGATCGTTTTGTTTTGAGGTTCATTCTGTAGCTCAGATTCATATTTTTTAAGATCTTTCAATAAATTGTCTTTCTTCTGTTGTTTTTCCTTGTTCTTCTTTGCCAAATATGCTATTGTCAGGCCTCTTATATAGGCTTTTGCTGTGTCCCATAAGTTCTGGAGGGAGGTTTGCTCTTTAATGTTGATTTCAAAAAATATTTTCATTTCTTTTTCTATCATTTGTACATAGTCTTTATCTTTCAAAATCTCAGTGTTCATCATCCATCTCTTCTTCTTCCGATAGCCTTTCCAAATTATTTTTATGGGACTGTGATCTGCCCAAATATTTGTCATTATTTCTATTTCTTCTAAGTCTTTCCTAAGATCCATGATCATCCAGGCCATATCTATTCTGTGCCAGGATGAGTGTGGATTGGAGTAAAAGGTATACTGTTTTTTTTCTTTATTTATTTCCCTCCAAGCATCCTGGAGGTACAGTTATTGCGCCATTTCCCTAAAGGTATCTGGAAGGGTCTTTTTCCTAGTTTTATTTTTCCTGGTACTCCAATAGTCTTTTTCCGTGTCTGAAATTGCATTGAAATCACCTATCATGCAAATGTTTTCGTAGTCCAGATCTTTTACTTTGTTGTGTATGTTTTTGAAGAAAGCACGTTGATTCTCATTTGGCGCGTAAATCAAAATCAATAATATTGTTTTTAATTCCATTTGTAATTCGATCATTAAAACTCTTCCCTCCTCGTCTGCATATACCTGTTTTGATTTTAGGTATTTCCTAATGTAAACTGCAATGCCTCTTTTCTTTTGTTCTGCTAGTGAGGTGTAAAGGTTTCCTAATCTTGTATTTTCTGATATCTGTTGGTGTTGTTTTTTGATATGGACTTCCTGTAAGTTTATTATATCCATCTCCAATTTTTGTAATTTGGTAAATGTCCGGGTTCTTTTAGTTGGGGCATTTAACCCATTTATATTAATTGAAATCATTTTTATTTCCTGTTCCATTTTTCTTCCTATTTATTTGTTGTCTTTGGTTTCCTTGTGTTTCTTGTTATTCTTTGCGTTTTTCCCCTTGCTCCTTCTTTCTCCATTCTTTCTCTCTCCAGTCTTCTCTTCTCCTCTTGTTCCTCTTCTGTTTCTTCTGTAGGTTGTTCCTCTTGGCTCTTATTCTCCGATTCCTCTCTGGATTCTTGATCTTCCTCCAGGATGAAGTGTTGGTCAAAAAATTCCTGGGCTCCTTCCAGACTATCTATCTTAAATTTCTTGTCCTGCTACGAGATTAAGATGCCCTCTGGTAGCAGCCAACGGAACATCACTTTGTGTTTATTTAGTTGTGTTGTGAGGAAGCTGTAGTTTTTCCTCTGGTCCCTTACACATCTCGGAATTTGTTTCAGTGTTATTATTTCTTTCCCTTTGTAGAAAATCGCGTCTTCTCTCATTTTTCTGTATATCTCCTCTTTTATCATTTTCTTTGTAAATTGGACGTGTACTTCCTTCATCCTATTTTTCCTCTCCCTTACCTGAATATATATCTATATATCTAATTAATTATTAATTACTAGAGTGTTAAGGATATTTATAGAAGTAATTCATAATCCAATAAGATTAACTTTTATTTTGAAGACCTACACCATATAGACCATAGACCTTAGACACTATTACTGATAAAATACTATCATAAATAATGATATTGAAACACAAATAAGAATAGTCCAGTGCATGAAATTTTGGGAGAACCTACAAAAAAGAGTTAAGATGACAAGTACTGGAACAACCACCATAACCAAAGCGAATAAGAAAATAATTTCAAACCAAGCCTCCCCTACAGCATCCCCTGCCCAACAGAGGTCTATAGAAACCATGCTTGGAACAGAAAAAGAGAAGATGGGCTCTATTTCCAGTATGCAAAATATTCAGTCAATTTTGGCAATGATACAGGAATCGATGAATAAGACCCAGGAAACAATTGCTAATAACCATGAGGAGACAAAAAGAAAACACGATGATCTGAAATCCGATGTGGGAGAGATAAATGATAACATAAAGAAAATGGATGACAAGATAGAAAAGATCCAGCAAAACATTGCCAAAAACGAACAAAGGATTCAAAAGACAGAAATCAAAATGGAACAGACAGTTAAGAAAGTAGAAATGCTGGAACAACAACAAATAGCAAGTAATCGAGAACTCGAAGACTCACTCACCTACCTGGTAGCCAGTTAGTTTTGTGACAGTTCAACAACACTGAAAAAAGTTACCTATGTAAGTTCACACTTACAATCATTGTAGCATCTGCAGGGTCACATGATCAAAATTCAGATGCTTGGCAACTGACTCATATTTATGACAGTTGCAGTGTTCCTGGCTCGTGTGGTCACTTTTTGTGGCCTTCTGGCAAGCAAAGTCAATGGGAAAGCCAAATTCACTTAACAACCATGCTACTAACTTAGTAACTGCAGTTACTGTGGCAAGAAGGGTCATAAAATGGGGCAAAATTCATTTAACAAATGTCTCGCTCAGCAACAGAAATTTTGGGCTCAATTGTGGTTGTAAGTCAAGGACTACCTGTATTTTAACAGAGGGATCCCTAGAGATGCGATCATTGGTATATAGAGAGAAGAGCAATGGAGAGAGCATAGCCCCCAGGGGCATCTGTGCTTATTGCTGGATATTCAGTGTGATTTTCCCTAGCTTTGCCTGTTGCTTCCTATTTGTCAAAAACCTAATAATCCACCTACAAGTATGGATAGCACTGGTAACTGAATAAGTCGAGAGAGAAGAATTTCTGGAATGCTGAGCTGAAGTTTACAAAAAGGACTCTTGCATAGATCCCTGGAGATTCAAGATGTTGCCAAATGTAGTGCAGTGCCATGTTGATACCATCATCTGTCAATCTATTTGCTCAGTTGGCAAACTGCAAGGAGTGTAACAGTGGATTTGTGATGATTTTCAGATGGGCCAGCACTAGCTTCTCAAAAGTCTTAATAACTACAGATGTCAGAGGAACCAGTCTGTACTCTTTCAGCTCCTTGATTGGGGGTTGGGAACTGGGAAGGTAGTAGAGGATTTGAAGCAAGAAAGGACATAACATATCTCTAATGATTTATTAAAGATGTGGGTGAAAATGGGGGCTGAAGTTGAAGTTGTTCAGCCCAGGCTTTCAAGCAGGAAGGATTTACTTCGTCTGGACCTGGTGCTTTTCTGATCTTGACAAGAAGACAGTGTTTGTAAAAGCATATATTCGCTATCACAATTAACTTAATTAATTATTGACAATTATCACCATGAACCAGGGGTGAAATCCAGCAGGTTCTGACAGGTTCTGGAGAACCAGTAGGGAAAAAATTTGGATTTCACCCCTGCTATGAACCCTTATCTACGTTTCAATTCTTGGATCAAGGTGAGGAACACTTTTGTTAATCCAAGGAAATTTATATGGAAATAAGTTTAGGCATTGATATTTCTCAGCACTCTGTGCAGTGCTGATCAGTGGTGTTATTTATTTATTTATTTATTGAAATAATTTTTATTACAATTTTCCTTTACACAACTCTAAAACATAATTAACAGACTGTGTCATTTTCATATACTTTGGATCAACATTCCATACAATATATACATTATATACATTCAGTATCTAATTTTTTTTAATTGAAAAAGTTTTTCAAATACAGATTTTTTCCCCCTTTTCCCCCCCTCCTCCCTAACCCCCCTCCCCCTCCCCTCCCCCTGTGGCTTCTCCAAAATAAAACCCAGATTAATAACAGATTATATAATACTTTACCATCCTTTTACTCCACCCCCCATATGCTGACCATTTCTTTCTAACAATATTATTATATCCCCCCTATACTATACATTTCAGAGCAACATTCAGCTGTAAAATTATATAATAAATCCTAATTTGGCAATTTCAACTCATAATCTACCCATTTCCTCCTCCCCCATACATATATCTCTTAATTCAAATATTTTACGTATATTAATATCTGGACATTTCATCCCTTTTCCTAAGCTAAACAATCAGTAAACTAACCTATCTCCACCCACTTTCCTACAGGTCTACCATACATAATATTTTTAATATCTTTGTTCTTCTGCTCACACCACTAAAAAATATTTCCATATGTAAATAAAATCCTCAAATGACTTTAAGCTTGTAATCCATATGATATCTTCTGTAGTGTCTTTCAACTGGATTATTAATTCCATCGCCCATGTTAGGGTAACATCAAGTTCTAGTTCCAACAGTATATTCAGTATCTTCAATTACCATCTGCCCCCATCAATAATAAGTGTTTTCGTATATAAAAAACCACCCGAGTGACTTTATATTTATATTCCATATAGTATCTTCTGTAGTGTCTTTCATCTAGATTATTAATTCCAACCACCGTGTTAGGGTAACAACCAGATCTTCTGCATGCCTCAATCCCATAGTTCTCTTGCCTTATAGCTCAACATATACGTAATCCATTTGTCAAAGAGTCCAAAATAGAAAGTTCCAATCCACTCAATTAGAGGCCATCTTCCACATCCCAAAAGCACAGCACTGCAGAGATCTGTTATTCTTCTCAAAATAGTATAAACCAATACTTTGCCTCAGCTATATTTTCATGTATCAGCTGTCTATAAATCCCGCTTATTATATTTAATCGTCTCTTAAGTAACTGGCATTAGACTGTTGTTTAGTCTAAAATTTTTTAGTTTTGTAGAACCTGCTTCTTCTTTTCTTAACTTTTTGTGGTTTAGATCTCCATCCTGGTTGCCTTTCTAGGACTTGTATATCAGCTGATTGATTTCCATGCTGGTCTGTAACTTGATAAGACATCACATTAAGATCCGAAGCCGCCTCTCTTGTATTTATAGGTAATCCAACTATAACCTCTGAAGGAGAATCCAAAAGTGGCTCGTCCAAAAGGGCCTCTGTAACTTGTTGTTTTTCCATTACCTCCATCTCCATCTGCTTAGCCTGGGTTTCAATCTCTTGTTGATTTTGCTTTTCTTTATTCCCCTTGTGTGTTCCTAACACTGATGGCATACATGGAGATGTTGAATCCATTTTAAAAACCTTGTAGTAAAATTCTTCCACTTTTTCAACAGTATTTAATTGATATCTTTCTCCTTGATATCTCAATATTATACCAACTGGAGCATCCTACCTAAATGGGATGTTTTGTTTCTTTAGCTCAGTCACCAAAAATCCAAAATCCTTTCTATCTTTTAACATCTTGGACAGCAGCTCTTTATATATCCAAATCTTCCTTCCATTCATTTCAAGAGTGGAGTTAAAAGACTTTTGCACAATATCGTTTCTTATTCCTTTATCAGTAAAGTAAATCACCACATCTCTAGGCAACTGCCTTTGCTTTGCCACCCAAGAATTTGCTCTGTAGGCCTTATCAATCTTACAGGATACCTCTTCAGGACTAACCTTTAAAATCACAGCCAGAATTTCAGCAGACATCTTTCTCAAATCTTCTCTTTTATTTTCCTGTATTCCCCTAATTCTGACCGCAAATTCCATGAATCTGAATTGCATCATTGTGACTTCATTTTCAATCCTTTGTTTTATATTAGCTGCATTGTAAGTCTTGTAGTCAACTTCCTTTATTTTAGACTCTACTTCTGAGCTTTTTTCTTGAATCATTGTTAAATCATTTTCAATTCTTTGTATTTTATTATCCAAATTATGAATCTTATAATCAACTTCCTTCATTTTAGACTCTATTTCTAAATTGATATCTTTATCCATCTTTATAATTATTTCTAAGAAACTTTTCATATGTTGCTTCAGGTTATCATACTTTTGTTGAACCAACTCTTTAATTTCCTGTCTAAAATTTTCAAGGTTCTGGTTCACAATCTCATCATGTCTTGCCATCTCCTCCAATATATCCTCCTCCTTATATCCTCCCAAATTCGTAACAATGCATCTCTTATTTTGTGTCTATAAGGATATGAGTGTGTCCTATTCCCTTTATCTCACATAAAGGAATGCCACTCCTTTTGCAGATCGTGTCCTTCCAGTGTTAAGATTCTTCTATTGTTTAAATTAACCCAATCCCTTATCCAAACCAGAGTTGCTGCCTTGTGGTAAAATTCTCACGCAGGGAGTCCACAGCCACCTCTACTTCTACTATCTTGGAGAGAGAGTAGTTTTATCCTTGCCTTCTTTCCTGACCAAACACATTTTGTAGTAATTTTGTTAAGTTCTCCGAAAAACTTCTTATCTAATGATATGGGAATTGTCTGCAATAAGTATAATAATTTGGGTAGGATATTCATCTTGATCGTCGCTATCCTAGTGATGATCGGTGGTGTTATTTAAAGTGTTTTGTACTTTTTTAGTACAGTGGGCCTGGGAGATCCTGCTGGCCAGGACTTTATAAATAAACTTGCTCATATCTGCTCTAAGTTGGATGCTGGATGGGCAAGGTCTTCTCATATACATGAGAAGTAACATCCTGCTAGATCATCTGGGATTTGTCCAGGCCTGTGGCACTGAAGTAGACATGGTCATCTGTGGAATGAGCTCAGTCATCTATAAAGTAGATCTGGGCCCTCCTGGCTGATACGTACAGCTAGAGAGGAAAAGGTAGCTGGATACAGGAGGTGGCACATTCATCCTTGAGGGATGGATGGTACCCTCAGCTGTAAAGGAGAAGGTAATGTGTTTCCTTGTCAAGAATCCATCACTTGACCTGGCTATTTAAGACTAGCTAGTAAAACATTAGGGCTATTTAATATTTTAACATATCCCTTTTAGGTGAGATGGTTGAATTATAAATACACAGAAGTGTATTTCATATAAACTTTCATATATTTTAACTATACTGTGGGCATGAATCTATGACACACATGTAAAAGGGACACGGCACAACATTTTTGGGTCACACGCCAGCCTTCACCAACACCCAGCAATTATTTCTTCAAAGTAGTTTTCAGAGGCCAGTTCTTGTGTGAGGAAGTCTCTGTCTCTCCATGCAAGAAGACCATGTTCTCATACAGCCTCTGAAGCCTCAAAAATCACAGGGCAAAAGGATGAGCTTTCACAGGGTTTTGTGGGGGCTGTGGAAGAGCTTTCTCTGAGGCTGCCTCAAGAACGAAGGCCTCAGGCAACCCAGAGCAGCCTCAGGTAGGCCACAGGGGTCTGTCAAAAGAAAGAGAAGCCCACCTGAAAGTAAGTGGCACGAGGCAGATCCTGGGGATCACACACATGATTGCACTGTATTTTTTAAAAAAGAAATGTGTACATAAAGAATGTGTTTTTAGTTGGGGACATGCATGTGTGTGTGCGTGTGAGAGAGAAAGAGAGATGTAAGAAGAGTCCAATTAGGCATTTCCTGAATTTTTGACATGGCAACCACAAAAGGTTCACCACCATTGTCTAGCCAGGTAGGGATGCTCTAGTTGCCCACATTTCACCAGAAAGTCCCCCCTTAACATGGCCTTTTCAGTAGCAGTTTCTTCACTTTAGAGCAGGTTGATCTCCAGATAATTGGTTTTTTTTTCTCTGTTGCCTTGCAAGTACAATGAGTATTTCAGTACTAGAGACAAATTCCTTGTGTGTCTGTCTAATCACACTTGGCCAATAAAGTATTCAATTCAACTCAACTCAACTCAACTCAACTCAATTAAAACACCTATCGTTCAGAAGGAAAGTGAAAACAGTCGTTTCTTTCAGGGCTTCTGGAATGGGGCCCCTCATTAGATGGCAATAATTTACATGGATTTGAAAGGATTGATAAAGAAATACATAAATAAATGCAATTTCTAATGTTGCTTGCATTAACCTCCCCAAGCACTGGAGAATTTTAATAGCAGGAGTCATGCATGAGTTTCTAATGCCACTTCCTGGCACAAGGGCACAATATTTTTTTCTCAGAAATGAACTCCAGCTTGAAATTGGCTGTGCCATTGCGGATTACTATTCTGCCTCTTTTGCACCTCTGCTCAATACCTTTCCATCACCTGACTTTCCTACACCTGGGCATCATCTAAATAAGGCAACATCCAATTCTGACGATCATTTGATTCATGCACTCTGATATCATAGTGCAAGTGCAATCTTTATTATCTATTATGTCTATGTGGGGATACATTCCTGCAAGAGCTATTTGTTACTCCAATCTCCATATACCCTATAGTTTGCAAAAGTAATCAGATAGCTCTGAGAAGCCAATTAAATTACACTGCAGACAATTTATGTGAAACTGCACACTTAATCAGATTGCAAGGAGGAAACTCCAGCAGGCCTCAGTTTCAAATTGCTCTGTTTAAATGCAAACAGAGCCAGAACCAATAAAATGTGACTAAAGATTTCAAGATATGATAATAAGGCATTTGTTAGCAATGTATAATATTAGAGTGATTTTATTTACACAGCCTTAATCTCCCATTCACACAAGATAATGTGTTCATCTAAAACATCTAAAAATGTTTTTGTTTTCTCCACTGCTTTACTTTTGTTTTTGTAATAAATATGCCTGTGCTGTTAGTAACAAAACCTACCATTTCTTTCCCTGCACGTTCTGTAAAGGCCTTCAATTGTTGACATTCCAGTATTACAAAATGGTATCACAATACCATTCTTTTCATGCAGCCCTTACTTGGGGCTGACAGACTATACCATTTTTTTAGAACCAAAAGCTGCCCTTGGAAAATGCTGGATCAAGTGGGTAGGCGCTGCTTTAACATCAGTTTAGCCAGTTTGCTTGGTGATTAAAGTGCCGGCCTGGAAATCAGGAGACTATGAGTTCTAGCGCTTCCTTAGGCAGGTAACTCTGGGCCAGTCCCTTTCTCAGCCCAACTCATCTCACAGAGTGGGTTTTGTGGGAAAAATAGGAGGCAGCAAACTTATATATGCTGCTCCTTTGAGTTGTACAAAACAAAGGCAGGATATAAATGTAATGATGATGAACCTGATGTAGGGCTCTCTGTGGAAGAGTGAACTGTAAACCCAAGTAAGCCCTCTGTGTGCAACAGCCAAAAACATATGAAGAAAACATATGAAGAACAGTTGCAGGATTTGGGTTTGGCTAGTCCAGAACAGGGCTGTCAAACTCCTGGCCTGTGGGCCAGATGCATCACATGCTGGCCATACCCACGATTGGTTTAGCGAAGGGAGGGAAAGTCCAGATACATCACGTGATGCCGCTGTGACGATGTGAGTTTGACACCCCTGGTCTAGAGAAAAGAAGGACTAGGGGGGATATGATAGCAGTATTCCAGTATCTGAGATATTGCCACAAAGAGGAGGGGATCAACTTATTTTCCAAACGGAGGGCAGGACAAGAAATAATGGTTGGAAACTAATCAAGAAGAAAAGCAACCTGGAATGAAGGAGAAACTTCCTAATAGTGAGAACAATTAACCATTGGAACAGTTTGCTTCCAGAAATTGTGGTTACTTCATCACTGGAGGTTTTTAAGAAGAGACTGGACAGTCACTTGTCTGGAATGATATAGGGTCTCCTGCTTGAGCCTGTGATTGGCCTAGAAGACCTCCAAGGTCCCTTCCAGCTCTATTCTGATTGATAGGGCTCTCTGTGGAAGAATGAACTGCAAACCCAAGCAACCTCTCTGTGTGCAGCATCCCAGGCGCAGAAAACTACAAACCAGCTCTTAAAACAGTGTAAATTTCCACCTCATCTTAGGCAAGGGTTGGAGGTTAAAGATGGGAATCACTAACTCCAAAAAAAAGGTTGATCTCACTTAGTCAAAATCTAGCCATTTTGCAGCCAATTTTCAGCAATGTAGTTTCAGGTGCCTGGATCTGCAGATGGGGTTACTGGAGGACTGCATGCAGGCTGGGGACTGCCTGATCTTGGATGAAGACACAATTCTATTTTTCAAATCAGAGATCAAACTTTGTTCTTTCATAAAAAAGATTGTCCTTTATGCTGCAAGGGGGCACTGCATTGTTCATTATAATGTGTTGATTACATTACAATACCACACAGGTTACTGTGCCAATAATGGTCAGTCTCATTTTATAACTAAAAAAAGCCAGCATCCCAAATATCTTCTAGGTGATATAAAGATACAATAGATTTACTCATTTTTCAACTGTATTTGAAAGCTTTCTGGGTCACATCTCTAACCATTTACTTCTTCACTTTTCTAAAAGAAGAGATAATGGAGATGCCTCATCAAATGCCTCACTTTTCCTAAGCAAACTAACTCAGGAGATGTTCTTTCCTTCTTCTGCAGCTACACCCTCATCACCCCTGGTGTTCTGCGAACAGACACAGAAGAGCAAATTTTGGTGGAGGCCCATGGAGACAATACTCCAAAACAGCTTGACATCTGGGTTCTTGATTTTCCAGGGAAGCAGAGAGCCTTGTTCCAAACCAGAGTAGATATGATTGTGAATCCAACGGGAGGCATGCTTGTCACTCCAACTATAAAGGTGGGTGTATGGTGATGGTTGCAGTAGAGTCTATTGCAGTGTTGGTGGATCTTTTTAGCACCGAGTGTCAAAACAGGAGCACCGAAAACCAGCATGTGCATGCCGGGAAGCTGCTCTTCTGGTTTCCGGCACTTCCCCAATCCCGAAGTCCAGCTGGCGGAAGAGAAACAGACGACAGCTGGTGTGCCCAGAGAGATGTCTCTGCATACCACTTCCAGCATGCGTGCCATAGGTTCTCCATCATGGGTATCTTGTATCCCTGTAAAAAAAAAAAAAAAACAAGCTAAAACTCTGTCCAGTCTGGCTTGAGGGGAAGTCCTATGCACCTTAATCAAACATGATTAGATCGTCAGATATTGAGAGAAATTGACCATATAATTCTAAGGAGGAAAGCAAAATGGAATTTTGGGATGCATGTGTATTTATTTTACAGTTCTTACTGCCACAATTACTGAAAGATTCTCTGCAGCATTTCACACAAACAAGTAAAATATAATAAATATTTAGATCAAAATCAGTATCAAAACCAAAAATCAATCACAGGTCTGAGTCTGCTAACTAATTGAGCCCAAAGAATGTCAAACAACTGCTGACATCTTTTCTCAGAAAACTGAGAAAAGTTCTGCAAATTGGACCATAATCATACTAACACAATTGCTACATTTCTATATGCAGTGATTTCCATGAATAGGCATATTAAATGTCCTAACCTTGCAGTGATGAAATTACAAACCTTTCTTTTTTTCTTTTATCTGGTTTTATTACATCTGCTGCAATTTCCTTTTTTCCCATTTTTGTATTAACTTTTAGTTTTATGTGAGTGATACACTGCTTTTCATATACATTATTTGGTCATTGCTGCTATGTTTTTATCGTGCTGGTTAATGACTATATTTAAATAAATCTGATTTGATTTGACTGACTAGTTAAATAAGATTAGTGTATATTTTCATTTTCTTTCTGAATGAGCATGCTTTAACTTATTTTGATTGCTTTTTGTTAAAGATGTAATAATATTTAATGAAATAAATCTTAGACAAACTCTCACTAAATAAGCCCTGCAAGGTTCAGAGAAGCTTTTGCCAACTGGGTGCCATCTGCAGGCATTAAACTGCAGACTGTGCCAGCCTGTGCAAGTTGGGGATTTGGGGATACTCTAAAAGTCATAGATTCTAACCTTTGTATAATTTCAGGGGGCATTGTTTACCTGCCAGTAAAGACCAGGAATAATTAATTTGATTCCCTAGCTCTGGGGCAATTTCTCAGTCTGTGGGTCCCATAAAATCATTCTTTTTTTTCCTGTTTGCAATAGCTCTTATGCATTAAAAATAACAAACTATAAAATAAAGAGTGGTCTATGCATGTCAAAGTCTCTCTGTTTGGATTTTATGGTGGATTTTGTAGGCTAAATGATTTTGGCTGGTTATTGTAAGCTGTTTTCATGTAAACTTTAGATATTATACAATTATTATAATAAGGAGATATATTATTGGAATATATTAATGGAATATAATAGTTCATCTTGGTAAGTGTGTGTGTGTGTGTCTCAGTATTGGGATTCAAAATTTTTACTACTGGTTCTGTGGGTATGACTTGGTGGGTGTGGCATGGCTTTGTGGGCATGGCAGGGGAAGGATACTGTAAAATCTCCATTCCCTCCCCACTCCAGGGGAAGGTTACTGCAAAATCTCCATTTCCTCCCACTCAGCTGGGACTCGGGAGGCAGAGAATAGATGGGGGCGGGGCCAGTCAGAGGTGGCATTTACCGGTTCTCTGAACTACTCAAAATTTCTGCTACTGGTTCTCCAGAACTGGTCAGAATCTGCTGAATACCACTTCTGATGTGCGTGTATTTGGAAAATCGAATAATTGTCCAACGAAAAAGATTCGATGTGTTTGGATTTATGATCCTTCAGGAAGTGAGATGGCCGAACCAAGACAGTTGTGTAAATTAGGAGGGAAAAGGCCAGAGAGAACAACGTGGGGTTTGTGGGTGTACTGCAGTGGACAGATGTGGCTTGTAACACAATGTAGCAACACATTTTAAAGATAAGCCTATGTTTGTCATTCTGTGATCCACTTTGTTTTCATTTTTGACCCAGTAGAAATTTTTGGACCAATGTTTTAGTGTTGTTGCCTAGGGCTAAGGAATGAGGCCTCAGGTGGCCTTTAGTCATGATTACGTTTGAAGCCTCTGCTCTACTCATCTTCTCATCCAGATTCCTGCAAGAGAACTGAGTAAGGACTCCAGGCAAAATAAGTATGTGGTTGTGCAAGTAACTGGTCCTCAAGTGAGTTTGGAAAAGGTGGTTCTCCTTTCTTACCAGAGTGGCTTTGTGTTCATCCAGACAGATAAAGGCATCTATACACCAGGCTCTCCAGGTAAACTCTTTTTCTGCCTCTATTCTTCACTCCTCTGGGGTCCCACTGTGATTATGTGATGAATAATACTATAAACAAAACCATTCCTGAGATTTGTCATTTATTCAAGATATTTCCAGAGAGTGGGGAATGGAAGAATGTGTGTCTTGTGAGTGTTGGCACTGGTGATATTGAGAAATCAAGCTTAGAAAGTTCAGAAAAGATTTAAGAAACACATTGATAGATGGTCCAGTGGAATGTAATCACAAATTAGGAAGGGAATGGAGACGTCAAAGAAGATGTCACCCTGACTAATTGCAAGCTATAAAAGGGGTAAACTCTTGAGGATTATGTGAATGATCTTTTTTTAAAAAAATCTTTCTGTGTTTTTTTTTTAGAGAAGAAAATGTGTAATCCTGAAGGTCTATTCTTTCCAGAAAGGCTTTTTCTTTAGGTTTCCTTTGAAGGTGGTGTTTTTGTCTAAGATCCAGAAGATCCATACTGAAGTAATCTAGAAACATTTAATCTAACATTTAATCTTAGTAATCTACTAAGATCCAGGAGGACTCTGCCTTCCCTGGCAAAGTAAGGACACCTCCTTGGAATGGGCTAAGTTTAATGACTTCCTAGCAGGCTGACATGTTTAACTCTCTCATTCACTTTCCCATTCCCTTTTCACATACTCTCTCCCTTTTTCCCTAACAGAAGGTCCTGTGCTCTGGCAAATCCCCCATGCTTTCTAGACTCTAAATAAAATAAAATTATTCTATTCTATACTCTATTGGTAGAACAGATCTTTCTGCAGTTAGGAAAGGCACAGAGGGAGCAGAATCCAGCTGTGATTGGGAGCAGAATCCAGCTGTGATTGGGAGAAGGGTCATGTCTTAATCTCACTCACACATACAAGCATACACACATTTCTCAGCTCTTCTGGGCTTTAAAAGTTACAATTTGGAGATGCTCACCTTCTTTCCAAGCAGCCTTGAAGCTCAAAACTCAAAATCCCTTTACGACCTTAGTTCCAAATGGCCATGGTCTGGAAAAAATCCACCCACAGACAGAATGGGTCTATGCTGGCAAGGGAGGCTTACCCAGGCCAGGGGTACCCATTGGTCAGGTTAGCTTGGAGTCCCATCTGGGGTGCCAAATTGTTGGAAGAAATACCTAGTTCAGTTCCAAGCCGGGAGAAAGGCACTGGAGACAAAATGGAGGCTGGAGGCTGATTGGAAAGAGGGTTCATTTATTGATGAACAGGACCACATGGGTTGTGGTTCTGGTGCATCTGACCACATGGAGTTGCGAGTAGGTGGCTTTTATACTTTCTCTTGGGCTTTGCACTTGAACTTCCTGTTCCTGTGCAAGAACATGTATTCTATTAGTTGTTGTAGGGGTCATAGCTGGCTCTATAGGTTGTCTGAGCTAAGTTTGGTTGAAGTTTGGAGGCTGATGCAATGTCTTTAGGAGATTATGCAATGTGGTGAGCTCTGCTGCTAGATGGTAGTGGGTTAATCTTATTATGTCCTAAAGGGTCATGTCTTAATCCCATCACCCTGGAGCTGAAGCTCTTTTGTTTTGTAGATAGGCTGGCCCAATCTTTCTCAATGGGTACAAAATATCTCCTGGGTGGTGGGGAGGGAGCTGGGGCTCTGAGTTTCTGTCTCGCTTAAGATTTTTATTTCTCTTTTAGGGGAAATATTTTATCCTGCCTTTTTAAATATTTCTCAAAATATTTAATTTTTCTGGGAGGGGGGTAGCTTCCCATAAGACTAATGAGCTGTTTTTCTAGAAACTGACCCACATCTGCTTTTTAGGATTTACAGTGAGTCTGGCAGACAGCTGCTGTCATGGTTGAGATTTGGCTCACTTTGCAAACCCTGCTTTCAACTAAACAAGAAGAATGAGGGGAGGGAATAGATTGGAATGCAGGGGAGGCATAATGGTGGGGGAGGAGGAAGGAATGCAAAGAGCACTGACTTGGAGCTTGAGAACCAAGGTCATCTGCTGAGAAAGTCTACTAGGTGGAGAGTCCATTAGCCAAACAAACTGAACTGAACTGACTATACTGATTGGATGGAATAAAGGGGAACATTTAACTATGCTGTTTGTGCATAAAACGTTAGTATTGTCTTTGCTACTTCTAGATCCATATTGGCTCAGTAAGTTATACTCTTGGTAATAAAAATGTCCCAGGAGTCTTTATTTGCTGCATGTACATGTGGGACGATTGACAGCTACAAAATATCAGACAATTTATAACAGTACTTTTTGTTGATGATAATGCAAGCACATCAATCAATCAATTTTTTCATTATGGTCACAGACCAGCATGATGTAAGCACATATCTTCTGAATACTATCACAAATTACAGTTAGTCTCTTTTTTCTTAGTGCGCTATCGTGTCTTTTCTGTGGATCACAACATGCACAGGATGGACAAAACTGTGATTGTTGAGTTTCAGGTGAGAATCATGTCTGCAATCCTGTGTGATTAGTATAGTCCCCTGAACAAGGAGTGGTTGTTGATTCTCCCATGTAATCATGGCAGGAAGACCCAACCATTTTATGAAGCTTTGGTTGGCTAACATTTTATATATGCATTTTCCTAAAATGTTTAATTTTAAGCTCTGTGTTAAATATTAGGCTGTATCAAAGATTTGAAAAGTTTCACTATGAAACTGGAAAATAATGCCGAGGTTGAATGTATGTATTTTTGTGTATGCATGTATATGGTGGGGATAGGAGCTAGTTTTTTTTTTTTTTTATTTGATTTATATGCCGCCCTTCTCCGGAGACTCAGGGCGGCCTACAATGCGCTAAGCAATAGCCTTCATCCTTTTGTATATTTATACAAAGTCAGCTTATTGCCCCCACAACTGGGCCCTCAATTTACCTACCTTAGAAAGGATGGAAGGCTGAGTTAACCTTGAGCCTGGCGAGATTCGAACCTGCAGTAATTGCAGGCAGCTGGTCTTAATAACTTAATAACAGGGTGCTTTAGACCACTGTACTATCAAGGCTCAGGAAGTTTACTACTTCCTGTTTTGTCAGCAGTTTTCATCTGCACCATTATTTTTTTTTTGCTAAAAGGGGCTTGGGGTGGCAAATGTTCTACTTTCAAACCAAATTAGGCTGAATTATCTGTTCTGGGCTATCAGTTGGTATTATCTTAGTGAAAATTCAAATAATAGCCTTGCATCTTATAACCTAGTTCCCCACCTGCTGGGTTTCATTTGCTCTCTATATTGTGTTATCACATATAAAATCTAGTATTTCAGCTGGATTTTGATCATATAGAATGCATAGGAAATAATATGCAACATTCTACATGTTTTCAACACACCCGTATTTTATTTCTTCGTGCCCAGACTCCACAAGGCATTGTTGTCAGTTCTAATCCAGTTGACCCAAACTTGATCCGGCCTTACAATTTACCAGAGCTTGCCAGGTAATTTAATATGGATATTGTTATAAGGAAACCTGTTTTGAAACCAAGCTGAAACTCTTAAGGGGTGGGGGTGGGGGTGGGAATTCAGCTATTAAAGACCGGTTAAAGGATAGGCTGTATAGTATTTTCCCTTTTAGCCTGCTTCCCTGATCTATTACTAAAGTAAGAAAAAAAAATCCAGATTTGATCACTTGAATTTGTCCATGACATTTCTATTTCCTCTTGTTTTTTGAAGAGCCCAGAGCAACATTCATGGGGCTGCAATGTTATTTGTATAGCAATTCTGTGAAATTGATTGGACAAATAATAGATACAATCTTATCACCACCACTTAAGCTCAGTGAGCAAGAGTAAATTTGTTGCAGATGTAACATTCACAATTCAGCTTCCACATATATGAATCTGAAGATTTCTGAAACAGACATTTTCTTCGTCCTTTATACTTATTCTCCATAGGACAAGCAAACCTATTAATATCAGGAAGAAGCCTTGTATCCCTTGTTCATATCATTATTGTCATAAATCAATTATAAAGTCAAAAGAATGAAAAATATCTTCATTTTCCTTCTGTAGTTTTGGAACATGGAAGGCTGTGGCCAAATATGAGCATTCCACAGAGGGGAGCTATACCGCATATTTTGATGTCAGGGAATATGGTAAGAAGGATCATTTCTGTTCAACAAATCCACTTCCTGATCCTGGGTTTCTTCTCCCTCCATGTAGTTTCTAAAAAACCTAGTTCTATCATTTGTAGAAGTGGAAAATTATGAGAACAAATTTGGTCTATGTCAAAGTCTGTAGCTATCCAACCAGCACACAAGTAAATAATTCAGCAAGATTCATTTTATAGAAGTAACTTCTTTATATACAATAATATAAAACATGATGCATGTATACAATACCCATGCAGCTCTTGCAACGTTGTCGAGTCATTGGCTGACTTGTTGTTACGGCTATTCCAGTTCATAAATTCTTATACACTGACACTACTCCCTTTATGACTGGAATAGACATAAAACCGAATAACTTAATATTCTTCCCATGGTGCACTCCACCCAATGGCTTGGTCATTATATCTGCCAGATTGCCTTCTGAAAAACAGCGAAGCAAGCTAATTAATTTACATTTGATGGCTTCTCTTACATTACAATATATAATATCCACATGCTTGCTTCTATTTTTTTACTCTGTCACCTGTTGCCATTTTTTTAAAAAAATTTGATTTATATGCCACCCTTCTCTGGAGACTCAGGGCGGCTTACAATGCGCTAAGCAATAGCCTTCATCCTTTTGTATATTTTATACAAAGTCAGCTTATTGCCCCCACAACTGGGTCCTCAATTTACCTACCTTAGAAAGGATGGAAGGCTGAGTCAACCTTGAGCATGGCGAGATTCGAACCTGCAGTAATTGCAGGCAGTGGTCTTAATAACAGGGTGCTTTAGACCACTGTACTACCAAGGCTCTTAATGCATTTGTTATTAATGCAAGCAGCATTATCCTCAAACACTGTTACAGCGTTATTTACTTTTACATTTAAATCCTTCAACAGCTGTACGTACCAAGTTACCTCTGAACAAAGTTTAGATAGAGAAATAAATTCTGCCTCTGCAGTAGAAATGGCTACAATTGTTTGTTTTCTAGACTTCCAACCAATTAAAGCTCCTCCAAATAATACCACAATCCCAGAATTGGACTTTCTGGTTTTTACATCTTTGGCATAATCACTGTCAACATAACATTTCAACTTTAATTCTTCAGAGACCTGTATTTGAAGACCCAAGTTCACAATTCCCTTCAACTACGTGAGAATCCTTTTTACACCCATCCAATGCAATGGATGGGTGTAAAAAGTGGTGCAATGTGTTGGTGCAGCAGTAAAGTGACATAAGATGCTTACTGCACAAGCTATGTCTGGTCTGGACCACTGTGACAGATATAGCAAGTTCCCTATTGCTGACTGATATATCTCTTGATCACAGGCTTCACTTTTGTCCTCACCCAAATTGTTATGAAAATCTGTGCTCATAGATGTTGGAGCAGAATTACAATCCTTCATATTATATCTCTCCAACAGCTGTTCAATTTTTCTTCTTTGACTGAGAACATAACTATCTTTCTCAGTTTTTTGTATCTCTACACCAAGATAGTTTTGTATTTCACCGAAATCTTTCAATTCAAACTTTTTCTGATTAGCAAATTCTTTTACCTGTGACAGATCTTTTGCAATGAAACCAGATCATCCACAAATGCTAATAATTGACAATCCCCACCTTGTAACTTTCCAGTGTATGTGCAACCATCAGCCTTGCAACTCTTGAACCCAAGACCCTTCAATGCAGTAGCTAGACAGATATTCCAATTCCCAGATGACTGCTTCAGCCCATAAATGGTCTTGTTCAATTTATACACCGTGTTAGGCTTTTTACTTTCATACCCTGGTGCTTGAACCATGTAAATTTCTTCCTCTAATTCCGCATTGAGGAATGCAGTGGTTATATCAAAATGCCAAATTTTATGGCCATGTGCCACTGCTAATGTTAGTGCCAACCTTATGCTTTACCATAGGTGCAAATACCTCATCAAAGTGCACATTTTTCTTTTGTGAAAAACCTTGTGCCACTAATCTTGCCTTATATTGGACCACATTGTTGGATAGTACTTTCCTTTTGTACACCCATTTACATCCTATGGCTTTGCAACCTTGTGGCAAAGTTACAGATGTGAACACTTTATGTTCACCCATGGATTTCATTTCTTTGTCCATGGCTTCTTTCCACTTCACTTGTTCAATTTTCGGTAATGCCAATACTTCCTTATAGTTTCTTGACTCAAACCACACATTACACACCTTTACTCCACTAGCAGAATACCTGTCAGGTGGAATCCCCTTGTTCCATCGCTCTGATCTGAGTGGCATTGACTGCTCTTGTGCTTCAACACTCTCTTTCTTCATATCTGAGTGATCATCTTCTCCTGACTCCTTTTCTTGTTCTTTTTTAGCTTCTCCTCCCTGAACACTGAGATGGTCACTAAGTGAGTTACCATTGCTAAGTGGGTCACCGTCACTAAATGGATCGTTCCAAAAATTTGCATCAATTCTGTTCCAATTTTGCTCTGCAAAGCTAGCAGACCTGGAAATCACTATTCTCTTGCTCCCATTACTAAAGTGATAGCTCTTTGAGTCAGGCTCATAGACCGTAAGCCTGAGTTTTCTAGCCTTTGGTTGACCTTTTCTCCTGATTGCTTTTGGAATATGCACCCACTATTGCTTCCAAAAATCTTTAAATGTGCCAGAGATGGCTTTCTCCCATATAACACTGTATAGGGAGTATGATTAATAGAAGAACTCCACAGCCTATTGATTAACTAATTAGCAGCCAACATGGCTTCACTCCAATAGGACCTGCTCAGACCAGTGAGTCCTTCATGGTTTGTAAGACACCATTCCACCTCTCAACTACACCATTCTCAGCTGCTGTATATGGATTAGTGCATCTGTGTTTTATTCCTAACTATCCCAACCACTGTTGAAAACGTGCTGACATGAATTCTGAACCTCTGTCAGTTTGCAGCTGATATACCTGTTGTTTATATCTTCTATCTATGAAGCTTACCCGTTGTTTAAATTTCTGTAGCACCTCTATTTTACTCTTTAGTAAATAGAATGTAATCTGATCTCTTCTGTTGCTCTTCTCTCTCTGGTCCAAGGAACAGAGGCTCTTCTCCTCATGGCTTCTTAATCCACCCCAGCACCATTAGCAACTGCAGATCAAAGGCAGCATGATAAGGCACTGGCCTACATCACCTTAGAATTTTGGAAAAGAAAAACTACAATAAAAATTATTTACAAAAAAAAAAAAAAAGGTAGCAGTCTAGAACCCTGGAGACTGTGAATTCTAATCCCACCTTAGTCATGAAAGCCAGCTTGGGTGGCCTTGGCCAGTCATTCTCTCTCAGTCCAATCCATATCACATGGTTGTTGTGGAGAAAATAGAATGAGAAAGGTGTGTTGGATATGAGTTATCTGTAAAAATAATAAACGCAAGATACAAATAAATAAATAAAATCAGAGGAAGGAGTATTAGGTATGTTCACCACTTTGAGTTGTTTATAAAAATAATAAAGATGGGATATAAATAAATAATAAATAAAATATATTGAATAAAATCTGTCAGTGCTAGCCTTCTACTCTTTCATCTGTTTCTTTTTCTATAGTGTTGCCAAGCTTTGAAGTCCGTCTGCAACCATCAGAGAAGTTTCTTTACATTGATGGCAATACAAATTTCCAAGTGTCTATCACTGCAAGGTATACTTATTTACAACTATGAATATTATTACTCAGTGCCAAAATAAAGAAATTTATTTTGGCACTGGGTAACATCTGCTTGAAAGTGGTTTTTCTTTGGGTCATAATATTCAGAAAAATAAGATGTGGAGACTAGTTCTGATTTGAACATATTTACTTGAATTTTTTTAAACAAATACATTATTTATAAAATTGCAAAATAGTCTTTAGACTTTATTTACGGTAGCTTTATTAGTCTGACTGCTTATTATACCAAACTGAATTATCACTTATAGCTTTAATACTGCATTGTTTTAGTGTCAAGGTAGGGTGGTAGTCATAGAAATGACCAGAGGAAGAATAATCAAATTCAGTTGGGAAATTATAATCTGAAAAAAATGCCACCAATTCCACTCTCCCATTATTTAGGAAGTTACAAATTCTAATGAGTGATTTTAATTGTATTAAGTGTAGTGATATCCCCGTAAAGATTGCTGGAGTCTGAGTTCTCCTGGCCCTCTTGGTATGGCTGCTGGTCCACACTGGTCCCTTGCTCAGGCACCTGTACTTGCCTGGGTAACGTAGTGGAGTGGTGGTCAGTCTCCTCTCAGCAGGAAGGTCACATGGTGGAGAGATGGTCAGTCTTTTCTCAGCAGGTGGGTGACATGATGAGATGGTATTCAGGTGGCTGGTCGGCCCTTCTTCCTCTCTTTCTCTCTCTCCTCTCTCTCTCTTGAACTGCCTGCTGGGCTCTCCTTCCACAGGCTCTGCTCCTTTGTAGCCTCTGCTCCTTCCACAGCCTCTGCTTGCCTCCCTTTCAAATTCTTCTCTCCCTCAGGCTTGCCTCACAGAAGCCAATCCTATCCTATCCCCTTCTGTCTCTCAGACTTGCCCCACAGAAGCATATCCTATCCTATCCTATTCTCCTTCTCTCCCCCAGGCTTGCCCCACAGAAGCCTATCCTATCCTATCCTAGCCCCTTCTGTCTCTCAGCCTTGGCCCATTGAAGCCTCTCCTATTCTCCCTGTTGGAGGGAAAATCCATCTGGTTCAGTTCCAAGCTGGATAAAAACACTGGAAATATGGAGGCTGATGGAAAGATGGTTTAATGATGAATAGAACCACCAGGGTTTATGGTTCTGGTGCAGCTGAACAATTGGTTTGATGAGTACATGGATTTTTATAATGTTTAAGAGATGCTGCTGGGGGGTGGGTGGGTGTTGTGCAATGTCTGAAATGCTCTTAGGAGATTGTGCAATGTAGTGAGCTCTGTGTCTTCTGCTTAATGGTAGTGGGTTAATCCTATTATGTCCTGAAGGGTCATGTCCTTTTCTTCTTAATCCCATCACCCTGGTCTTTTGTTTTGTAGATAGGCTGGCCCAGTCTTTCTTAATGGGCGCAAAATGTCTGTTGGGGAGGTTGGGCTATTAAGAAAGACTGCTTTCTGTCTTTAAAAGCATGTTTCCATTTCTCCCTTTGGAGAAATATAATATTCTGTCTTTTTAATATTCCCCAAAATATTTCATTCTTGGGGGGGGGGGGGTTTCTCACATTACTATTGCCTTCAGTCCCTCTCCTTTTCCTTAGGCCTCTTTCTCTATTTTCTTCTTAGCCTTTTTAGTCCCTTTTCCCCTTCCCCAGGCCACTTTTGCTATCCTTACCTTCCAGCTTTTCCCACCCAAGTCTCCCCTACCTTTTCTTTGTTGCTAGTTTGGTTATCCTGGTTAGGCCCATATATAAGAGACTGTAGGCTTTCTTGTAATAGTAATATTTATTTCTTTTCTTCCTCAGGAACACAATTAGACAGGCACTAATCTGGGAGGAGCAAGAAGTTATATACAGAGAAGGCGGGGCTAATGGTAAGTACTAACCAATGGTAAGTGACACAATGACATCACACAATGACATATAAACAAGCACACATATTTACAGATATCAGGTTAGGTATTTTCATCTGTAACAAATCCCCCTCTAAAATACCTAACTAATGGTGGGTTATTAAGATTATATATGCACATCAAGTTTGGAAGTCAAATACATATGTTGTTTGGTTGGCAATGGCTTAGTGAGGATATCAGCAATTTGTTCACTAGTATTGCAATGGATAGCTTTAATAAATCCTATACTTGACAGTTGTCTTACATGTTTATATTTTATATCGATATGTCGAGATCGTTGACCTATTGCTTCGGAAGCTGATATATCAATTGCTGCCTTATTGTCCTCATTGATAATAATTGGATAAACAGGTTCATCCCACACATTGGTTAACAAGTCATCGAACCAAGTTAGATTGTTGACCGCTTTGGATAAACAAACATATTCGGCTTCCGCTGTGGAAGTGGCAATTAAATTCTGTTTGCCTGTGTACCAGTGCACCGCACAGCCATTTATAAGAAAAACATATCCAGAAGTACTTTTTCTGGTTTTTGAATCAGTAGCCCAATCAGCATCAGCGTAGCAGGTCAAAGTTGGTTTTTCAGAAATGAATGGTTCTAAGAATAAGCACATATCAATGCTAGACTTTAGATATTTTAGAATCCTCTTAATTCCTTCCCAGTGGTATGAGTTAGGATTGCTTACATGTCTTGACAACAAATTTACAGCAAGGGTGATATCAGGCCTGGTCCAATTAGATATGTATAATAAGGACCCAATAATTGATCGATATAACGTGTTATCCTTGAATGGTTCGTACTCATTATACACATTCCTATAAAAATCAGTTGACATAGGAGTATCACAAATTTTTGAATTAATTAAATTACATTTTTGTATGAGTTCCATAATCTTGTCTTTCTGAGATAATTTGAACCCCTTATCTGTTTTGTCAATTTGGACTCCTAGATACTTATTTACCTTTCCTAATATTTTTAAGTTGAAATTTTTGCCTAGTTGTTCAGCGAAATTATCACATTTAATTTTGTCGTGTCCAAAATACAATATATCATCAACATAAATCAAAACATATTCAATAGAATCATTATTTTTTTTTGTGAAAAAACAAAAATCAGATGAAGTAGCTACAAAACCCATATTTTTAAGTATCTTTGATAAGCACTCATACCACCGCTTACCGGACTGTTTTAGTCCATAAAGGCTCTTGTTTAATAGCCAAATTTCTCCCTTTTTTGTATCCTTTCCTGGGGGTGCTTTCACATAAATTTCTTTATCTAGATCAGCGTGCAGATAGGCTGTCTGCACGTCAAATTGATATACTTCCAGATTTAAGATAGAAGCTAACACTAGTGCTGTTTTCACGCTTTCTGATCTAACGGTTGGGGAATAAGTGTCTTCATAGTCATCCGGAAATCTTTGGGCAAAGCCTTGAGCCACCAACCTGGCTTTGTATAGGAATTTACCATCCTCTAGCTCCTTGATTTTATAGATCCACCTAGTGCCAATAGGGGATTTCTCAGTGGGCAGGTCTGTTGGTGTATATACATTTAGTTCTCTCAAACTGTCCATCTCTTTTTTCATTGCTTCCTCCCACTTACTTTTTTCTTCTAGGGGTAGCTTAAGTATGTCATCATATGTGTTAGGAGTCAGGTGTTTAGCTTGGATAGACAGTACGTAATCATCTAATCTTTTAGGAATTATGCCCCTATTGGATCTAATGGGCCTATTCTGGGGATGTTCATCGCTATGCATATACTTAGCTTCTTTTTCGGTTAATTGATCTACTTTCAAAGTGGGGTGTCCTTTTTTCCATTCATCATTAACTATTACTGGGCATTTGATTCTGTTAGTAGATGTGGATTTGGGGTTCGTATCTGATGTGTGATGTTTTGCGTGCGTGTGTGTAATATTTTTTGATTCTGGGTAAATTTCATTGAGATGTAATTTTGACCAGTTCATGTGTTCATGAAACACGGCAGATCTGGATACAATGAAGTGATTATTTTTATCAATGAAGCGATATCCCTTGGTTCCTGATTCGTACCCCATAAATATCAGTCTTTTGGATACTTTCTCTCCTTTGCGTCTTAACTGTGAGGGCACATATACATCAGCAGATACACCAAATACGTGTAAATGCCCAATTTTTGGTTTCCTTCCATACATGAGTTCGTATGGGGTCTTATTGATTGTACTGGACCATAAGCGATTTATAGTGTAATTGGAATAATTAAGGGCTTCAGCCCAGAATGACTGGTTTAAACCAGCATCATCTAACACACATTTAACCATGGTTTGTAGCAAACCATTCTTCCTTTCAGAGACTCCATTTTGGAATGGGGAAAATGGACAAGATTTAAAGTGCAATATTCCTTGTGATTTTAGCCAAATTGAAAATTCGTTGGATAGGAATTCCGACCCCCTGTCAGTCATTATTTGTTTGATTTTGGTATTGTATTGTGTTTCTACCATTTTAAAGAACTCCTTAAATTTTTTGAAAACCTCACTTTTGTGGTTAAGGGTGTATACAAAACCAAATCTACTATAGTCATCGACTATGGTCAGGAAGTATCTTTTTTTGTATTTAATTGAAGGTTTTAATGGGCCTACTACATCCATATGAATTAGTTGAAAGGTTGATTGTGTGGTGCGGGTGGCTTTTTTGGGTTTTGGCTTGTTTTTAATTTTGGAAGAATTGCATACAGAGCATTCTAAGTAATTTTTACAGTTCTTTATTTTTAAATCTTCGGAACACTCTAACATTTTTCGTATGACTGGAAAGCTCGCGTGTCCTAGCTTTCTGTGGAGTAAGTGACTACAATTATCGTGAATAGGTTTTCCATTGTTTAAATTTTCAGACATATTAGTATCAGTGTTTGATGCATTCTTATCATTATTTTCATCATGGCTATCTGAATTTGGTTTTTTGTTTCTTAATTGATAGTTTGCATAGACTAGTTCGTTATCTTGTGGCAGTAGGTATGTTAGTCCATCATTTGTAAATAGTTTACCTATGTTTCTGTTGTTCTTAGTCATGAATACCTTTCCACCTCTGAAAGTGGTTTCTATTGCATTGTCTAAGCTTAACTTTAGGGTTGCCAATATGTTATTTGGAATTTCGGGCACAAATAGTACCCCCTCTATTTTTCCTATACCTTTTATATGCGTGTCTCCTATTCCTCTCACTAGGACTCTATTTTGGTTTGCTACTTTAATATAATATTTCTTTTCAGTGAAGTTACTTAATATTTCTCTATTATGAGTTGTATGGCATGTGGCTCCTGAATCTATGAGCCAGGTGTTGAGTGAATCAGATATCAAAGTGTTATTATTTCTTATTCCATATAGTGATCCTTTCTTATTTTCTCTAGGGTTATTTCTGTATGTTTGTCTTTCTCTAGAGTGTGGTGATTCTCTTCTCTTATACCTGTAATCTGGGGAGGTTCTGTCTAAAAAGTGTATTCTTCTATCCTTGTGTTTATATGAGTCACTGTATCCTATATTCTTGGGACAGTCTCTACTCTGATGTCTTTCAGATCCACATGTGAGACATTCATGTGGGTATCTGTCTCTGGCCCTGAAATCAGTCCTTCTTTGATTTCTACCTTCTCTTTGTTGTGTATATCGCTCTCTTCTAAGTCTATCTTCAGTAATAAGCTTATTGGTAAGGTTTTCTAAAGTAATTTGCTCTATACTTAGGTTATCTATTAGTGTAATGTAGTTATCCCAGCTGTGATCTAGTGAGTTAATTATAATGCTTTTCATGGTGTTGTCAGAAATGGTTTCTCCCCTTTGAATAAGGTCTGCTCTTACAGCGTTTAAATTCAAGATATGCTCACTCATGGATGTATCATGTTTTAGTTTGGCAGAATAGAATTCCCTAGAGATTTTTGTGGTAGTGGCTACATTTTTGCTATAGAACAGTCTGAATAATTTTTGATATACTTCAAATACAGTTAAATTATGCTCTATACTGGGGAGTATACTTGGGGAAATAGAAACAATTAACATATAGTATGCTTTGTGGTGGAGGCAGTCTATTTCATAGGTCCAAGGCTTATTTGGTGGGTTATCAATAAAAAATAAAACATTTTCTTTCATATATACAATCTGTAAACACTGATCCCATTCCATTAAGTTGCTTCCATCTAATTTCAATTTTATAAAGTCTGGAGGTATTGTCCCTGAGTGTAGTGAGGTGTTATTCATGTTTAGTAGCTGTCCATGATTTAAGACCTTAGCATACTCACAATAAGGCCTGGGTATGGTAGATGTATGTCTGTATTTACTTATCTCTATGTTGCGCTGACTTGTATTTATGTTTCCTTCTTCTTTCTTTGCAGGCTCGTTCTGGGCATGCTCAGTCCTCATTTTTCTCCAGCAGTCGATGAGGGAGGTTCCTGTGTCTGCAGCTCCTGGGGTGAAGTCCCAGACGGCCTTCTGTTGCTCTGCTTTGTTTCCGGAGGGCCTCTGGTGACTGAAGAATGCCTGGGGTGCTGCTCTGCTCATCGGGGAGTCTTCTCTGAGGTCGTCAGTAAGTGGAGCTTGAGGCGGGCCGCCATTGCCAATGGAGCCGGGTTGTTCAGGGAGCTGCTCTTCAGTAGGTAAGTATGATTGCCAGCTTGTCTTTCTTCGGGTGGCTAGGCCTTTCTTTAGACAGTCTATTTCTTTTTGGCCTTTGGTAGATGGTAGTTTAGAATTTTCTATTTCATTTTCTGGTTGTTTGTTTGGTATTGTTAGTTTAGTCCCGAGTGCTGCAGTTAGCACCTGTATAGCATTGTCTATTTCTACTTCAGTAGGTTGAGCTTTGTTTTGTTTAAATAATTGTTTTTTATTTGTTTTTGGACTCGGGTAATCATCTTCTTGGTAGGTTTTGTTTTTTATTTCGTAGTTTGAGGTTTGGAATTCTTTTAGTAATTGGTCAGGCATTTTAGAGGTATTAGGTGGGTAAGATGGCTGCCATGAAAAAGGCGGGAAGCTGTCGCCATCTTTGGTGTCATTTTTGAAGTCAGGGGTTGAATTTCTTACCTTGCAGTTTTCTTGTTTGTTATTTTCGTTATCTGCTGCTGTTCCGTGGTCGTTTATTATGCTGCGGATTTTCACAAGCAGATTTGATTCAGCTGTAGTTGTTTCTATTAATTCTAGTATTTTTCTTTTTACCTCATCTTCTTTGTTTGGTGTTAGCAGTTCATTTTCTTGTAATTGCGTTTGTTTCTTAATATTTTCAAGTGGTGTATATTTGTCAGGAGTTAGTTGAGCTGCCATTCTTTTCGTTATGTATCTGGTGGCAGGTCTTCTTTTGTCGTTATGTGAGTCTTGCATCTTTATGTTCGGTTGGGCCTACCAAACCATCCTCTTGCTACCAATTTGTTGCTAGTTTGGTTATCCTGGTTAGGCCCATATATAAGAGACTGTAGGCTTTCTTGTAATAGTAATATTTATTTCTTTTCTTCCTCAGGAACACAATTAGACAGGCACTAATCTGGGAGGAGCAAGAAGTTATATACAGAGAAGGCGGGGCTAATGGTAAGTACTAACCAATGGTAAGTGACACAATGACATCACACAATGACATATAAACAAGCACACATATTTACAGATATCAGGTTAGGTATTTTCATCTGTAACATTCTTGCCCTCTCTCCCCCCGCCCACTACATAAGGTTTTAAATATGGTATGTTTTCTACTCCATACTTGTTATTTTTGCAAGCCACTTTGAGTGTTGGAATGAACAGAAAGGAAGGTATACATTTAGAAAAAAGGAAGTAAAATGGGCAGATAGGTGAAGGAACTGAACTTATCATGTCCTTCTCCCAAACAATCTGTTTTCTCCTGCCCAGCTTTACCATCAGAAGTGACAAAATCTTGGAGAAAGGTGCCTGAATCAGTAGAGCAGAGAAAAAAAGATAGCCATGAGAAATAGGTCAGCAACCTCAGTGATGTCTGTGGAGAGTCTCAATCATCCAGGTCACAGTTGTCTCAAAGATGCTCAAAGGCAACTGGACTCTTTTTTCCTTGAGGAAGAAGAAGTAAACATTTCGATTCTCATCCAAGAAGCTTCATCAGTTCTGACAGCAGGGAGGGTAGAATAAAATAGAATAGAATTCTTTATTGGCCAAGTGTAACTGGACACACAAGGAATTTGTCTTTAATGTATATGCTCTCAGTGTACATAAGGAGAATAAAATACATTCATTGAGAACAAAAAGATACAACACTTAGTGTTAGTCAAGGTTATTAATAAGCTATCAAATCGTACTAGGAAACAAATAAAAACAATATAAATTGAAAGATACAAGCAACACAATTATAGTAATAAGTGGGAAGAGATAGATACTAGTAAGGAAGAGAAGAATAATAGTAATACAGTCTTACTAAATTATTTGACAGTATTGGGGGAATTAGTTGTTAAGCAGAGTGATGGCATTCGGGAAAAAACTGTCCTTGTGTCTAGTTGTTCTGGTGTGCAGTGCCCAATAGCGTTGTTTTGAGGGTAGAAGTTGAAACAATTTATGTCCAGGATGCGAGGGGTCTGTAGATATTTTTACAGCCCTCTTTTTGACTCATGCAGTACACAGGTCCTCAATGGAAGGCAGATTGGTAGCAATTGTTTTTTCTGCAGTTCTAATTATCCATTGAAGTCTGTCAAGTTTGTCTTATTTGGTTGCAGAGCCAAACCAGACAGTTATGGAGGTGCAGATGACAGATTCAATAATTCCTCTGTAGAACTGGATCAGCAGATCCTTGGGCAGTTTGAGCTTTCTGAGTTTGAGCAGAAAGAACATTCTTTGTTGAGCTTTTTTGATGATGTTTTTGATATTAGGTGTCCATTTTAAGTCTTGAGATATGATAGAAACTTGAAGGACTCTACTGTTGACACCGTGTTGTCTGGTATTGTAAGAGGTGGTAGTATAGGAGGCTTTCTTCTAAAATCCACCACCATTTCTATGGTTTTGAGTGTACTTAGTTCAAGATTGTTCTGGTTGCACCACAGGGCTAATTGTTCAACCTCCCATCTGTATGCAGATTCATCATTGTCTTGAATGAGACCAATCACTGTTATATCATCTGCAAACTTCAGTACTTTAACAGAGGGGTCTTTTGAGATGCAGTCATTGGTGTACAGAGAGAAGAGAAGTGGAGATAGCACACAGCCCTGGGGGGCTGCTGTGCTAATTGTGCAGGTATCTAGTGTGATTTTGCCTAGCTTCACCTGCTGCTTTCTGTCTGTTAGGAAGCTGATGGTCCATTTACAAGTGTGATCAGGTACAGCTAGCTGATTTAATTTAGTTAGAAGAATATCTGGAATGATGGTATAGAATGCTGAGCTGAAGTCTACAAAGAGGACCCTTGAATAGGTCTTTGAAGATTCAAGATGTTGTAGGTGCAGAGTCATATTAACAGCATCATCTGTCGATCTATTTGCTCGATAGACAAATTGCAAGGGGTCTAACAGCGGATCCGTGATGGTTCTCAGGTGGCTGAGCACTAGTCTTTCAAAGGTCTTCATAACTACAGATGTTAGAGCAACCAGTCTGAAGTCATTCAGTTCCTTGATAGAGGGTTTCTTCAGCACTGGGATGATAGTAGAGCATTTGAATCAAGAAGGAACATAGCACATCTCTAGTGATTTATTAAAGATGCAGGTGAAGATGGGGGCCAGTTAGTCAGCACAAGTTTTTAAGCAAGAAGGAGTTATCTTGTCTGGACCTGGTATGGAAGGATAGATACTGACAGTTGAGACTGGATGGTGGGGGGGATGGAAGGATAGGCTCTGCTAGGATGGTGGTGGTGGAAATGGAAGGATTGTATTTTTTTGCATTTGCATTGTATTGTATTGTATTGTATTGTATTGTATTGTATTGCATTGCATTGCATTGCATTGCATTGCATTGCATTGCATTGCATTGCATTGTAAGCTTTGTGGATGAGAAGTGAAATGTTTTCTTTTTCATCATCAAGGAAAAAACAGTCCAGTTGCCTTTTGAAGAAAAAAGCATCTTCCAGACACCATCACTGATGTACCCCTCTTGTGTCAAAGAAGATCAGTAGGAAAAGCAAAGATGTATAATTGGGCCTTTACTTTCATTGTGTCATTTACAGGTACTTGTATGGAAAGAAAGTGGAAGGTGTGGCCTTTGTCCTCTTTGGAGTGAAAATAGATGGATATAAAAAGAGTATTCCAGAGTCACTCACGAGAATTCCGGTAAAGTTTAACAGGAGTGTTTGTTTATTGGAATGTGTCTGTGGGTTTGTGTGTCAGATTTATTAGATAGAACAAACCACAAAATTAATTCCATAGTAGGCTAAAACTATCTTTGCTGAGAGTCTGTAGTAACAGAATCTTGTAAATCTGGTTGGGCTATAATTTTTTCTCCTTCTAATAATTTGGGGAATAAGGGAGTGTCTGCTTCAGTCTCTTCTGAGAAATCAGCTCTCCACAAATGAACTGGCAAATGTGTGGAAAAGCCTGAAAATATCATTAGTTACAGAAGACCTTGTAGAAGAGAATCAGCATCTGGCAGATGACCTGAATGTGTTCTACTGTAGGTTTGAGAGAAGATCACTGTCAAATACCGCTACCCTCTCCATCTCAAATACATCAACAACAGCTAAGTCTCTTACACTCAACTCCACCCCTCTGGGCCCCACACCACTGGTGATCACATAAAAAGATGTGTGAGGTCTATTTCACAGACAAAAAGGTGGAAAAGCACCAGAGTCAGACAGGGTAACCCCCTCTTGCTTGAAAGTCTGTGCTGATCAACTGGCCCACATCTTCACTCACATATTTAATAAACCACTGGAGATGTGGTATATCCCTTCTTGCTTCAAACGCTCTACTATCATCCCAGTGCCCAAGACACCTCCATCAAGGAGTTGAATAACTACAGACCGGTGGCTCTGACATCTGTAGTTATGAAAATCTTCTAAAGATTAGGCCACCTGAAAACCATTACAAATCTGCTGCTAGACCACTTTCAATTTGCCTATCATGGAAATAGATCGACAGATGATCCTGTCAATATGACACTGCACTTTGACTTGTTACAACATCTTTCTTTTTTTTTTGGTAAATATTTTTTTATTTTTTTTCAAACATAAACATAAAATATAACTTTCAAGAACAGTCTCTCGATCCGGTCATAGATAGTTACCACGCTTACATTCCTTTAACAAGCTCCATTCAGAATTTCCCATTACATCTTTTACGGATAAAAATTCAAAACATATAAGAACAAGTTTTAACATGAAGTCTAGCATCTTCATCTAAACAAATCCATTATATCAATACAATTTTAATTTCAAATTAACTTTCACTCATTTTTATATCTATAAATCAATCCTGATTATATCTTGTTCTTCTTCACCTTGTATCTTTTACCATCAATGTCAAAATAATTTTTAACAATATTCTAACCTCTTATTCTAATTATTTACCTTACAATTTTATCACCACAAATCTTAATTTCAAATTCAATACAACTCCATCTTTATTACACTTTATAAAACAAAATTCTATCTAATTCTTAATCTCTTGATCCTTTTTCTCGAATCTTAATATCTTAAACTTTATCAATTTATCTTTAATTTTATCCCACTTATCATCTATTACACTTTTCATGTTACACAGATTTATCACAAAAACATATTTTATTTAAACTAATTTCCAGCATATTTTCTTCCATACCTCCCTCTATTGTTTGGCTGTTTTCCAGCATATTATGTTTGGCTGATTCACAGCACAGTCTCCTCCAGAGCACCAACTATTTTTGGCTAATTTCCAATATAGTCTCCTCCAAGCTTACCACCATTATTGGCTGATTTCCAGCATATTATGTTTGTCTGATTTCCAGCATAGTCTCCTCCTAAACTCCCTCCATTGTTTGGCTGATTTCCAGCATAATCTCCTCCAACTCTCCTCCTATTTGCTTGGCTGATTTCCAGCATTTTATTGGCTGATTTCCAGCATATTATATTTGGCTGATTTCCAGTATAGTCCCCTCCAAGGCTCCCACTCTTGTTTGGCTGATTTCCAGCATAGTCTCCTCCAACTCTCCTGTAAGTGTTTGGCTAATTTCCAGCATTTTAACTAGTTTCCAACGTATTTCCTCCGAGTCTCAAACTCTTATCTAGTTGGTATCCATTCGTCTTATTTTAATTTTCTCTTACAGTATGATTATCTATTTTGTGTCAGTTTCCCAGCATGCTCTTTCAAATTAATTCTCAATATATTTCATAATAATCATCATTTACCAGCATATATCAAATTAAATCACAATTTGTTACTAAAATCTGTATATCTTATAATTTGTTCAATAAAACCTTAGTCAAGCGTAATAACCAATCTAACATTTGTTTGCAAATTAAAATTAAAACATATTACATCAAGCAGTAAACTTTCTTAAAGTTGTCTCACATTAATATATACTCTTCTTTATTGTTTTTAACCACCTATATATCATCCTTTATTTTAGTTGCCATCTCTTATTTTCTAATTTTGTTACTCCAAAAACCCTCCTGTTTTTATCCAAAAATCATATATACGTTCAGGCTTTTAAACTTTACATTTAAATTTAGTTACATTTAAATTTATCTACTTTATTTCTTCCTTTTCTTCCTTTTCCTATCTGTCCATAAATGTTCCATTTCAAAGTTCATCTGTTCTAATTAAAAAATTCTGTATGTCCCTTTAATGCTTTATAATGACTGTTCCATGTGTGATGCATCAACTTCCTGTCTTTTGTTCCTACGCCACACCTAATTTTTTTTTGCTAAGCTTGTTAGTTTCCATTGTCAAATGTCCAAAATATTCCTTCTTTCTTCTTGAAATCATCCAGGACATAATAGGGATCTCCAAATTCCATAGATCTAATGTTAATTTCAAAGTAATCCAAGGTAAAAAGTCATTTAAAATGTTTCTTTTCCAAACAGAAAGGGAAATCTCTTCAATTGACTCTCCTGCTTAGTCACCGCAGACTCCATGGCAATTATGTAGCTATCCGTCTGTCTTTCTTCATTAGCTTCATTAACTTTCAAAGGTGTAAACTCCTAGAGATACATTTCTCCAATCCACTCCAAATAAAAGAAAAGTCACTTTTCTAAGTTCTTAAAAGCCAATTCTTCCAAGCCAAATTTGCTAAAGCAAGGTCTGTCTTAGGTCTTTATTTCCATTTTTTTCCTCTTTTGATCTTCAAGCCCCACAGATCTGTAGCCGCTATTTAAAGTTTGGGGTCTTATTTTTTAAAAAAAAATCCAAATAATCATGTTGTTTTTCCTAGGTTGGTGTCACTCACCCGGCTTTGAGATACTCGCTCTTTCTTCTTCTTCTCTCCTGCACGATCTTGTGTCCCGGTCTGCCGCGGCTTTGTGGCAGCCGCCATGGCTCCCTACCCCCACCGCTGACTTCGAGGATTCCCTCTGGCCTCCGAGGAACTTGCCTGTTCCTCTTGGCACACTGAGGCGCTCCTCTTCACCCCCCATCCCTGCAAGATGGGGGTCGGTCCGAAGACCGATCGGATGGTGGTTTGTCAGTTGGGGTTTTTGCGGGCTCGTTAGAGATCGCTATTTCCCCAACTGTGGCGCCGCAGCTCCAGACCGGAAGTCCAACATCTTACAACATCTTGAATCCCCAAAGAACTATATAAGGGTCTTTTTTGTAGACTTCATCTTGACATTTAATACCATCATTCCTGAAATCCTCCTCCTTAAACTGACTCAGCTACCTGTGCTTGACCATATTTGTAGATGAATTATAATCTTTCTAACAAATAGGAAGCAGCTGGTGAAGCTAGGGAAAATCACATTGAATACCTATTCAATTAGCACAGGAGCCCCCCAGGGTAGTGTGCTCTCTCCATTACTCTTCTCTCTCTATACCAATGACTACATCTCAAAGGATCCCTCTGTTAAAGTACTGACTTTTGCAGATGATACAACAGTCATTGGTCTTATTCAAGACAATCATGAGTCTGCATATAGACTAGAGGTAGATCCACTGGCAATGTGATGCAGCCAGAACAATCTGGAACTGAAGACTCTTTAAACTGTAGAGATGATAATAGATTTTAGAAGAAGGTCTCCTGTTCTACCACCTCTTACAATATTAGGCAATACAGTGTCAACTATAGAGACCTTCACGTATCTAGGTACTATTATCTCCAAGGACTTGAAATGGACATCTAACATTAGAATCATCATTAAAAAGGCATAACAAAGAATGTTCTTCCTTCATCAACTCAGAAAGCTCAGATTGCCCAAGGATCTGCTGATACAGTTCTGTACAGGAATTACTGAGTCTGTCAATTGTACCTCAATAACTATCTGGTTTGGCACAGCAAACAAACAGGACAAGTACAGACTTCAATGGGTAGTTAGGACTACAGAAAAAACAATCACAACCAGCCTGCCTTCCATTGAGGATCTGTCTATTCTATTCTATTCTATTCTATTCTATTCTATTCTATTCTATTCCTGCACGAACCAAAAAGAGGACTGAAGAAATATCTACAGACCAGGGGTGAAATCTAAATTTTTTTGCTACCGGTTCTGTGGGCGTGGCTTAATTAGTGGGCGGGGCTTGGTAGTAAGGTGACTGGGAGGGTGTGGCTGGTTGGTCAGGTGGGCGTGGCCAAGTCAATGTCACTTCTTTGCCCTTTTTTAACCTACAAAACACAACACAACACAACTGGCTCACCCACAATATAAAAGCAGCTGTGCTAGACCCAAAATGGCCCCTGCAACAAGCAGGAACCTCACACAGCCACAAAAAGCCCAAAAAACCAACTTTCACACTTTACACACACACAACACAACACAACACAACTGGCTCACCCACAATGTAAAAGCAGCTGTGCTAGACCCAAAATGGCCCCTGCAACAAGCAGAAACCTCACACAGCCACAAAAAGCCCAAAAAACCAACTTTCACACTTTACACACACAAAATTCCACATACAGCTTTGTGAGATTTTGTTTGTTTGTGTAGTTAGAGTGAAACATTACAGAAACACACTAAATCTCAGAAAGCTGCACAAATATTATTTTATTTTAATTTATTTTTATTTTTATATAAAAATAGCTAAATTTAAAACTTCCTAAACTTTAAATGGCTAGGTCTAAAAAAAGAACAACTAAAAAAAACCGCAATTAACTATTTTTTTAAAGCTCCCAAAGGGGGAAAAAACTTACCCAATAGAACAGGGATCTCCCACCTTGGCAACTTTAAGACTTGTAAACTTCAATTCCCAGAATTGCTCAGCCAGCTTTGCTTTGCTGGCTGAGGAATTCTGGGAGTTGAAGTCCACAATTCCCTGCCTGCTTGATTCCAGGCAGGGAGATTCAGTTGCTTGCTGATGCAATGGATTGCAGGGATTACAGCAAGGAGTTGCAACCAGCAGCTAAGGTAAGCAAGCTGAGGGGGGAGGGGGAGGGATTTTTGCTACCGATTAGCAGGCAACTCAGCTGGGATCGTCAGAGCTTGGCTGGTCAGAGCCATTTAAAAGAAAAGAAAGGCTCTGATGATCACACGGCTCAGCTAGGCATGGGGGGTGGGGGGGCAGAGATTTTTGCTACCGGTTCTCCGAACTGCCCGCCGCCATCGCTACCTACTCACCCGAGCCGGTCCGAACCGGGAGCATTTCACCCCTGCTATTTCCTCCTGCAAGTCAGAGGTGCAGGGACTACTCGCTTTCCCCCAAAGAGACCCTAGCATACTCTGGGGGGAGGGACAGAGCACAGCCTGAGGAACAACCCTCCCTCTTCGGGACAGTGGGGGGGGGAATCTGCCCAGCAGCTTTGGGGAACAAGGCAGGTGCCACAATTTGTGGCTGGTCACCCCTCTGGCCACGCTGACTTCACTCCCCAGCAATGTGAGGAGCCGCCGCCACCACTGCCTAACCCTCTCTGTGCCCAGGAGCCAAGCCGAGCTGAATGGGAGCCCCTAAAGGGAAACGTTCCACTTTTCCAGCCATCGCTGCCCGGATCCCAAAATGCAAACCTCAAGAGTCGTGCTTCAGGTGGCGGCCAGTTCCCCTGCAATGTGCAATCGGGAACTGGGAAGTGCTTTGGATTCAGGGAGGAGATTGTAGCGCTGACGCCTAAAAGTGTTTTTCTGCATATTGCAGAGCCGCATGCCCCCGTCCTCCTTCTCAGCAGACTCTTCTCTTTCCTCCTGGCCAGATCAGCCGCCTGAAACACGGTACACACCCCATGTTTGGAATCGGGAAGGGGATCGCGGATCTGCCACCCGAACCCGCAATCCCCTTCCCGATTCCAAACATGGGGTGTGTGCAGAGACAAAAAAAAGTGTACCATGTTTCAAGCAGCTGATCTGGCCAGGAGGAAAGAGAAGAATCTGCTGAGAAGGAGGACAGGGGCGCGCGGCTCTGCAATGTGCAGAAAAACACTTTTAGGCGTCAGTGCTATAATCTCCTCCCTGGTTTCACCCAATCTATATCTGTACTTTTGGTTTTTATTGCCTAAGTGTAAGAGTTTACTTTTCTCTACATTGAATTTCATTTTGTTAGATAGGGCCCAGTGTTAAAGTCTATCATCTAGGGTGTTGGCTATTTCTGACAGCTTAGTATCATCTGCAAATTTGGTAAGTTCCCCTTCTATTCCCTCCTCTAAGTCATTTATGAAGATATTGAAGAGTACTGGGCTTAAGACAAAACCTTGTGGTACCCCACTGCTTACCTGCCTTCATGTAGATGTGGTACCATTAAGGACTACTCTTTAAGTATGGTTTGTCAGACAGTTACAAATCCATCTGATGGTGATGGATTTGTATACCACTTTTTTCTAGCTTACCAAGAGGTAAGCAAGAAGTAGGTTGTGGTCAGGGGTGGGTTCTAAATTTTTTTACTACCAGTTCTGTGGGTGTGGCTTATTTTGTGGGTGTGGCTTGGAGGTCATGTGACTAGGTAGGCGTGGCTAGCTGGTCAGAGTCATTTCTGGAAGGTCCTCGCACTTACGACCAGTCCTCGCACTTACGACCCGACTCATTTGTTTGCTTTTAACACTGATCAGCTGTAGGACGGCTCTTTGAAGCCCCGCGGCCAGGGCCGGATTTTCCTATAGGCTAACTAGGCTTCAGCCTAGGGCCTCAAGATCAAGAGGGGCCTACATTCAAATTGTTAGCGAAATTAAAATTACACTTTCACTATAGGTGAAAGGGCCTCATAAGTGGAATAGCCTAGGGCCTCTTTTCATCTAAATCCGGCCCTGCCCGCGGCAAGAGTTTAAACAGTTTTTTTCCCTCTAGTCATCAGCTGGGACTCAGGAGGCAGCAATAGATTGGGGGTGGGACCAAATAAAAGGTAAGAATAATGTGGGTGGGGATGTGTGGGAGGGCGGGGGGGGAGAACCGGTTCAGTGACATCATATCGTCACTGCTACTGGCTCGGCCGAACCGGACCGAACCGGGAGGAACCCACCACTGGTTGTGGTGTACTTTGTTGAATGCCTTGCTGAAGACTAAGTATATTATGTCCACAGTATTTCGCTGGTCTACTAATTTAGTCACTGAATTGAAGAATGAAATCAGATTGGTTTGGCACGATCTGTTTTTAACAAACAGATGCTGACTTTTAATTATTACTTTACTTGTTTCTAGATGTTGGCAGATCTGTTTTTTAATTGTCTTTTTCAGTATCTTCCCAGGTATTGATGTTAGGCTGATTGGTCTGTAGCTTCTTGGGTCTATTTCCCCCTCCCCCCCACTTTTTTTTGAAGATGGAAACCACATCAGCTCTTTTCCAGTCCTCTGGTAGTTCCCCAGTGCTCCAGGATTTTTGAAAGATGTGATACAGTGGTTCTGAGATGACATCTGTCAGCTCTTTTAGAACTCTGGGATGTAATCTGTGAGGTCCCAGTGATTTGTATCCATCAAGATCAGACAGATGTTCTCTTACCATGGTTTTGCTTATTTTAACTTTTATTTCTAGTCTGTCTTTTATAGTTATGTTTTTGGTAGGTTGGACTATAGTTTCTTTTTGTGTGAAGACCACAAAAGAATGAGTTAAGCAGCTCTGCTTTTCCTCTGCTGCCTGTTACTTCTGTCTTCTCTCTTTAGTGGACCGACTGTTTCCTTGATTATTGTAATTATGATTTATGATCTATGACTTGATGTTTATATGTACACTGTGAGCTTATGCATTGGAGACAAATTCCTTGTGTGTCCAATCACACTTGGGCAATAAAGAATTATATTCTATTATTTTTACTTATTTTTCATTTATTTTCAGATTATTGATGGAGATGGGGATGCAACATTAGAAAGACATAAACTACGTTCCCAATTTCAAAATCTCAATGATCTTGTTGGGTATACTCTGTATGCATCTGTAACAGTGATAACAGAATCAGGTGAGCAGGGGTGGGAGAAGAGAAGGGTAAATTGTTTCTTTGAATACAAACATATTACACTTTTAAAAATTAACAGACTACAATTTTAAATACCAGGGTCTGAAAATAAATAAATAAAAGAAAACAAACCATCACCAGAATACATCATTGATTTGTGAATTGGCTTTTGAATCCTCCCCTTTCTCAATGATTATTCACCTTTTTCTCACAAAATCCACAATATTATTGTGGATAAATGTGTCTTAATTGACTCTAAATGTTTAAAAAATTGAATCAAAATTTTCCAAATTAGATTAAAAGGGATGTCCTATCTAAAATGTTGCCCTGTATGAATTGTATCTATTAGTTTTTTTCAATTAAAAAGGTTTCTAATCATTTGGAATATTAGGCCTAAATTTGGAATATTAATGTCCTTCTCTTCCTGATGTGCTTCCTGACACCAGTATCAATCTGATCTTGTCTTTGTTTCTATTTTTTCATGGTCTTCTTAAAACACCAATAAAACACTTAATTGCTATGGCAGGTGGTATAATAGATCTTATATGAACCTTATTCATTTCTGTAAAAACTGATCAAAATTTTGGATTTTTGGCAATGCTGCCAGATATGTCAGTTTTTATCATTATTAGATACTGTCCTCAAATATTTGCTAAAAATTGAAATACAATATGAATATTTTTTAATAATCCTTCCACAGTAAGGTAAAGCTTTCCATTTCATATTCTTCCACAGCAGGGGGTGGGTTCTAAAATTTTTTACTACCGGTTCGGTGGGTGTTGCTAGGGGGGGCGTGACTGATTGTGCAATCACGTTTCAAGAGTTCTCACTTTCTTAAGTTAGAAGGAGAGGCAATCCTTACAGAAAGCAAGATCTGCAAAATGGTCAACCCAGAGAAGCAATCTTCGCTCTACTGAGGGGATCTTGCAAACCATGTCGGAACGAAGCAGAGAACTGGGAGAAACCAATTGCTGGGGGGAGACAGCAACCGCCACCCAGTTGGATGCCTGTTTCGTACACTCCATCGGAAAGGATGAGGTAACCCTGGAGAATCCTGAAAAGCCCTGTTGGTCAATTGGCATTGGGAAGAAAGATAGCTGGGATGAGAGATCCAGAGGAGTCACCCTCAGTTGTGGCAACCGAAAACCGGGGTGGAAACTGGAACTAGAAGCCCTTGCTGACCAGGGGGGAATGAGCAAAGCACCACTGGGGGAGGATTATCTGAAGAGGCATATAACCCAATTGATGATGGAAACTTTGGAAAACCTCAACATCCGAAGGGAGCCAGGACAACAACCAAAGGGTTGGAAAGGGCAGCAGTTGCGGATGATGCCACGGGAGGCACCCCCCTCCTGGAGCCTGCCTACCAAGCAGATGGTACAGCAGAAGTGGGAAAAGACCCAGCAACCCCTCCCCCTCAGGCTGCATGTACACAGGCACCCATTCCCAACCAGCCTCGAGTCCTGCAACTGGAAAGAGAAACTCCCTCCCTTGGGGTGAATTTTGATGGGAATCTGCAGCAGTTAGGATTCTTTGTGGCACACATGCTCACCTACATGCAAGAGTATGGGCGTGATTTCCAAACCAAGGCTCCCGAGTGCGAGTTGTGACCCTAGCCCTAGAGGGTGCTACTGCCAGATGGATGGTGACTCTGCATAACGCCAATGCACCAGAACTGCGGGATTTTGACCATTTCATGATGGCCCTATGACATCAGTTTGAGGACTCACTAGCGGACCGCAAAGCATGCGACCGCATTAAGGTGGTGAAGCAAGGGCAACGGCCAGTAGTAGAGTATACTGAAGAACTCCGGAACCTCGTGTGTCATGTGCATTGGCCGGAAGATATTTTGGTGAGCTGTTTCAAGGACGGGCTGAGTGATGATCTATACAATGCCTGCGTGGCCCAAGGTGCACCGAATCACCTACATGAATGGTATGTCACCGCTGAAGAAGCTGAGATCGATATGGCCAGAAACCAGTATCGAGCGGGGCAAGCATGGAAGAAATCCCCACCCCAATGGAAGCAAGAGCCCCTCAAACCACAAACAGCATTCTCTCTGAGATCTTCAACCTGTTTCAAATGTGGAAAAGAGGGGCATTGAGCTGCAGAGTGTCATTCGCAAACACCCCCTCCCCGGAACCAACCACTGGGGGAGAACCCTGCTAAACCGGGTCGGCATGGGAAGGAGACTGCCCTGAGGAGCAGGGAGACCATAGAAATTCCATCCTCTACCCTCTTTAGGGAGGAAACCCTGGCATCTGAACAGGAGGAATCACACTCATTCGGAAGCGATCCAGATGATGAACCACTGGTAAGCAAACCAATTAAACTGCTTACCCTCCCCTTAAGACTATTTATCCCAAACCAGGACAGGGAGATAAATATCTACACTCTAGTGGATTCAGGGTGCACCCATTGTTTGATCAGCCCAACCTTAGTAGGGAAGTTGGGGATTAACGTAAAAAAGATGAAAAATCCCATCACATTCTGGCAACTAGATGGGTCAATAGCAGGAAGGGAGCCAGCTTCTTTTGCTACCGAGCCTCTACATATAGGCATCAGAAGCCATGAGGAAATGCTTACATTTATAGTGGCTCCTGGAATGGAATGGCCATTGGTTCTGGGCCTTGCATGGCTGAAAAAATGGAACCCAAAAATCAATTGGAAACAAGGCATCATAAAATTTCAGATGAATGTGACTTTTGCTGAGAAGCCACATAAAGGAACGGAGGGGGCTGGGAATCAAGAAACAGCCATGCCTGGTCACGCCATACCAACTGAGGGCATACCCACAAGGATTTAGCTGAGTTTTTTAGTGAAAAAGCCTCAGATGAGCTCCCCCCCACCGCGCCACTGAGTGCGCAATAGAAATCTTACATGGCATGAAACTCCCTAAACCCAAGATGTACAGCATGTCACCGAGGGAGTTGGAAGAGCTGAGAACATTTATTGAGAAAAACCTAGCAAAGGGTTTCATCGAACCAGCCCGACCAAAAATTGCAGCTCCAGTGCTTTTTAGAAAGAAAGAAGATGGCTCAAAACGTCTCTGCGTTGATTTTTGTAATTTGAATACAATCAGTGTAGAGAACATGTATCCCCTCCCCCTTATGAAAGATATGCTAGCATACCTCGCTAAAGGGAAAATTTTCTCAAAGCTGGACTTAAGGGAGGCTTACTACCGTGTCAGAATTAAGGAAGGGGATGAGTGGAAAACAGCATTTAACACCCCCCTCAGCTGCTACCAATTCAAAGTGCTTCCCTTTGGGTTGCAAGGAGCTCCTGCAGTGTTTATGCAGTTAATAAATGAAGTGCTGCATCAGCATTTATATAAGGGGGTTCTGGTCTATTTGGACGACATTTTAATCTATACTGAGACCAAAGCAGAACATGTAAAACTAGCCAGGGCAGTTTTAAACAAACTTCGCTCTGCCAAACTTTATGCTAAACTTTCCAAATGTGAATTCCACCAAGAGAAGATTGACTATTTGGGATACTGCATTTCACACCAGGGGGTTGAGATGGATCCTCTAAAAGTGCAGGCTGTACTTGATTGGGACCCTCCATGCATGTGTAAACAGTTACAGAGCTTCCTGGGTTTTGCCAACTTTTACCACCAGTTTATCCCTGCTTTCGCCCAGATTGCCTTCCCCATCACCAAGCTCTTAAAAACGAAGGGGGAGGACAATCCAAAACCAAAGCAGCCATTGAACTGGACTATGGAATGCCAGGCGGCATTGAAAAACTTAAAAGGCTGTTCTCGGCAGAACCAATTCTAAAACACCCAGACACAGAGGAACCATTTGGCATACAAGCAGATGCCAGCGAAGTGGCAATAGGAGCGGTCCTGCTTCAGAAGAATGAGCAAGACCAACTATAACCATGTGCTTACACATCCAAAAAGTTGAATGAGACTGAGCAAAGATGGGCCATTTGGGAGAAAGAGGCTTATGCGGTTTATTGGACGTTGTTAACCTGGAGGCACTTTCTAGAACCGTGATGGCAAACCTATGGCACGGTTGCCACAGGTGGCACGCAGAGCTGTATCTGTGGGCATGCAATGTTGCCCTAGCTCAGCTCCAGCACGCATGCGCGCCCGGCCATCTGATTTTCGGCCCTTCTGGGCCCACCGGAAATCAGGAAACAGGGTGTTTCCAGCCTCCAGAGGGCCTTCGGAGGGATGGGGAAGGCAGTTTTCACCCTCCCCAGGCTCCTAGAAAGCCTCTGGAGCCTGGGGAGGGCAAAAAACAGGCCTACCGGGCCCACCATGCCAAAAGTGGGGGGAGCGCGGGGGGTCACACATGTGTGGGGGGACAGGGTGCATTGAATTATGGGTGTGGGCACACACGTGCACAAACCCCCTGCGCTCCCCCCACTTTTGGCACGTGACGGCAAGAAGGTTAGCCATCACTGTCCTACAAGGTAGTAAGACTCCTTTTGAAGTCTGGACTGATCATAAAAATCTAGAAGCCTTAAAGACCCCAAGGAAACTCTCTCCAAAACAAGTACAATGGGCTCAGTACTTTAAATGGTTTGACTTTACTCTAAAATATCTCCCGGGGGGAAAAAACTTTCTGGTGGATGCACTATCCAGAAAACCGCACTACAATAGTGCAAAGCCAGACATAATCAAACCCATAGTACAAAACTATCAGCTAGCTGCTAAAGTAGTCACCAGATCCCAGGCAAAACAAGAGACATTGATGGACAATGATACCACCCAAAATTTTAAACAAGCATTGGCCACTGATGAATGGTTTTTGAACAACAAATCCAGCTGTCTGATGAAAGAAGACTTGGCTTGGGGGGGGGGGAGTTGTATGTTCCTGCCAGCCAAAGACTATGCTTAATGGTAAGGTGCCACGACTCCAAATTAGCTAGACATTTTGGGTTTGTGAAAACTTTACACCTGATTAAAAGACAATTTTGGTAGCCATCACTAAAAAAGGACATAGAAAGCTATGTAGCTAGCTGCCCCATTTGTGCAGCAGCAAAAAGGCGTCAGGGGAAATCCCCAAGTCTATTGCAAAAGGTAGCTGAACCTTCAGTGCCTTGGAGAGAGATTGCTATGGATTTCATTGTAGAATTGCCAAACAGTGAGGGAAATACTGTTATTTGGGTCGTGACAGACCTGTTTTCAAAACAGGCACATTTTATACCCTGCCAAAAGATCCCAACTGCTAAAAGTTTAGCCAAATTATTCCTAATACACTTTTATTGACTTCATGGTGCTCCACAAAGGATCATCTCCAACAGAGGGGTTCAATTCACCTCCAACTTTTGGAGGGCATTTTTGGACTTACTTGGTACTGGCCAGGGGTTAAGCTTGGCATATCATCTGGCTACTAATGGAAATTCTGAAATTTTGAACTCGGTATTAGAACAATATTTAAGATGTTTCATTAATTTTCAAGAGGATAACTGGACCGAACTTTTGCCTTTTGCTGAAGTTGCGTTTAATAATGCTGTCCATTCAAGCACTGGTTTTACCCCTTTTAGAGTAGCGACAGACCAGGATTTCAGCCCCATGCCTGAACTACCCACAGAAGAACCCACCATCCCCTCACTTAAGGAGTGGATGGATAATTTGCAAAACACGTGGCCAGTGGTTAGACTAGCTTTAAAGGAAGCTAGAGAAGCTTTTAAAATTCAAGCTGACAAGAAAAGGATGGAACCCAAACCTTTTCATATTGGAGACAGAGTATACTTATCTACAAAATTCCTGAAATCATTACAACCATCAAAAAAACTAGGACCAAAGTTCATTGGACCTTTCCCCATCACTAGAATCATCAATCCAGTAGCAGTTGAACTACTCCTTCCAAAGACACTCAGGCAGATCCACCCAGTATTCCATATCAGTTTACTCAAGCGAGAAGTAATCTCATCCCTCAGACCACCTGCATCTACACCACCGGTGCCCATCATGATTGAAGGTGAACAACACTTTGAAATCAAGGAAATCCTTGATTCTAGGATCCACAGAGGGAAAATCCAATACTTAGTTGCTTGGAAACATTTACCATCAGCACACAACGAATGGGTCGCTAAACACCATGTTAGGGCGCCAATCTTACTGAGAAAATTTCACTCCCAAATCCCTAACAATCCTTGTTAATATACTATCATGAAATCTTGCGTATATTTGTTTTTTTTCCAGGTGGACACTTTCGCTTTCTAAGGAGGGTAGCATGTCAGATCCCTAAAAGTGATACTGCCATTCAATTGGAGGAGGGGGACACTTGGATTCGATTTATTAGCATTGCCTGTGTCAACAGATATTTTACAACCTATATCCTGGCGCCAAAGAGCCCTGAGATCCCCTTTACCTGCAGGAATTTTTATGATAGCCATGTGGGTTGTTTCACTTTAAAGGATAATGGTGGGAATGCATGTTTGTTCAGGTTCTCAGAGAAACTAGTAAAGAAAACATCTTCACACTTGTGTATTGGCTAAAATCTGCATTCTGACTTAAAGGGAGAGGTCTCTACCACTTTAATCCTACTGCCTTGCCTAAGGGTATTCAGATCTTGCTTTAACTGGATGGCTGTCACTTCTGCTTAATAAAAGAAATCCTTTTGAACAACCACATTTCAAGAGTTCTCACTTTCTTAAATTAGAAGGAGAGGCGATCCTTACAATGGCTTCCAGACCTGACAGATAGAAGAAGTTGAGAGACAATTTGCAAACTGTGGAAGTCCTGGGTTTATTAGGTTTGAAACTAATAGTGCTTCAAAATCTTTGCATGATTTTTTTCTTGCATTTCTCAGTTTGATTTCCTATTTTAAGTTGCATTCCTTCTTTTTGTTTTGCAGGCAGTGATATGGTAGTGACTGAGCAAAGCGGCATTCATATTGTGACATCTCCCTATCAGATCTACTTCATAAAACCCCCCAAATATTTCAAGCCAGGAATGCCATATGAACTGACGGTAATAGAAATCAAAGTCTTCTATTTTGTCAAAGAACCATCTTAACAATATCCTCCTCCACCTTACTGGGCTTCTGAAGAGCTGTCCAGATTTGGTGGTTCAGATGCATGTGGAGGCTTCAGTTTACCTCGGGGTTGGCTCTGCCACTGTAGATTGATCGATTGATTGGTATTTGTATATTGGATGTTTTCCTGTAATGTATCTGCATAGAACATACAGTATAAATTACAAAAAAAACTTTAGTAAATCGATTTCTGAGCTGCCTGGAGTCGGTTTGAGTGAGTTGGGCAGCCATATAAATCTTTTTAATAAATAATAGTTAAATAAACTGATTTAGATTCAGAGGAAGCTGCCATATTCCATGCTGAATCATCTCTTCTGGATTGTTTTAGGTGTCTGTTACCAACCCCGATGGCTCACCAGCTGCCAATGTACCAGTGGTATCAGAGGCCATTCATTCTGAGGGAACCACTTTGAGTGATGGGACTGCTAAGCTCATCCTGAACACACCACTGAACATTCAAAGCCTACCGATCACTGTAAGTCACTCTGACATTCTGTTAAGTCCCATTCAGTGTGCTGATGAGAGGGAATGTCATGTGGAGGGAGAGGGGCACTGCAGAGGAGTAAGTGGCAACTCAGTCCGGATGCTTTGTGTGAGAGAAATAGGATGAAGACAGCCTCACCTAATACTTCTCAGAGTATATTGTAGATACAGATAGTGGACTCCTCAGTCTGACAAGATTTTGTCTATAGGTTTGAAAGCAATAAAGAACTCAGCTTGGGAAAAGTGTTATTATTGGTTTTGGACCTGACATCTATGTTGGAACATAGGGCCATCACAGTCTGGTGTGCAAATTGTGCACCACGCAATGAAATGACCTGAAGAGAGGATTGTCAATTGCCAGATACAAAGAAAGCGAAGGAGATATGTTATGTCAGTAACATAAGCTCACCCGCTTTGCCCATACACAGTCAGACTCTGAGAGAAGAGAGAGACCTAGCAGGCCTATGCATTGTGGAATTCTGCACAATGGATGCCAGTAGCAGCTCTGCTGTTGCTCAAGAGGGAACAAGTAATGCAATGTCCAACTGTTTGTTGTGATGAAAACTCTGTTTTTATGCACTTTTGCAGGATAGTCCACACAGCTATGAAAGGCAAAGCAAGAAATATACGCTGTGAAGCCCCTATGCACATTGTGTCACTGGAGAGTCATCTTAGCTAGGAATGGAGAGGAATACATTATGTATGCCTGTTAATGTAAGGGAGATCATTGTATATAGGTTGATATCTGTATATATATTTGGGTCTATTGCTGTTGAGTTGAGTGTAATATAATGACAATCTTTCTTCATCTTTTTTTTTTTTTACAAGGATCACTTGTAAAAGTCAGCTGATCATGGTATATTGTGTGGTCTGGTGATATCTATAAAAAGAAAGGAAGGTGGGCAAATAAATGGCCTCGGGCTGCTCCTTAGGCCCTGGTAAGGTTTGTTTTTTAAGGGAAAACAAATAGAAAACATACCCCGTGGATAAATGCCACTGAAAATAAAGTGATTTCTTCTCTTTTCTCAGTATTTCTCAGTATTATGAAGTAGCTATACTCTTTCAGAGGAACAGTGATTCTTGCAAGTCCCTGATTTGGTTTGGCATTAAATATCCCATTTGTTTTTTGTAGCCAGTTCATCATCCCATCTGACCCTCAGACTTTGCAATTGTTTTATTCAATGGCTATGCCCACTCCACACCCCCCAAATCCCAATTACAATATAGAATTTGCTACACTCATAGTAACACAGAGCTCTTTTTTATCTTAAAGATGCAGATCAAATAACAGGATCTCAGATATTTTTTTTATGAAAACAGGGTGCCAGCCAGTTCTTTTCTAATCATTACTGAATTCTTTCAGCAGTCTTCATGTGGACATCACTAAGTGCCAGCCTTAAAAGGAGTCATAGTTGCTTCCTAATTAGGTTACTGCTTCGTATGTACCCTGTGTAGGTTAGAACCAACCATGGAGACCTTTCAAGAGATCGCCAGGCAACAAAGTCCATGACAGCCACAGCCTACCAAACCCAGGGAGGATCTGGAAACTATCTTCATGTAGCCATTACATCTGCAGAGATTAAGCCCGGAGATAATTTACCTGTCAATTTCAATGTGAGAGGCAATGCAAATTCGCTGAACCAGATCCAATATTTCACATACCTCGTAAGTATTATAGATTTGGAGGAAATCCAGGGGCTGCATTTCAATTCATATTGTAGCCTTGAAGCCACTGGCTTAATCTATCATTTCTAACCTTTCCATTAATCAGTATTTGTTCACCCTCAGATATTGACTAAGGGGAAGATTTTCAAGGTTGGCAGGCAACCCAAGGGAGCTGGGCAGAATCTGGTGACCATGACTCTGCGTATCACTCCAGATCTCATCCCTTCTTTCCGGTTTGTGGCTTACTACCAAGTGGGAAACCATGAAATTGTGGCTGATTCTGTCTGGGTGGATGTGAAGGATACCTGCATGGGAACGGTAAGTCAGCCTTCCCAGTACCCTTCTTAGCAGTCATGGGAAACACCTTATTATAGCTGCATCAGAAGTGCATAAATCAGATGTGCTTATTTTAAAGCATTTTCATGGTATTTTCATAAGACATTTATTTCTGTTCAAATAGAGAAAGCCAACTATTTTTCCTTGAATTGACATTTTTTCTGTCTGTTAGAGACATGAGCTGTTCTTTGCTTTGTATAAACAGTTGGTTGTGAAAGGAGCATCTTCCAGAGACAATAGAATACAACAGCCAGGAGCTAAAATGAACATCAAATTGGAAGGAGATCCAGGTGCTCGGGTCGGTCTTGTGGCTGTGGACAAAGCAGTATATGTCCTCAATGATAAATATAAGATTAGCCAAGCTAAGGTAAGGCCAGACATTTCTTAAGCTACACTCAGCTTTCAAGGGGTTTCCGACTTACGGTACTGAAGAGGAACATTTTTTTCTGTGATCTGCACTAGATATGGGACACAATAGAAAAGAGTGACTTTGGCTGTACAGCTGGCAGTGGACAGAACAATCTGGGTGTATTTGAAGATGCTGGACTGACTCTAACAACCAGCACTAATCTCAACACTAAACAAAGATCAGGTATTTTGGGGATGGATGCTAATGTCTGGGAGATGGCAGAGGTTTTCCAATCCATTTAGAAGCCAAGAGAAGAGCATTTGCTCCATCAAATACTACTGGCATCATATGGGAATCAATTCACAAGGCCCAAAGCAAATAGTCAAGGCTCACTGCAGAGTCACTTGGTTGAGATGGGCAGTTTAGGGAAGGAAGGAAGGAAGGGAGGGAGGGAGGATATTGTTATCAGCGTGTACTGGAGAAACTACTTCCAGAAAATAGTAGAAGAAACTCCAGCAGACAAAAAGATTCATTCATATTTATACATTTCAGAAAGGAGGAAAAATGATAGAGTCATATATATACCTAAGTAATACATATATAAGCATAAACATTCATAATTAACAAACCTCATGTTACTTCTCCACTTACTATGTTCAAGAAGGAATTATTGTATCAATAAAAAAAAAACAGATCAATTTGGTTGCCATAGAAATCTTGGTCAGGCTTGCAGAGAACCAGGCACTTCAAGGTTGCCTTTTTCATGTGCCAATTAGCACACATTCCTTTTACGTTTCTCTTTTGCTAAAATGTCCCACTCCTCTAAGGATTTGTTTTCCTCACACCTGAAAAGTATGTTTCAGTGTCTGAAGCACAGAATATTGGCCACTGAGTTCTTGAACTGCATGCAATGATCCCAACATCTTTTACCAAATGATTACTCAAATTGTAGGGCAAATTCCAGATCACTGTTTCTAAGGATGATTCTAGAGGAGAGTTATAGTGCAGGCATCCTACTATATTCCTATGGTTTTAGGAGGGGTCCACTCTAATCCTCCACTGGTATTTTCAGCAAAATATGAAAAAGCTGGAGATGCTCTTTGACCTTCAACTGTGAGTCCTTCAACTCAGACCCAATGAAGAGCTGAGCTATGTTTTCTTCCTTACTGCAGCTTCCCAGCACTAAAGTGAACTTTCTATGAGCTGCTTTGGATCTATTGGATATAGATCCAAATAACACATAATTAATGCTTCAGACTGCATTCCCAAACTATTTTAAATGGGAGAAAGTCCCACAGAAGGCAGCAGAACTCCCTTACTCCCTTAGTGTAAACCGATTGTAAAATTAACCTTCCCAGGAATTAGTGCTGAACGCTATCTTCTTACTTTAACGAATAATTGTTCCTATCTCTTCTCCCCTGCCTCGTTCAGATGCAAAGTGTCCTCAGCCTGCAAATCGGAGGCGTCGACGCTCTGTTTTGCTGCTTGACAGCAAGGCAAGCAAAGGTATGTGAAAAATAATCAAGTTTCTGTTTGCATTTATTGAATCAGTCAGGAAATGGACAAAGGAATAGAAGATTATCCCTCTTTCCTTTCTTTCTCAAGCAAGAGGGTAGAAAATTAATAACCTCTATTAAATAGGATCATTCTTAACTTATCAATAACTTTGAGTGCTTGAATTCTGAGTGCAATGGGGGGAGTACTTAAATGGCCCAATAATTTTTTTTTATTGAAAAGTTTTATGAAAAGTTTTATGAAAAGTACAAACATTTTCACCCCCCTTCCCCCCTCAACCCCCCTCCCCTCCCCCCCTCCCTTCCCCTCCCTCCCCCACCCCCCTCCCTAGACTTCCCAGAACGAGCACAGGGTATAGCATTCACAAACCAAGAACTAAAATGTGCTAACAAATTATTACATTTCATGTTCTCCCTAGGTCCTTAACTCCTTATAACTCAGAAAAAACAAACATAAACTACTTAATATTATTTCATTCATAAGCTATATGAATCTTCTTATTCGGATACTTCTTCTGTATGTAATCAATCCATTTTCTCCATTCCGATATATATCTCTCATTTGAATGGTCTTTAAGGTATGATGAAATTTTTGCCATTTCCGCCAAATGCACAACTTTTAATGTCCATTCCTCAATAGTAGGTGGATCTTCCTTCTTCCAGTACTGTGCCACCAGTAACCTGGCAGCCATTATTAAGTTCAAAACCAGCTTAGTCTCTATTACAGTGCAATCCGTAACTATTCCCAACAGAAAAAACTGTGGTGTAAATTTAATTTTTTTCTTCAAAATATTTTGAATAATCCACCATATTTTTATCCAAAAAGCCTTAATCTTTTTACATGTCCACCATATATGGAAATATGTAGCATCTTCACACTCACATCGCCAACACTTGGGTTGTAAATTCGGATACATACAAGCCAGTTTTTTTGGGTCTAAATGCCATCTATAAAACATTTTGTAAAAATTCTCCCTTAAATTTTGTGCTTGTGTAAATCTTACATTTCTAACCCATATCTTTTCCCATGTTTCCATCATTATTGGTTCACCTACATTTTGTGCCCATTTTATCATACAATCCTTGACTAACTCTGTTTCTGAATCTATTTCCAGTAATGCATTGTACAACCTTTTTATGTGCATTTGACCTTCATCTCTTATTTGCTTTATCAAATTCTCATCCTGCTGCAAAATACCAATTTTTTGATCTTCTTTCCATCTGGCCAGCAGCTGTCCATATTGAAACCAAGTCTTAATAATCCCTTCTTCTTTTAGTTGTTCCATGGATTTTAACTGTAGTCTGACTTCTTCCTTATAAAGGAGTTCCTTATATATCTTGCTTTTGCTCTAAATTTATGTTCTCTATCGCGTGTCTGGGTACTGTCCATATTGGTAACCTATCATTTAGTTTATATTTATACTTTTTCCAGACACGCAATAGAGCATTTCTTAATATATGACTTTTAAAAGTCTTATCTACTTTCTTATCATACACTAAGTAAGCATGCCAGCCATAAACCAAACCATATCCTTCAATATTCAATATCTTTTCTTCCGTTAAGTTTATCCAATCTGTGATTGCTGAGAGGGCAGCAGCTTCATAGTACAATCTTAAATTGGGCATCTTAAGACCACCTCTTTCTCTAGTATCTTGCAATATCTTTTGTTTAACTCGTGGTTTCTTCCCTGCCCACACAAATTTGTTTATGCCCTTCTGCCATTCCTTCAAGTTCTCATCTTTTTTAAGTATAGGTATCATTTGAAAAAGAAATAGAAATTTTGGTAAAATATTCATTTTTACAGCGGCTATCCTTCCCAGCAAAGTCAGTTGTAGTTTTTTCCAGTTGTCCAACTCTTTCTGTATTTTGTGCCATAATGGTTCATAGTTGTACTGATATAATTTCGTATTTGCAGTCATAATATAAACCCCCAAATATTTAACCTTCTTAACTACTTCAAATCCTGTTAACCTTTCTATCTCTTCTTTTTGGCTCCTAACCATATTTTTAGCTATTATTTTTGTTTTAGCTGCATTTATTTTAAAGCCAGATACTTGTCCATATAAGCAGGTTATATCCATCAAGGCTGTAATCGATTGTACCGGTTGGGTTAAGGTAACAACCAGGTCATCCGCAAATGCTCGTACCTTGTATTCATGCTGTCTAATTTTAATTCCATTAATTGTATTCATCTCGCGTATCTTGTTTAATAAAATTTCCAGTGTCAAAATAAACAATAACGGGGACAAAGGACAGCCTTGCCTTGTTCCTTTTTCTATATTAAAAACATCTGTTAAACCACCATTAACTATTATTTGCGCTGTTTGTTTTTGATATATTGCCTTAATAGATTGTACAAATTGTTCTCCAAATTGCATCCTTTCTATTAGTTTTAGTAAAAATTGCCAATTCAATCTATCAAAGGCTTTCTCAGCATCCAAGAACACAAGCACTGCGGGGACCTGGTTGTTCCTTCCCAAATACTCTAATAAGTTAACAATTTGCCTTACATTACTCTTCATTTGTCTACCATTTATAAAACCAGTTTGATCATGGTGAATCATTTGCTGCATGACTGTCATTAATCTATTTGCCAAAATTTTAGCAAATATCTTATAGTCTGTATTTAATAATGAAATTGGCCTATAATTTTTAGGATCTGTATCGTCATGCCCTTCTTTTGGGATCAACGAGATAAATGCTGTCTTCCAAGTTGGAGGTACCTTTCCTCCCTGTTGTATATTGTTAAATAATTCTTTCAACGGTTCTATCATTTCCTCCTGTAGGGTTTTATAGTAAATAGCCGTCAAACCGTCCGTCCCAGGAGCTTTACCCAGTTTCAACTGCTTAATTGCTAACGCAATTTCCTCAGAAGTTATCGATTGATTTAAACTATCCCTCTGCTCATTTGAAATTGTATAAATATTCTCTTTCTGCAAAAATCTCTCTATGTCTATATCTTTAATTTTATCACCAGTATACAGCCTCGAATAAAACTCTAAAAAAGATTTTTAATCAATTGTTGCTCATAAACCTCTTTACCCTTATATTTTATTCTCTCTATTGTCCTTGATTTTTGCTTTTTCCTTAACAAATATGCTAACCACCTGCCTGGTTTATTGGCATTGTAAAAAGTATTATGTTTTGCATATCTTAAATTAGTTGCCACTTGATCTGCTATTAACATATTAAATTGACTTTTCAATAAATTGATTGCCTCTTTAATTTTCTTATCCGTTGGATTAGCTACTAAAGCCCGTTCCTGTTTACTAATCTCATCTTCTAATTCTTTTCTTTTTGTCCCCTGTTTCTTTCTATATTTATTATTCAAATATATCAAAATTCCTCGCATATATGCCTTACTTGCATCCCATACCATTTCCATCGATGTGCCCTTTTGCATATTTATAACAAAAAATTCTTTCATAAATTTTTTACACTCTTTTACATTTTCTTCATACCTAAACAAATTATCATTTAACCTCCAGGACCTCCTAGGCCCTTTCTCATACTCCAATTCCAGCCAAACTGGACTATGGTCTGTCAATGTTCTTGAGCAAATCTTTGTATTTTTCACCCTAGATAAAAGATCGTTAGTAATTAGTATAAAATCAATCCTTGAAAAGGATTGATGTCTATCTGAAAAAAAAGTAAAATCTTTTTCTTCCGGGTTTCTTTCACGCCAGATATCTCTCAACTCCCAGTCGTCCATCATTTCCCAAAACGCTTTGGGCAATTTTGCTCTTGTTAACACATTTTGTTTAGGTCCCTTCTTGTCTTTTTTAACGTCCAAAACACCGTTCCAGTCGCCTAACAGGATACAAGTTTTATATGCCCACTGTGTCAATTTTGAGTGTAGTAAATTATAAAAGTTTTCTTGTTGTTGATTCGGGGCATAAACTCCGATTACAAGTATTTTTTCTCCTTTTACTAAAAGTTCTATCGCTAAAAATCTTCCTTGATCGTCTGCTTCAATTAATTTAGCAACTAAGTCTCTTTTCAAATATATAACTATACCATTTTTCTTTTCTGATGCTGCTGCTACGTAAGATGTACCAAGTCTTGCATTAATCAAATATTTTTGATCTTGTATTCTTATATGAGTCTCTTGTAAGCAAATTACTTCATTCTTATATTGCTTAAGATAGTGAAATATTTTTCTTCTTTTCTGTGGAGAATTCAAGCCATTAATGTTCCAGGTCAAAAATCTAGTTCCCATCTCTGGGCCTTTGGAGCCTCTGAAGCAAGTCCTGATGCTCTGATCTCATTTGAGTTTTAGGTCTTGTGCCCCCCACTGCTCCTGTTTTAGTAGTATCTTGAGTCATTTCTTGAGTTGCCATCTGGGATTGTTGCTGTCTTAATTCTTCCTTGAGTCTAGCTGTCACCGATCTGGTCTGTCTTTGGTCCTTTGGTAACTGCGAGAAATCAATCAGCGCCAACTCTTGAGTAGCCATTTGGATTTGTAATATTTCTTCTTGATCAGCCAAAGCTCCCCCCTGAACTACTGTCAAGAGCTCTTCTGTCTCAGCTTCCATTACTTCTTTCTTTCTTTTGCCTTCTGGTGATTTAGTTGGTTTGGGTGTGCCAGCCTTTAATACATTAGTATAAAAATCTCTTGCTTTCCAAATTGTATTAAGCCGATATCTCTCTCCTGAGTAAGTCACCACTAGTCCAGTTGGCACCTCCCATCTGTACTGTATCTGACGTTTTCTCAGCTCATCCACCAGAAAGGCATACTCCCTTCTAGCTCTCAAGATCTTAGGGGGGATTTCTTTCATTGTCATTACTTCCTGGCCTCCCACCCGAAGCTTGTTTTTAAAAGTAGCCTGTAAAATTTCGTTACGTACTCTCCTTGTAGTAAAATATATCACAATGTCTCTTGGTAGATGTTTCTGTCTAGCAATCCAGGAATTAACGCGGTACAGCTTGTCCATCTGCCAGCCCAGATCATTTTTTGACTCCCCCACTAGCGGTGCCAATGCCTCAGACATCATTTCTCTCAAATTCACTTGTTTATTCTCCATCACCCCGCTGAATCTTAAAGCAAATTCCATGTCTCTGTATTATATCATTATTACATCGTCTTCAGCCCTTTGAATTCTGTTTTGAGCTTCTCCTATTTTACTATCCAAAATTTCAGAAGATTGTTTAATTTCCTCAACTCTATCATCCACCATCTCAATATTGCCTGCCAGACACTTAAATGCCATTAATATATCATCCCTAATCCCCTGATTGCGAATTGCAATCTCATCTGACACAGCCTGTATCTTTTCGTTAGTTTCCTTAATTTTTCATTAGTTTCCTTAATTTTTTCATCAATCACATCAACAATTTTATTTTGGGTGATTTGGAGAGCTTGTTGCAACATTTCCAACGTTAGGGTCTGTGGATCCGCTGGAGGAGCAGAAACTTGTAATCTAGGAATATGAGCTGGGGAGCTACCAGCACTCCCAGTTCCTTTAGTAGGAACAGTTTTTACAGACTTTGAGGCCATTTCCAGTTTGAAATTAGTCTTTATATTTAATCAGAGTCAAAAAGAAGAGTTCCTCAAAAGATTTCCCAATATTAATTAATGTTTAAAATCCTCCTTCTGTCAGCACAAAAGCTTTTTTTTCCCCAAGCGAAGGGCTGCCAGCAAAACGAAACTTTTCCTGTAACTTTCCGTTTCCCCCGCCTTTCAAGCTTCAATCGCCATATTGTTGCAAAGTACTAAGTGATTACTACTGAAGGAGGCTCTAGGCATTGGAGTTAGGTAAAAAATACTTGCAGTCTGATTTCTCCTTGCTCGTTCCGCCTGCTGCTAGTTCAAGATGTTAATTCCCTCATTTCCATTCAGCAAGATTGGTCGCGGCTTCTAATTCCGCTAATTAGCGGAGATGTCCCTGGTCTGGAGCGGCTTGACAGGCTTTTAGGGAGCGCGCGCCCTTCGCGCCCCAGGAGTTTTCCTAGGGTGTTCGGGGGGGTTCTACCTCCACCTGCCTGCTCTTCTCTCTCCCCTTTGCCCGGGGAGAGAATTTCAAGCCTCCAGACAGCGTTTGTCAGCTGCTCTGGGGCTTTAACGGAGCCAGGGAGCGGACGCTCTCAAAAGAATGTCTTTCGAGGCTCGCGGAGCCAAGCGGAAGTCCAATGGCCCAATAATTTAATGTAGAATCTACAGCAGGGGTGAAATCTAATTTTTTTTTGCTACCGGTTCTGTGGGCGTGGCTTAATTAGTGGGCATGGCTTAATGGTAAGGTGACTGGGAGGGCGTGGCTTGTTGGTCAGGTGGGCATGGCCAAGTCAATGTCACTTCTTTGCCCTTTTTTAACCTACAAAACACAACACAACACAACTGGCTCACCCACAATATAAAAGCAGCTGTGCTAGACCCAAAATGGCCCCTGCAACAAGCAGGAACCTCACACAGCCACAAAAAGCCCCAAAAAACCAACTTTCACACTTTACACACACACAACACAACACAACACAACACAACTGGCTCACCCACAATGTAAAAGCAGCTGTGCTAGACACACAAAATTCCACATACAACTTTGTGAGATTTTATGTGTTTGTGTAGTTAGAGTGAAACACTACAGAAATACACAAAATCTCAAAAAGCTGCACAAATATTATTTTATTTTATTTTATTTTTATTTTTATATAAAAGCAGCTAAATTTAAAACTTCCTAAACTTTAAATGGCTAGGTCTAAAAAAAAGAACAACTAAAAAAAACCCCAATTAACTATTTTTTTTAAAGCTCCCAAAGGGGGAAAAAACTTACCCGATAGAACAGGGGTCTCGAACCTTGGCAACTTTAAGACTTGTGGACTTCAACTCCCAGAATTCCTCAGCCAGCTTTGCTTTGCTGGCTGAGGAATTCTGGGAGTTGAAGTCCACAACTCTCTGCTGGCTTGATTGCAGGCAGGGAGATAGAGGTGCTTGCTGATTCAATCGATTGTAGGGATTACAGCAAGGAGTTGCGACCAGCAGCTAAGGTAAGCAAGCTGAGGGGGGAGAGGGGGAGGGATTTTTGCTACTGATTAGCAGGCAACAGCTGGGATCATCAGAGCTGGGCTCTCAGAGCCATTTAAAAGAAAAAAAAGGCTCTGATGATCCCATGGCTCAGCTGGGCATGGGGGGCGGGGGCAGGGATTTTTGCTACCGGTTCTCCGAACTGCCCGCCGCCATCTCTACCTACTCGCCCGAGCCAGTCTGAACATTTCAGGGAGCATTTCACCCCTGATCTACAGTAACTGGTTCCAGCTAAAGTTATTACATATGATAGACAAAATTTTTAAGCATTGTTTTTTGAGTGTTCTTGGATCGCAGCACTGGTCAAGAATTGTTCTTGGTGAGGAGGAAGTAAGCAATGGCCAGTGAACTACAAGCAGCCCCCAAACCAGGAGCATCTGTGAGGATGCCTGCATATCAACATGGCAATTCCAACTGAACAATCAAAGCTCCACCCCTTTTATATGTTTGGGGCTTCAATCATCCCCTTCCTAAAGACATCCATGCCCCAAAGCCTTTTTTGCAACTTATGAATCACCAGGACCACAAAAAAAACAACAGCAGAACACCCAGAACTAATGTCCTTTATTTCAGGAGAAAGCGAAGAATAAATATGTTTAACCGTATAGTAAATTTAAAACACAGATTATGGATTTATAAATGTAACTAAAAAAACAACCACACTCAAAATTTAAAAAATTCTGCCTCCCCTGTACTGGTGAGAGAGCCCTGGTTGCGCAGCAGACTAAAGCACTGTTATTAACATCAGCTGCCTGCAATTACTGCAAGTTCAAATCTCACCAGGCTCAAGGTTGACTCAGCCTTCCATCCTTTCTAAGGTAGGTAAAATGGGGACCCAGATTGTGGGGGCAATAAGCTGACTTTGTATAAAATATATAAAAGTATGAAAGCTATTGCTTAACACATTGTAAGCCGCCCTGAGTTTCCGGAGAAGCATTACCAAGGTTGAAAACCCATTTGGAGTATATTGTTATTATTAGGTATTTATATGTCATTGTTGCTAATTTATAGCTGAGCTTTAGTGCAAAATATAGCTCTGTAAATGCAGGAGGAACACTAGAAGTTGGGTTGAATGAGGCCTCACTCGTGGGAATCACATCACATCCAGCCTCCCAGTCCCTGAGCTCTCTCAGTACCCATAAAGGTAGGTCTATGCCACATGGAGCTATACTCTCATTACATTACTGAGTTTAATTAAAGCAGACTAGGAATCTGCTGTTTCCTCTCAAAACAACCCACCACATTTTTAAAAACATTGCTGACCTTTTGGTTCAGCTAAAGCATCAGCAACTTTTGGGGAGGTCTCAGTGGTTGAAGAAAGCTGTCGGTGAGAAATGAACTGGAGGGCTTGTTGAATGAAAGTGGTGGCAGTACAGATCTATCTTTGGTGATAGTTTAATGGTAGACTGCTTCAATTTTATTCTAGTTGGAACAGTGAACTATAAATTAAAACTTTGATTTAAAAAATTGAGTTTGAAAATGATTTTTTAAAAAGGCTGAGGTAAAAAAGGTCAAGATGGCAACCATAGTAGTGTTGTTGAAACTCTGCCTGTTTTCTATGTGCAAAATGTGTGTGAACACTCCTGAAGAAAAGAGGAGAAATAAGCATTGTGTCAATATTGTGAGAGAGCTACACTTTGAGGTAGCTACAAGATTGGAAGAGGATTAGAAACATATATGACCTTGATTTTCCTTGCCTTCATAGATAATTGTTTTTCTAGTTCTTGTTTTTCCTGTCTGACTGAAAATTCATTATTTCTTAATTTCATTTTATGTATAACATGTTAATTTAATAGAGAACATAAAATAAGGATGGAAGAAATAGGTGTCTACGGAAACAATGATTAATTCTCATCATATCCTTGATACTACATCTATACTGTATGTGATGGAAACAGTACCTGTTGCCCTGCAGAGTGCCTCATTCTGAATAGCTTGAGTTTTCAAGAAAGAAATGTTGCACCATTGTGCCAGTTTGCATGTTCAGTACTTTCTGGTAGAATAGCAAGCGAGGGAAAGTATACTTTGATTAACCAAAATACAGAGATATCTACTATTTTGCTATTTTTGAAAATAACTATCAAGTTAATTGTGGCTTATTTAATAAAGTATTGTTAAAAAACAGCACCTTATACCAAGTTGCTTTCTGTTTTCCAGGTGATTTTGAAGATGATTTCTTTGGAGACGACAACATCATCTCAAGGTCTGATTTTCCTGAGAGTTGGTTGTGGCAAACGGAGCAGCTGCCCAAGCAGCCTAACAGTCAAGGGTATTGGAGTTTTGCTGTTTATATTAGCCCACTTTTCAGCTGAAAGGAAAATCTAACGATTGCAAAATTTATACAGGGATGGGGAAGATGGTGTCTCTTCCAAGAGGAAAGGTTCAGAAAAGGTCCTGCATGAAACCTGGGGTTTATTTTTCACCTCCTTTAGAAGAGAAAAGGTTTTGCTCATTTCTAAGGCAGCAACTTGCCAGTCAGTCTGTTCTTTGTCCTGGTCAATGACCCTGATTCATTGGAGGAGATCAGAAAGACAGCAGATTGGTTCGAAGCCCATTCAGAGGAGTTGACGCCAGCCATCGAGGAAAAAAGGAGAGCTCTAATTGCATATAAAGCCTGTTGCAGTGAGCACAACCTACAGGTTCTGTGAGCTGCTCGTAGCAAAGTCCAACAGACCGCTAGGAGATGTGCTAATGATTATTGGCTGCAGCTTTGCTCTCAGATCCAGTTAGCAGCAGACACAGGCAACATCAAGGGGATGTATAATGGCATCAGGCAGGCCTTAGGTCCAACACAGAAGAAATCTGCCCCTCTGAAGTCTGCTACAGGTGAGGTTAGCCAGGACTGAGCACAGCAGATGGCACGCTGGGTGCAGCACTACCCTGAGTTATATTCCAGAGAAAATGTGGTAACTGAAGAAGCATTAAATAACATTGAGTGCCTGCCTGCCTTGGAGGAGCTTGACAGTGAACCAACTTTAGAAGAACTAAATGCGGCCCTGGATTCCCTTGCCTCTGCCAAGGCACCTGGGAAAGATAACATTCTTGCCAAAGTTCTGAAGTGCTGCAAAGAGAACATCTCCACTGAACTGCATGAAATCTTCTGTCTTTGTTGGAGGGAAGGTGGAGTACCACAGGACATGAAGGATGCAGCTATCATCACACTGTACAAGAACAAAGGTGACAGGGGTAACTGTAACAACTACCGTGGCATCTCTCTTCTTAGTGTTGTAGGGAAGCGGCTTGCCCATGTCGTACTGAAGAGGCTTCAGGTGCTTGCAGAGAGAGTCTATCCAGAATCACAGTGTGGATTTCAAGCCAACAGGTCCACTACTGACATGGTATTTTCCCTTAGACAGTTGCAGGAGAAATGCAGGGAACAAAGACAGCCACTTTTCGTAACCTTCATAGATCTTACAAAGGCTTTTGACTTGGTTAGCAGGGATGGCCTTTATAAAATTCTCCCCAAGATTGGATGTCCACCTCAGCTCCTCAACATCATCAGGTCCTTTCATGAGGAAATGAAGGGCACTGTAGTTTTTGATGGCTTAACTTCAGATTCCTTTGATATTCGAAGTGGAGTGAAGCAGGGCTGTGTCCTCATGCCAGCTTTATTCGGGATCTTTTTTGCTGTCATGCTGAAACATGCTTTTGGAACTGCAACAAAGGGTATTTACCTCTGGACCAGATCAGACAGAAAACTCTTTAATCTCTCTAGATTGAGAGCAAAGTCTAAAGTCCAGCTGAAATGCTTACGGGATTTCCTCTTTGCTGATGATGCTGCCATCACTACTCACTCTGCTGAAGACCTTCAACAATTTATGGACAGTTTTAGCAAGGCCTACCACGACTTTGGACTAACAGTCAGCCTGAAAAAGTCATGGGTCAGGACGTGGATTCACCTCCCTGTATTACAATCTCTGCACAAGAACTGGAGGTCGTCCATGACTTTGTGTACCTCAGCTTAACTATCTCTGACACTCTCTCTTTAGATACTGAGCTGAATAAACGTATTGGTAAAGCGGCCACCACATTTTCCAGACTTACAAAGAGAGTATGGCTTAATAAGAAGCTGACGGAACATACAAAGATCCAGGTCTATAGAGCCTGTGTCCTGAGTACACTCTTGTACTGCAGTGAGTCTTGGACCCTCTACGCACAGCAGGAGAGAAAGTTGAACACCTTTCATATGCACTGTCTCTGACGAATTCTTGGCATCACCTGGCAGGACAAAGTTCCAAATAGCGCAGTCTTGGAACGTGCTGGAATTTCTAGCATGTATACACTATATACATGAACAGCGACGTCTACAGTGGCTGGGGCATGTTGTGAGAATGGCTGATGGTCGGATTCTGAAAGATCTCCTGAATGGAGAATTAGTGCAGGGGAAGCGCCTCAGAGGGAGACCAAAGTTGCGATATAAGGATATCTGCAAGAGGGGACCTAAAGCCCCTGGGAATGGACATTAACAACTGGGAAACCTTGACCTCCGATCGTTCAGCTTGGAGGCTAAAGACGCAGCATGGCCTTCTCCAATTCGAAGAGACACTTGTTCAGCAGGCTGAGGTAAAGAGGCAGTCCAGGAACCAGCGAAATCTGGGGGCTGGGCAGGGGATAGAATGTATCTGCCCTCAGTATGGAAGGGATTGCCACTCTCGAATTGGCCTTTTTAGTCACATTAGATGCTGTTTTAGGACCTCTTTCCAGAGCACGATACCATAGTCTCTTGAGACTGAAGGATGCCAATGACCCTAATTCCATTTTTTAAAAAGGTAGAAATGATGATTAATTATAGTTGTTTTTGCAAACAATAAAACAATAGTTTGCCACTTTCAAAGAAATTGATATTGGTCATTTGTAGTGAAACTGAATGATTACAACAATTTCCGATAAGATAAATCTGAATGACCCAGAAATTTATTTACTAAGTGGAATAGAAGACCTCTACCACAAGGACAGAGTCTTGAAAATATGGGATTTCCCCAAACTTTCCTTCAGGAAGTACGGTATGCTAAAATTTGGTAAGTTTAGGCTCTTTGAAATTTAAAGATGGATATTTAATTTTAATATCTTGCTAGTTTAAAAAAAGGAAAACTTCCTACTTAAAAAAAATATCGTTAGGAAGGATTGAAATACGTAATTGCCTTTCTAGGTCCATAATACATTGTTAAAGGCTTGATACATCCACTCACATCATCCTTTGAAAAGCCATGAATTCTGATACATAAATCTTAGCCAAGTTGATCCAGAGTCATCAGCCAGGATCAAAGGACCTAGGTCCATTGGGAAAAACAACAGTAGTTTCAACCAAATAGAGATATACATTGGCATATGCTGTTTTCCGCTTCTCACACCACTTCACACTGAAGGACCCCATTAGCAGCAATAATGCATCTTTCCTCTTGGGTTCTACTATATGGAGCACAGTAGAAGGACCAAGAAATGGTAGTTGTGAAGAAAGCTGCTTTTCAGCTCTTGCCACTTGGACTAGACCAGTTTGTTGTGCATCGTCTACCATTACAGGGCAACTTTGGAAGCTGAAGGAACCTTGAAGGATCTTGAAGGAACCTTGAAGGAAATGCAGATAAAGGAAATGTGACAGTGAGTCACCTTGAAGTTGATTTTTAGGAATAAGTAGTTGGGGATTTTTTATTTATTATTTATCCAGCAGCAATCAATCTGCATTGTCATTGTCACAGTGGGATTTCATAATAAAATACTCACTTTGAAAACAATCTACCGTAATATTTTCAATATTACAGTAGATTGTTTTCAAAATGAGTATTTTATTATGAAATCCCACTGTCACAAACAGAATTTAATGGAGGAAATAGCTGGTGACCGCTTCCATTTGGAACTCATTTGTATTTCTCATTGATTCTCGGATCTTTTTGGAAGGAAGGTCGCTGTATGATTGGTAGCTGTAGGAGTTGTCTACCTGATACTAGTTTAAAAATGCACACTATAATAGCTCTGCAAATCATGTGATACATTTCATTTTGTCCCTAGGATTTCAAGCAAGATACTGTCTTTTTATCTGAAGGATTTCATCACAACCTGGGTGGTGCTGGCTGTGAGCATTACACCCACCAAAGGTAAAGAATTATGAATGATAGACAGTTGGCAGGTGTGAAAAGCACCTAAGAATTAAAATAAATTAATATTTTGGGGGGTCTTTGCCATTGGCCTTACTTGCAGGGATCTGTGTGGCTGAACCTTATGAAATAACAGCCATGAAAGACTTCTTCATTGATCTTCAAGTACCGTATTCAGTAGTGAAGAATGAGCAGGTGGAGATTCGAGCTGTTCTGTACAACTACGCTGATGAGGATATTGAAGTAAGTTTTGGGACTGTGACAAAGAGTGTGGGTTTAGAAATTAGGAAATGTGCATGACTTGTGTTGCTATCAATTCTTTGACAGGCAAACTTTATGTATTCCCAACTCTAAGCCACAGCATTTTGTGACCAATAAAAAAGTGCCAGTGATGGAGGCAATGGTGGGCACATTTGGCTAAGGCTCTTTGGATCAGAGTTGCTTAAATATTTTGCTGTTAGGACCCCTTCCCACTTTTGAACATTATAGAGGGCTCCAAAAGAGCTTTTATTCCTATGGGCTATATTTATCTATCTTTACTATATTCGCAAAGTACATAGCAAATGAATGTAAGATCTACTAAATGCTGTGAACAACATTTTAACTTCCATCCCCTGCAGCACACTATGTGAAACAAACCAACTAATGTACAGCATAGCTGCCGTTATAACTGCATAATTGGGTTATAAAATCCCAAAAAAGAAACCCACTGGAACACCAAAGTGGAAAATTTGACTTGAAAATAAAGTAAAAAAACTATGAGGAGATGTCAGCAATTTTAAATATTTGAAAGAAGGAAAACTAAAGAATAAAAAGCTGAAAAATAGTGTACACAAAACATACAATCTGGAGGAAAAAACAATAACAGAAATTATGGAAGAACTAAAACAGCATGTAATAGCAACAGCAAAGAAAATTGAAAGATATGAAGGATGAATAAAACAATATCATGAAAATGTTCAGTTCAAAAGAAACCAACACCTCTTCTACCAGTCACTTGATGAAAGTCAAGTCCATACTAATGTTCACCCATGTAAAGAAAAAAACTTTCAACTTTTGGAAACAACTGTGGGTAAACCCAGTGGAACACAAAAAAATGGCCTCCTGGATCACAGCTACTCAAAAACAAGTGACACGAAACAAAATGGAGAATATTGTAGTAACAACTGATAAGGTTGCACAACAAGTAAGGAAGGTCGACAACTGGCCTGGACGAACTGCATTGATACTGGTTAAAGCACCTGACCAGCCTCCATCACCTCTATTTGATGAAATGTTTCAAAATGCAACAAGCAAAGAATGGTTAATACCTGGCCAAACATACTTGATAATGAAAGATCTAGAAAATGGCACAGAATCAAGCAACTATTGCCCAATTACTTGTCTGCCAACAACATTCAAACTTTTTACAAGAGTACTGGCAAATTCAGTATTCAATCATTTGATGGAAAACAGTTTGTACCCAGGAGAATAAAAAAGAAATTACAAAAAAATCAAGAGGAACAAAAGATCAGCTGCTCATTGACAAAATGATACTAAAAAATGCAAAACGAAGAAGAACAAATTTAAATATGGCATGGATAGATTACAAGAAGGCATTTGACACATTATCCCACAGCTGGATTAACGCCTGTTGAATAACTTGGGAATCAGCAAAAATATTTGTACATTTTTGAAAGCAAATATGCAAAAATGGAAAACAGTTCTAACAGCAAATGGGGAGAACATTGATGAAGTCAACATCAGACAAGGAATCTTCCAAGGGGATTCACTTTTGCCACTACTGTTCAACATTGCATTAATTCCACTGACAATAATCCTACGAAACACAAAACTGGGCTACCAAATCTCAAGCCAACATGGCAAGATAAACCATCTACTATACATAGATGACTTAAAACTGTATGTGAAAAACTCCACTGTGTTGAATCAATACTCAACACAGTTCAACTGTTCAGCAATGACATCAGAATGAACTTTGGACTTGAAAAATGTGCTATACTTTCCATGCAGCGAGGAAAAATGGAAAAAATAGAAGGAATAGAACTGGGAAATGGAAGCATTCTGAAAGCATTAGCAAAAGTTGACAGTTACAAATACCTAGGCATATTGGAAGCAGATAACATCTTGAATGGAAAAATCAAAGCGTCAATGCAAAAGGAATACATCAGGAGGGTCCGCAAAATTTTAAAATCAAAACTGAATGCTGGAAACATAATTAAAGTCATTAAAACATGGGCAGTTCCAGTGATACTCTACCCAGCTGGAATCATCAACTGGACTGTGGCTGAACTGGAAAACTTGGACCGGAAAACACACAAACTTTTGAATATGTACAACGCTTTACATCCACAAAGTGACATCAACAGGTTGTTCCTGCCAAGAAGAATAGAGGGCAGAGGGCTATTGCAAATCTGTCAAATTGTAGAAGAAGAAAAATGAAGTAGTAGATTTGAATGATTATGTGAACCAAAGTACAGAAAAATTGCTGCAGGCTGTGAAAACGGGGAACATTATAAAAACAACAGAAACAAAGGCAGAATATAAGGAAAAACAGCTGGATGATAGATTAAATGGATGGAAAACCAAAGCTTTGCATGGACAGCACTTGAAAAACATTGAACATTGCCCCGATGACAGTGGGTATCACTGTTACATGTTTCATCCATAACCGTGTAGTTTCGATGGCCAGGTCGCAATATTTCATGATTTTTTCCAGTTCTTTTTATTTGACTCTGGCATCTCCTGGTACAGCGATATCAATAAATTGAACTCTTCAGCCCTTGACAACCGTGATATCTGGCATGTTGTGTTCCAAATGACGATCCGTCTGCATTCGAAAGTCCCACAAGATCTTCACTGTCTCATTTTCAACAACTTTTTCGACTTTATGTTCCCATGACTTTTCGGATACAGGTAGGGCATATTTTTTACATAATGACCAGCGCGGCCCACTGTGAACTGGTAGTAAAGGTAAGTAGAACCCACCCCTGCATATGCCATCTATAGAACATTTTGTATTGATTTTCTTTATATGCTGTGGACATGGTTAATTTATAGTTTCTTTCCCATATTTGCTGCCATTTGTCTAACTCAATTGTATATCCAAAATTCTTAGCCCATGCTATCATTTTTTCTTTTATCTGTTCTTATTCTAGCTTAATACTCAATAAGTAATTGTATAGTTTTTAAATCATTTTTTCATCTGTTCCTGTGAGTATCTCATCAGCTCTGTTATTTCCAAGTAAAAATCATATAGTTTAGCATCTTTTTCATATCTTGTTGTATTTGTAATTGCGTAAACCAATCCATTTCAATCCCTTGTTCTTCTATTTCTTGTTTCTTTTTCATTTCCCCCTTATCTGTTAGTATATCTTTATATCTAAGAATAATCCCCATATTGATAATATTTGGATGTATTAACACTTCCATTGTAGATAACCATATTGGTATTTTCAAGTAATATTTATCTCTAACGTTCTCCCATATTAATAATAATGCATTTCTTACATAGTGTCTTTGAAAATAACTGTGCATCTTATTTTTGCCATACCATAAAAAAGCATGCCATCCCAATTGTAAATCGTGTCCTTCCAAAGTTAATAGTCTTGTGTTTCTTAATTCAATCTATTCTCTCATCCACGTCAATGCCTGTGCCTGATAGTATAGTTCCCAATTACGTAGTCCAAATCCTCCTCGAAGTCTCGCATCTTGTTAACATCCTTAATGTTAATTCTCACTTTTTTCCCTTGCCATATGAATTTCATTATTATTTTACTTAATTGTTCAAAATATTTCTTTCCCAATTTTATCTGTATTGTTTGAAATAAAAATAAGAGTCTCGGTAATACATTCATCTTAATTATTGCAATCCTTCCCATTAATGATAGCTGTAAATTTTTCCATTTCTCCAAATTTTTCTCAATTTAATTTTTCAGTTTATAATAATTATCCTCTTTAATCGTTATGCATCTTGAAGTTAATTGGATTCCTAAATATTTTACTTTCTTCGCAATCTGAATGTCTAGTTTCTCCATTAAGTCTTTCTTCTGTTTTTCTGTAATATTTTTCACCAATATTTTTGTCTTTTCTTTATTTATTTACAGTCCTGCCACATCTCCATATTCTTCTATTTGATCTATTAATTTGGGTCCTGTATTTGTGGTTCCTCCAAGATAAATACTAAGTCATCTGTGAAGGCTTGTAGTTTATATTCTTCTTTTTTGATTTTTAATCCCTTTATTTCTTCATTTTGTCTTACATTTCTATTTAATACTTCTAATGTCAATACAAATAATAATGGGGATAAAGGGCATCCTTGTCTTGTTCCTTTCATTATATTAAACTTTTCTGTCATATCTCCGTTCATCATTAGCTTTGCTGACTGTTTGTTATAAATTGTTTTTATCATATTTATAAATCTTCCCCAAAGTCCATAATTTGTAATTGTTTTATCATAAATTGCCAATTCACATTGTCAAACGCTTTTTGCACATCCAGGAATATCATTGTCATTTGCTTATCTGAGTGCACTTTGTAATATTCCAGAATATTCAAAATTGTTCTTATATTATCTCTAATCTGTCTTTTGGGCAAAAAAACATTTTGATCCATGTATATAAATTCGTTTAACAATTTTTAAAATCTATTCGCCATTATTGATGCAGATATTTTGTAGTCAGCATTCAACAACGAAATCGATCTGTAATTTTTAATTTGTTGTAAATCTGTGTCTTCTTTAGGTATAAGAGTAATATATGCCTCCATCGATGAGTTTGGTATCTTTGCGTTTACTAAAAGTTCATTAAATACTTCCAACATTACATTGTTTAGTACATCTTGCAGTATTTTATATACTGTAGTTCTGCTGGTAATTCATCCGGGCCCGGTGTTTTCCCATTCTTTTGTTATTTAATTGCTTCTGTTAATTCCATCATTGTTAGTCTTTCTTCTACTGCTTTTTTATAATTTTTACACGAAACAAGTACATGGGCAGATCATAATCAGATTATAATTACCGTATTTTCCGGCGTATAAGACGACTTTTTAACACATGAAAATCTTCTCAAAAGTCGGGGGTCGTCTTATACGCCGGGTGTCGTTCTCCTGTAACCAGGCAGACCAGCCCGAAAGGCTCTGACGAGCCTTAAATGGCTCTGACGGTCCCAGCTCTGACGGTCGATCCCAGCTCTGACGATCCCAGCTGAGTTCCCTGCAACTCAGCTGGGATCACCAGAAACCATGTAAAAAGAAAAAAGTCTTTTCCCTTTTACTCTGAGGATCCCAGCTCTGACGATCCCAGCTGAGTTCCCTGCAACTCAGCTGGGATGGCCAGAGCCATGTAAAAGATAAAAAGTTTTCCCCCTCCAGCTTGCTTACCTCAGCTGCTAGTCCCAATGCTTGCCTTGCTTCGCTTGCCTGAATCTATTCCATCAGCAACTAACTCCCTGCCTGCAATCAAGCAAGCAGGGAGTTGTGGACTTCAACTCCCAGAATTCCTCAGCCAGCAAAGCAAAGCTGGCTGAGGAATTCTGGGAGCTGAAGTCTACAAGTCTTAAAGTTGCCAAGGTTGGAGACCCCTGTTCTATTGGGTAAGTTTTTTTCCCCTTTGGGAGCTTTAAAAAAAATAGTCAATTGGGTTTTTTTTAGTTGTTCTTTTTTAGACCTAGCCATTTAAAATTTAGGAAGTTTTAAATTTAGCTTTCATATAAAAATAAAAATAAAAATAAAATAAAATAATATTTGTGCAGCTTTCTGAGATTTAGTGTGTTTCTGTAGTGTTTCAGTCTAACTACACAAACACACAAAATCTCACAAAGCTGTATGTGGAATTTTGTGTGTGTAAAGTGTGAAAGTTTTTTGGGGGGCTTTTTGTGGCTGTGTGAGGTTCCTGCTTGTTGCAGGGGCCATTTTGGGTCTAGCACAGCTGCTTTTACATTGTGGGTGAGCCAGTTGTGTTGTGTGTGTGTAGAGTGTGAAAGTTTTTTTGGGGGGCTTTTTGTGGCTGTGTGAGATTCCTGCTTGTTGCAGGGGCCATTTTGGGTCTAGCACAGCTGCTTTTACATTGTGGGTGAGCCAGTTGTGTTGTGTGTGTGTAGAGTGTGAAAGTTTTTTTGGGGGCTTTTTGTGGCTGTGTGAGGTTCCTGCTTGTTGCAGGGGCCATTTTGGGACTAGCACAGCTGCTTTTACATTGTAGGTGAGCCAGTTGATGTTTTTTAATTTTTATTTGGTGTGCATTGGAAAAGGGGTAGTCTTATATGGCGAGTATAGCCCAAACCCTATATTTTAACAGGAAAAGTTGGGGGTCGTCTTATACGCCCAGTCGTCTTATACGCCGGAAAATACGGTATATGGAAAGGCCAGAAGAAAAGATGGACTTTGAATTCAATAATTTTACAGGAAAATTAATTTCAACAATATCTGGAAAAGGAGTTGGTTTTTTTCTTTAAAATAAACCATCACTCCAAAATGTATGGGATACAATAAAAACATACATTAGAGGACTGGCAATGACATACCTGGGAAAAAAGAATAAAAAGAAAAGACAAAAACAGAAAAAGTTAGAAGAAAAATATAAAAAGCTGGATAAGGAATTGCAAAAAGATACAAAAAATAAGAAAATCAAAAAACAAATGGACTTGAAAAAACATGAAATGAATTTAATTGAACAAGAGGATTTGTCAAGTAAGAGCTTCTAAACATTTTTTTTTTGAAAATACAAATAAGCCAGGCAGATGGTTGGCATATAAAATGAAAAAAGAGAAGGAGAAAAATCTAATCAACCAATTAACAGATGAAAAAGGAATGGTATGTTATAGAAATGAAGAAAAGAAAAAAATAGTTCAAAAGTATTATGAGAGACTATATAAACAAGAGATAATAGCTGGAGAAAAGATAGAACAATATGTAAGAAAATCCAACCTACCTAAAATACCTGAAAAGTATCTTCGCTTTCATGGCCTTAGTTTGTAGTGCTTGTTCTTGAGCAGCAAGTATTAAACCTTCCATTTCTTTCTTGATGGCTCCTCTCTAAAGCCATGCCCATGTCAAGTTATGATCACATTTTCCTTCTATTATTATCTCTTTTATTCATTAAACATGAAACTCAGTCAACTGAACAAATGTAAAGATGTATCACAATATTGACTGGCACCGATGGTTGATACGGGTTGCTGCCAGCATCCTAGGTGTTGACCAAGTATCTTCTTGAAATATACAATGTTTTAAAATATATGATGTTGGCGAAAACTGAAGCAACACCAGCGGAACTGCAAAAAACTGTACTACTCGGAACATCGTACATTTTAAGAAGGTATTTGGTTGATACCTAGGATGCTGGCAGCAACCTGTATCAGCCATTAGTGCCAGTCAATGGTATTTGTGATTCATTTTTAAATGTTCAGTTGACTGAGTTTCATGTTTAATAATAATAATAAGGGTAACATTGTTTTAAATGTTTGCAAACATCTTTACTGCCTGGCAAATAATTTTGATTTTGTGGGACTCTGTGGGAGTCTTAGAGGATTCCCCAAGGCTCCTTGGATAGTAAGTTAAGGAACACTGGTTTAGATAATCATCTCTGCTCCATTTGCACAATGACTCAGTGGTTGAAGACATTCCCGTTCCTTGCCCCAGCTCCTGTCCACCTAGCAGTGTGAAAGCATGCAAATGCAAGTAGGTTAATAGATACCACTTTAGAGGGAAAGTAACAGCACACTCCATAGGCCTTTGGCATATAGCCATGCTGGCCATTTGGAAAATGTCTTCAGGCAATGTGCCTCCCTCAGCCAAGAAACAGAGGTGAACACTGCACCCTAGAGTCTGATACAACTGGGCAGGGAAACTTTACCTTTACCTTTACCTTTATTTTAAAAAGTACCTCTTGGGCTCTTATATTTCAGGGGTCTTATTTGCATAAATATTCTGATTTATTTACATAGTCCTATTTTCCATCAGTTTACGATGAAGGGAAGGATGAATTGCATGATATGATTTATGTGTATGCGTGCTCTATGTGTACTCCTCTTCGGTGTTTCCTTCCATGTATCACAATGATTTGCTGGTGCAGGAACAGATTTAGTGGGGAATGTGTTTGTGTCATCTGTGGAAAAGCTGGATTTTAAATGATTCTTATGGCCAAAGCTGCCTTGTGACTCATCTGCTTTTTTTCATCTCCACTAGGTGCGAGTGGAACTGTTACACAACCCAGCCTTCTGCAGTGCTTCCACAGAAAGACAAAGATACCGACAGCAGCTCCCGATTAAAGCCCTGTCCTCCAGGGCAGTACCATTTGTGATAGTCCCATTACAGCAAGGATTGCATGATATTGAGGTCACAGCACGTGTCCGGGGAGTGATGACATCAGACGGTGTGAGGAAGAAGCTGAAAGTTGTAGTAAGTAACAAGTGGGGCTACATTATGGCTCTTGGAGAGAAAGCGATCTCTGCAAATATTTACCATAATTTATTTATTTATTAATTTATTTATTGGTTCGATTTATATGCCGCCCTTCTCCAGAGACTCAGGGTGGCTTACAATGCGTTAAGCATTAATTGTATTAATGAGTGCGCTCTTTATCTTCCCCCATTGCAACAGAAAGGCATTTTGGTCTCAAAACTTTACTTGAAACTGCACAAAATGGCATATCTACCATGGTGGCTAAAATGGTCTAGTTTGTTATATAACTTGGACTGTATAGTTATTCTGATTGTTCTTTGTAAACTCCTAGAATCTTCCCATAGCAAAATTTGATTGATTTGAAAATGGCAGAATGGGAGCAGGTTCACTGTTTGGGAGTTCTTTAAATATTTTTTTAAAAAAATTAAAAATTTAAGTAAATATGCTCACTGTTGCAGTCAGGCAATGGACTTATTTTGGTCCAATCTTTCTCCCGCCCACACCCCCAATCCTTCCCCCAGCTGCAATAAAAACAATCCCTGCCAGACGAAACAATTACCCTCTACACTTCAGTGGTGTGATTTGGTGGGTGGGTGGGTGGGTGTGAGACTTGGCCAAGGGGATAAGATTGTCCACAACAACAGCAATATTTCCAAAAAGAAAAAAAAGTATGCTGGGTTACTAGCCAGATAATCTAGGAGTTTCCTTAGCTAGTCTACCCTCCTGTTCTTGGGGCAAGGCATCATGGTATTGCCAGGGTAGGCATGTATTTTTCCTCTTATCCCTGGATTGCGACTTTCTCTTAGCCCATAAAATACTTGCCCACCACAACATCTACAAAATTTAACAACACTATTAAATTCTGAAGTAAAGTCTTACATTTAGGCAAGAAAAACGAAAAGTACACATATAGATTGGGTGAAACCAGGCTTAATAGCAGTAACTGTGAGAGGGATCTTGGAGTCTCAGTGGACAACCAATTAAATATGAGTCAGCAGTATGCAGCGGCAGCCAAATGAGCAATTTCAATCCTAAATTGCATTAACAGATGGATACAATCAAGATCAAGTGAGGTACTAATACCACTCTATAAAGCCTTAGTAAGACCACACCTAGAGTACTGCATCCAGTTTTGGTCACCACACTATAGAAAAGATGTTGAGACTCTAGAACAAGTGCAGAGAAGAGCAACCAGAATGATTAGAGGACTGGAGACTAAAACATATGAAGAACGGTTACATGAACTGGGCATGGCTAGTCTAGTGAAGAGAAGGACCAGGGGAGACATGATAGCAGTGTTCCAATATTTGAGGGGCTGCCACAGAGAGGAGGGGGTCAAGCTATTTTCCAAAGTACCTGAAGGCCAGACAAGGAATAATGGATGGAAACTGATCAAGAAGAGATTCAACCTGGAAGTAAGGAGAAATTTTCTGACAGTGAGAACAATCAACTAATGAAACAGCTTGCCTTCAGAAGTTGTGGGGGCTTCATCACTGGAGGCTTTCAAGAAGAGACTGGACTGCTATCTGTCAAAAATGTTGTAGGGTCTGCTTGGGCAGGGGGGTTGGACTAGATGACCTACAAGGTCCCTTCCAACTTTGTTAATCTGTATAAACCAGCCATTTCAAAACCACAGCAATAGAAGCCATTCAAGTACATCTCTGCACAGCAACCCAGCCTGGGACCTTATGGCTAAGTCTCAGCTAATGAGAACAAGGTTAACAACAGTGTATGGGCTGGGCGCTTTTCAGTTTGACTTTTCATAATGAAGTTTGGGAACAGAAGATTGGAGAACAATGGTTACAAACAGATGTGAAAATAATTGCCAACCACTAGGAAGTGAGTGCAGATGATTCCCTTCAAAAATAATCCATACTAAAGACTGAGTATAACAAATATGTGATATCAGGCTAGCTGCCATTAGTATTGCAAGTAGTGATCTGCTAGTTTCTGGTACTTGTAATCTGTTATTTGAAAACAAGAAGTAAAATGTCCAATCAGTAAACACTATCTAATAAAACTATAACACAAATGTTCGACTCCAAGAATATTACTATAGGATAACAGCACTATTTAATATCCAGGATGCAAATAATATTGAAAGTTGCACGTATACATAAACTGATAAATGTGTTGCCATAGGATTGTGTTTCCTATAAATATAGTAAGTAATAATGTTAATATTTAATATTAATTAATTATTAATATTTAATAATAATAATAATATACAAATAAAAGGAGAATAGTAGAAAATCAGAACCTGTAGGAGATGAGCAATCTGAGCTGTAAGGCTGAGTTAAATGTGTCATCAGTTTGAAGTCATTGTGTTTCCAGTCCCTCTTTCAGAGAATTCAGAATAACAGAGTTGTAAGGGATCTTGGAGGTCACCTAATCCAATCCCCCTTATCAAGCAGGAGACCCTATAACATTCCAGACAAATAGCTGCCCAATCACATCTTTAAAACCTCCAGGGATGGTGCAGCCACTGATCTATAGAGGCGTCTTTAGGGAAGAAGTTGAAACAGTTTATGTCCAGGATGTGAGAGGTCTGTAGATATTTTCTCAGCCCTTTTTCTTGTTCGTGCAATATACAGATCCTCAATGGAAGGAAGGCTGGTTGTGATTGTTTTTTCTGTTGTTCTATCTGTTGAAGTCTGTCCTGTACTGTTTGGTTGCTGTGCCGAACCAGATAGTTATTGAGATACAAATGACAGACTCAATAACCCCCCCCCCTCATTCAGGACTTAATCCTGGAGGAGGGGGCCGACCTGGCATGCATAACTGAGACCTGGCTGGGCCAGGGGGGAGGGTTCCCCTCTCAGAGATGTGCCCAGATGGGTTTCAGATATTGCATCAGCAGCGACTCCAGAGAAGGGGTGGAGGAGTGGCAGCTATTGTCCGGAAGAGCCTTTGTCCTCGCAGGATCCCTGCCCCGGAGATTGTTGGGTGTGAGTCTCTCCTCTTGAGGTTGGACTCAAGGGTTCAGTTGGGCTTGTTGTTGACGTACCTGCCTCCCAGCTGCATGACAACAGCCCTGCCTCTGCTGCTAGAGGCAGTAGCCGGGTTGGTGGTGGAGTTCCCCAGACTTATGGTACTGGGGGACTTCAACCTACCATCACTTGGCGAATCCTCAGATGAGGCTCAGGAGTTCATGGCTTCCATGACAACCATGGACCTGACCCAAGTAGTTCAGGGTCTGACCCATGAGGGGGGAAACACACTCGACCTGGTATTTCTCTCGGGGCAGTGGAGATATGATCTGGAATTAAGAGGTATAGAGGTCTCGCCCTTGTCGTTGTCAGACCGTTGAGGCTGGACTTTAAGATGCCACTCCTCCATTGCAGGGAGGCAGAGCTGATTAAGTGGTTCCGCCCCAGACACCTAATGGACCCTGACTCTCTTGTCCACAGTCCGGCCGAGACCCTAGTGGCTGCCTGGCATAAGGCGGCATCTGGGGCATTGGACCGGATTGCGCCTTTGCAACCTCTCAATGGCAGCGGATCCAGGAAAGCTCTCTGGTTTACTGAGGAGCTCTGGGAGATGAAGCACCAGAAGAGACGTCTAGAGCGACGAATCTGACTGAACACTTTTGAGAGCCTTTGTTAGGACTTACTTAGTGGCGATACGGGCAGCAAAATGTTCACATTTTTCCGCACTTATTGCATCCGCTGATTCTCGCCCAACCGCCCTATTTAGGGTAACTCGCTCCCTCCTTAAGGTTGGGGGAACGGAGGAGCCCTTGCAGGGTAGAGCTGAGGAATTTGTACAGTTTCTGTTGGATAAAATCGCTCAGATTTGGATGGACCTGGACTCTGATTGGGCAATACCGACCGAGATGACAGGGGCGGGTCTTAGTCCTATTGTGTGGGAGGAGTTTGAGACAGTGACTCCTGAGGAAGTGGACAAGGCTGTAGGGGCGATGAGTTCCTCCACTTGTTTGTTGGACCCGTGCCCCTCCTGGCTGGTTTCAGCCAGCAGGGAGATGACAGGAGGCTGGCTCCAGGCTTTAGTTAACGCGTCCTTGAGGGAGGGGTCCTTCCCACAGCCCTTGAAGGAAGCAGTTGTAAGGCCCCTCCTCAAGAAACCTTCCCTGGACCCAGCAAAATTAAAAAACTTTTGTCCAGTCTCCAACCTACCCTTTGTGGGAAAGGTTGTAGAGAAGATGGTGGCATTTCAGCTCCTGTGGTCATTGGATGAAATCGATTATCTGGACCATTTTCAGTCCGGTTTCAGACCTGGCTATAGCATGGAAACTGCCTTGGTCACGCTGATGGATGATTTCTGGCGAGCCTGAGACAGGGGTCATTCCTCTATCTTGGTGCTACTTGACCTCTCAGCAGCTTTCGATATCATTGACCATGGTATCCTTCTGGGGCGACTAAGGGAGCTAGGAGTGGGAGGCACCGTATTGCGGTGGTTCGCCTCCTATCTCTCTGGTCGATCATAGTCAGTGCTGGTAGGAGGACAGAGGTCGACCCGTAGGCCTCTCATCTGCGGGGTGCCTCAGGGCTTGGTCCTCTCTCCCTTCCTATTTAACATCTACATGAAACCACTGGGTGAAATCATCCGACGACACAGGGTGGGATATCAGCAATATGCTGATGATACCCAGCTGTATATCTCCACCCCCCATCAGTTCAGTGAGGCAGTAGATGTGATGTGCCAGTGCCTGGAGGCTGTGAGGATCTGGATGGGAGTCAACAGGCTCAGACTTAACCCACACAAGACCAAATGGCTCTGGGTATTGCCCCCTAAAGACTATGTCGATTGTCCATCCTTGATTCTGGTGGGTGAGAAAGTGCCCCTCTCAGAATGGGCTCACAATTTGGGTGTCCTTCTAGACTCACAGGTGAGACTGCAACAACATCTGACAGCTAGGGGAACTTTTGCACAGGTTTCGTCTGGTGCACCAATTGCGACCCTACTTGGATCAGGAGGCTCTCCTCACAGTCACTCATGCCCTTGTCACCTCACGGTTGGATTATTGCAATGTGCTCTACATGGGGCTACCCTTGAAAAGTGTTCGGAGACTACAGTTGGTCCAGAATGCAGCTGCGCGAATTATAGTGGGTGCGCCTAGATACACCCACTGTCAGCCTCCGCTGTTGTGGCTCCGTCCTCCGAGCCTATCTTATCGGAGGAAGAAGGCTCCGAACATAAAGGAGAGGAGTCGGCCAGGCCTCCCTCTCCAGGCCCCTCCTCTCTGGCAATGCCTTAGGTGCCGGCCGAGGAAGAGAAGATTAGCCAGGAGCCAGGTGTCTCCGATGATAGCGATGGAGGCGATCTGTCATTCCTGGATCCACGCCAACGAAGGCGTGATAAACGGTTGCAGCAGTTGAGGAGGCGTGCCAGGGATTAAGCTGAGTCACTGGACCACACCCCAGAGACTATATAAGAGAGTGTGGTGGCTATTTAAGACTCTGTGACGGACAAAAACTAACTCTGGCTAGTCACTTTGAACAACGCCTAAATCTGCCGAAGGTTTCTTGTTTTGAACTGGACTATTTGCAAACTGTGTGTATTGCTGTTTATCTGGTGAAGGGATACTCCCGTTTCTTGAAGTAAAAGCACTTGGCAGTCAGTCCTCGTATTGCTGCCAAGTTTCTGATAACAAACTGTGTGTGCCAAGTGCTTCCTTAACCCTCGGCTGGCTGTTTGTGTATGTGTGTGTGGAGACGGGGACAGAACACTCCGCCTTTACTGCTTTGGCTGCCATAAGAAACGGGTGGGAGAGAATTAGAGAGCATGTGGGGGGGGAAGCGTGCTGGAGGATTTTTGAAGAAACGAAACCTAATCTCCGAAGTGGCTATCGGGTCAACCGTCATCGTATTCCTGATTGATGACGATGCCAGATGTGCTTCCACCTGACCTCTGGAAGACCTTTGGATTGGGTGATTGATGATGGACAGTGGGAGGGGATGCTTTCTATATGCAATTTTCGCGCCTATTGCTTTAGTTTCAGCTTTTCCTTGATTGCGTTCACTTCATTTTCTAGTAAAAGTACATTACTCTATAAATAATGGAGTTTGGCTTATTCTTTCCTGGACTTTGAAGGAAGCACACCTGACATTAAGCTGAAACTCACTCCAGTCATCCCGGATAACCACCGAGGGGACTGAAATCCAGATCATGTCAGACCAGGAAGGTGAAGAAGAACAGATGGGAGCATCGGGTTCTACGATACCTTCACTTCAAGCAGAGAAAGAGGCTGCCAAATGGTTGGAAAAACTCTGGCTGAGAGAGGAGCCTGAGGAAGCCAGATGGTCGAAAGGAGTAGGAAGGATGTCGGACTGGGGGGAGACCCCCCAGGGAGTAACCAGCTCCAGACCCCATAAGAGCAGCGGTTCTCAACCTGGGGGTCACGACCCCTTTGGGGGTCGAACGGCCATTTCACAGGGGTCGCCAAAGCCCTCTCTCGTCCCCCCCACCCCTTCACTCACCCTCACTCTCTGCTCTGTTGGATCACTGGCCGTTCGCTTACCCCGCCCACTCCCAATCTATTGCTGCCTCCTGAGTCCCAGCTGATGGCTAGAGGAAAAAAAACCTGTTCAAATTCTTGCCGCGGGGCTTCAAAGGGCCGCCCTATAGCCAGTGGTGGGATTCTGCTGGTGCCCCGCCCCTCCACACCACTATTTATTGCCAATAAATAGTGGTGGGTGAGGGGCGGGCGAGTCAGCAATTTAACAAATGGTTCGGTGTTTTTTTGTAATTTTATTGGCCCGCGGACCTTCAGCATAGGCTAATTAGCCCTTGATTAGATCGGCTCCCAGCTCTCAGCTGATTTGCTCTCAGCTGTTTTGCTCAGGGCTCTGCTGCTTGTTTGCAAAGAGTGCTGGAGCAATTTTTTTTCCCCTAGCTATGCTGAAAAACGAAACTGAAACTGCTTTGCTGTTGCTGCAAGGTTGGAAAATTAGGCAGGCAGATTTCTTTTCTTTTTCCTCACCAAAAAAGGTAGGTGCAAACAATGGGAAATTTAGGGAAAAAGAGGAGAGTTCAAGATTTTAAAACACAAAACAAAAAAAGCTCTATTTAACTAGGGAATTGTAATAATTGAGATACTATTAGTTGTGTATTTCTGAGAGCAGAAATGGTTAAGTTGTGGTTTGGAGGAATATATGGGGGAAATTATTTGGTTTATTATTATTGGTAAATATAATTAATTGATTTGTAAGAAATTGGATTGCATGGAAATAATTGGAATATTCATGTTCATATTGATTAATATACAAAAAAGGTAGTTATATAACTAATTGATTTATATTAAAATGTTGAATTTATATTAAACAACTGTAATATTACATAATTAACCAATGTGAGGATGGATATAAAAATAGATGACAATGGGAAGGGGTATAATATAGAATAGAAGGGAAAAATTGAATTTGATTAAGATTAGAGATGAGGATGAAGGGTAATATTGGTTTTTTACAAAAATAGATGAGGAATAAATATGGCAAAAAGGAAATATAGAAATTGTAAATTTAATTGAAATGACTAAACACTGTTTAAATTTGTGAACCGGCCAAATACTCTGTTCAAAGAAAATACATTGTATGTTTGTATGTGTGTTTCTAATTATTGTTATTTATTCATATTTGTTCTCTTTCATTCTTTAAAGTTTAACAATTCATTCTTTATCTTAATATCTTTATATTTGTTTGGGGTTGGCTTTCTTCCCTTTCATCTTTTTTATTGTACAGCAATCTTTCTCCTCAAACCTACCACCTCTCTCTTTTCTTTCCTTCTTACTTTCTCTTCCTCCCCCTCTCTTCTCCTCCCTACTTCCTCTTCCTTTCTCCTTCTCCTCCTCTCTTCCTCCCTCTCTTACCCTCACTCCTACTCTAATTTCCCTTCCCTTCCTTCATCTCTCTCTCTATTGCTGTATCCTTTTATGCATATGGACTACTCAGAGGGCTGAAAAAGTTATTTCTGACTGGTCCTCACACTTTTGACCAGTCCTCGAACTTACGACTGTCCTCACATTTTACGTTTTTGCCCTATCTTGTCACCATGGTGAAGAGAAGCAGTTGTGAAATGAGTGACATGGTTGTTAAGAATGCTACAATGGGCATAAATGATGACCAGTCATAAGTGCGAAGACCGGTCAAAAGTGCAAGGACCTGTCAGAAATCACTTTTTTCAGCCCTCTGGGTAGTCCTTTTGTGCATATGGACTACTCAGAGGACTGAAAAAGTTATTTTTGACTGGTCCTCGCACTTTTGACCAGTCCTCGAACTTACGACTGTCCTCACATTTTACGTTTTTGCCCTATCTTGTCACCATGGTGAAGAGAAGCAGTTGTGAAATGAGTGACACAGTTGTTAAGAATGCTGCATGGGCATAAATGTGAGGATGGTCATAAGTGTGAGGACCGGTCAAAAGTGCGAGGACCTGTCAGAAATGACTTTTTTCAGCCCTCTGAGTAGTCCCTATACACATAGCCATGGCCATCCGGTCACATGACCAGCTAGCCATGCCTACCCAGTCACATGACCTCCAAGCCACGCCCACAAAATAAGCCACGCCCACAGAACCGGTAGTAAAAAAAATTAGAACCCACCCCTAGTTGGGGGTCACCACAACATGAGGAACTGTATTAAAGGGTTAAAACTGTATTAAACTGCATTAGGAAGGTTGAGAACCACTGCCGTAAGAGAGAGGCAGTGTGGCTGCAAGAGCAAAAGGAAAGCCTCATGTTGGCACAGGCGTTGCAACTCCTCCGTGATATCGAAGAAAGCTGGAAAAGCCGTGAGTTTTATGGGTTCCCTGTGGAGAAGGGAGGAGATGGTCCCAGGGGGGAGCCGGAAGAAACAGCCTGTGGGGGAGAGGATGAGGAAGCTGAGAAAGGAACATCTCAGGCTTCTGGAGCTCAAGTGAGGGATGCAGCAGGCCAGGGACCCCCAGCCTTGCAGGCCCCCCCCCGCAGACGTAAGAACCAAAGATTCCCCCCCAACCGGAAATATGATGGGAATCTGAAGACCTTGGGGGTTTTTTTGACCCAAGTGTGGAACCACATGCAGGACTGAGGGGAGGACTACTTATCAGATGCCACTCGAGTGAGATGCGTCACGAACGTCTTAGAGGGAGCAGCCGCTGACTGGATGGTGGTCCTCCACAATAATAACTCCCCCTTGCTGAGAAACTACAACCAGTTCATGGGGGCTCTTAGGAGGTGGTTTGAAGACCACCTAGCTGAATGGAAGGCGAGACTCAGAATGAAGGGCATACAGCAATGCCGGAGATCAGTGGCAGAGTATACCCAAGGATCTCGCGAGCTGGCACCCTACATGACAGGGTGGTCAGAAGCGGCTCTACTGGAGAGCTTCAAAGATGGGCTGAATGAAGAGATATACAAGGACTGTAGAGGCCGGGGAGTCCCCGAAGATTTGCAGAGTTGGTATATAGTAGCTGAGGATGTGGAGATTGAGCTGGCCTGAAGCTGACTCCGAGGGGGGCATGCAGGAGACCCGTCATCCTCCTTTCACCGTAAAGAAGCACCTAAGATGGCCGAGGGGAGAGCGGAATTCAAACCGAAATCAAAGCCCTTCACCTGTTTCAAATGTGGGAAGGAAGGACATCGGGCTGCCGAATGTTTCTCCAAACCAGTGCCAAAGGCCACCGGCTTGGGACCAAAGAAGGCCGACAAACCACCCGCAAAAACCCGCGGCACGAGGACTTCCGGTTGGCTCCGCGAGCCTCGAAGATGCTCTTTTACGAGCGCCCGATCCCCGGTTCCGTAAAAGCCCCAGAACAGCCAAAAAACAGCTGTCTGGAGGCTTGGAACTCTCTCCCTGGGCAAAGGGGAGAGAGAGGAGCCAACAGGCGGAGGTAGAGCCCCCCAAGTGTGCTAGGAGAAATCCTGGGGCGCGAAGGGTGTGGGCTCCCTATTGAAGCCTGTCAAGCTGCTCCGACCAGGGATGACTCCGCTAAAGCGGACCTAGAAGCCGCGACCAAAATCTGCTGAAAATAAATGGGGGGACTTTTAACATCTTTACTTTGATTGCAGACAGAGCAAATCAGGAAAAAAAAGGAAAAAATTGCAAGTAACACTAACTCCGATTTAAAATGCAGAAAATGGCACCTGAGGGCAGGAGGAGGAAGCTATTAGGGAAAGTGCTTGTTAACGCTTGTTAACGTTTGCAATAGTGATACAGCTACTGGATTACACCTTAAGAGAAAGTTTTAAAGTGGAAGCGACCAGATTCGCTTAACGGCTGCAGTGATATACTTAACAACTATTGTAAAAAGGGTCATAATATTGGGTCCAGTCACATGATGACTCACTTAATGAATGCATCGCTTAAGGTCAAAATTCTGGTCCAACTGTGGTTGTACATCAAGAACTACTTGTATTACTTTCTCTATAGCGATGGCTCTTACAGTCTTTTCCTTTCATTAGGAATTCTTGATTTAAGAAGCATGCACACTTCTCTCAGTTACAGCTGGATCCGCTCTGCTTTTTCTTCCAGTTATCACCAATGGCCTCTAAGAGACCATTATTTCTAAATAACCAATACCCTTTTATTGGAAGCTTTATCCTCCACTTTGTTGGGAGAAGAGGACATTTTAATCACTTCTCCATTGCATCTGAAAACAGATTTCAGGTGCTTTAAAGTTACTATACACGTTATATTACTATGAATGTACACATACATAGAAATTGCAAAGATTGGTGCACAATAATTTGGTTAGTTTTACATTCATTGTGTCTTCAGAAAGTGGCAGGAAAGGAGTTTTCTTTATGATTTGATTTTGTTGATACCTTGCCAATATATTGTTGTTTCTTCATCCAAATATTTGATTGGGTCTTTCTTATATTTTGAAATCTATTCCACCTCTAGCTCATATCAGGTTACAACAAATACAATCCAGTAAAATCAAAATAGCCAAGGAACTGCAGTTGATGGTCATGTTAACCCTGGTTGCTTTTCAGACCAAACTCAATGAAGACTTCACTGTGTCAGCATCAGGTGATGGAAAAGCAACAATGACAATTTTGACGGTCTATAATGCACAATTGCAGGAAGATGCAAATATTTGCAACAAATTCCATCTTGATGTTTCTGTTGAAAATGTCCAGTTAGGTAAGTTTGGTTTCCTAGAAATATAGATCGTAATGAAGTTTCGGCGCGGTGGGTGGGGGTGGGGGTGGGGGGTGGGAATTAAAGTTTTAGTGTTCACAGTGTCAGAATCTCAATGTGGAACAAGCTTTCTCTGCTATTTATTCATAAAAAGTCTCTCATTTAATAGAAAATATTATTAACCATACTTAGTTGAGATCCAGTACTTGCAGTCAACAAACCAGTTGGGATTTGGACAGATGGTCAAATAGCCATAGGCCAGAAGGCCTCTTGTTGTCCACTAAGTCTCCACTGTTCTAACTAGTTGCACCAACTCTTAAGATTTGAGGTAAAAGGTGCCAAAAAAGAAAAATGACCTAATGGCATTCCTAATTTTAGAAACTCCAGAAAGGGAGATTAACTCCAGAGATTTTTGGCTGCTTTCAATTCATGTTGATAGGTTTACAACAGGATTCAATTTTTTACCAGTTTTATATCTGTGTACGATTCTGAGGCACTATTACATGTTTATCTCGTTTTTCCTTTGCAGAACCCACATTTATTTATCAAATTTTTATGCGTCTTATCTCGCAGTTCAAGGCAACTCTCACTAGGTTAATATTTTTACTGCTTGCTATGGTATTCTTTCAATACCTTAATATAATAAGTTCAGTACAACACTTGTTGTGCTGCTGGTACTTTTCTTAAGCTTGGATACTGCCCTATTTGTATGTAGATTGCTGGTTTACATGGACAGATTGCTTGTCTAGAGTTTGCTTGTCAGCTCTTCAGGCTGAAATTAGTGACCAACTCAGCAGGTGTGTTCTATTGGGCTGCCCTGCTCTCTGCCCTCTCTTCCATAAAGACTCTGCAGGAGGACAGTATGGATAATTGTTGAATCTGGCACAGTGGACCATAAAGAAGTTGTTTTGAGTGTATCCCTGTATAATAGTTGTAATGTCCCTGCCCAATAAGAGGGATAATAACATGGCAGGTTCAGCTGTTTGTGATGATAACGATTCAACTGGGCAGAGGATTGTGGTGCATGAAAAAGAAGTTATCTTGGCTACAGAATGGTCTGCATCAGATGTTGTACCCTTCTGGTCGGTGAGTCAATTGTAAGAGGTGTCTATTTAGGACAGAATATGTAGGTTTTGTAAGAGCCTGAGATATCTGCCTGGTTCTACCACCTCCAGAAAAAAAAGGTACATTGTTAAGACTGTCAAGAATGCTACTAAGGAATGTGGTGTTGATGTTGTTGTGCATCTTGGCACTAAGATGTGTTTTCTGTGCACAACACATACTTCAAGTTCAATGGAAAAATCTATAAGCAAGTACAAGGTACCCCAATGGGATTGCCCATATCAGGCCTAATAGCAGAAGCAGTCATGCAATGACTCGAAACCAGTTCTTCAGCGACTGAAATTGGGTCTGGATTTAATTTATTATTCTTTGGTTAAACATTCCTTATTCATTTGATTTCTTTCAAGAATTCTTTCAAAAACCAATCAATTATAGAAATAGAGGGTAAAAGTGAATAGATTAATTATTGGTTTTCAAAAGAGATGTTACGGCCAGTTGGACAATCAAACCTTTCATCTTTTAAAAAACTGCTAAGAATTTGTGCAGAGTCTGATTTTTTTCCCTTTCTTTTGTAATTTTTAGATTTCAAACAGGCAAAGGGAGCCAAGGGAGCCCTCAAGCTCAAAATCTGCACTAGGTAAGAATGCTGAATGTTAAAGAAAACTTTGGATTGTAACAGGATATTTAGAGTAATAACTTGGTGAAGCAATTTTGTTACTTTACAAGAAAATAGTTAAACGTTTCCCAACTTTATACTTTATCTCTGCTTGTACTGTATATTGATCTGTTTTCTGTGCACCATCCTAATTTGTAACATTTTGTTGGTGGTGGATAAAACAAAGAGCAGGATTTAAGTCACTGCAGGTCCTTTAGATTGATTTAGGGATGTAGAAATTGCAATATGCTACAGCAGGATGGCAAGTACATGAATGGGAAACCTCCAACTATAGGCTAGACTCAGAAGTTGAGAAAAATAACCCAGGAGACGGTAATGGCAAATATATCCCATGTTGATGGGAAAATTCCACAAACTTGTTCATGAATCCATCAGATGTTGAGCTGGACTCAAGAGAACTATAGAGTGAGACTAATGATAGGTCTTCAGTTTGGTTTTGTCATTTAAAGAACAAAAATACATTCCATTTTGTGCCTTAATGCTTCTGACTCAGTTTTCATCCAAAATCATGACCTTGCAAAAACTTCCATGAAAATTGTTATGGGAGTTAGGAGCACATACATTGCGGTGGCTTAAGTGCCAGCCTATATGACATGACAATAGTTGGATTTCTCCCCTTCAAGATGAATCATTTTTAAAAACAGAGCACTGCCCTCATAGCAATGAAGAGGAAATTATTTCTGAACTAGGAAATCCATCTTTGGTCATTTTTTTCTCCATTCTTGATTTTAGGTATTTGGGAGAAGTTGATTCTACAATGACGATAATTGATGTTTCTACGCTGACTGGTTTTCTCCCTGATGTTGAAGACCTTACAAGGGTAGGCAAGCTTTGGATGGGGCTTGAAGTTGCTGTTTCTATAGTTCACTGAAGATGCTGAATTAGAGAATGTATTATAATTAAACTGCAGAGAGAATGAATGAAATTTCATTACCCATAAATGAATCAATAAGATGCTGAAATTTATTTCTATGACACATAAAAGGCATTATCTTTTAATAAAATCAGAAAAGTGCATCTCTTGTAATGAAGTCTTGATTCTGCAAAACTTTGTGAATCTAGTCAGTTATTTTAATTTTCTTGGAGATTACTCAGATGTTGCATGATTCAGTGGGCAATATATATATTTGGATATAATGTAGTGCTGGAACAATGGGAGAATATGTGGACGAAAGGTATAAAATTTACATTAAATTATAATCTAAAAGAAAAATTTTATAAGATGATATATCGTTGGTATATAACACCAGATAAGTTGTCCAGAATGTATAAGGTATTTCAAGTGAATGTTGGAAATTTAAATGTAAAGAAGGGACATTTTATCACTTATGGTGGACATGTGATAAAGCAAAGAAATATTAGAGTAGGATTCATATTCTAATACAGAAAATTCTTAAAGTGAATATAAAGATAAAACCAGAATTTTTTCTTCTGGGTCTAATGGAAAAAGACTTGAAACTTTTTTAAAAAAAACTTTGATGTTGTTATATATGTTGACGGCAGCAAGATTACTTTACACACAAAAATGGAAGGACACCTTGATTCCTACAATGGATGAACAATTGCAAAATCTGATGGAGTTAGCAGAGATGGCCAAATTGATTGTTTTGATTAAAGAAAAATATATAATTACTTTTGCTTCTACTTGGAAACCACTTCTGGACTTTGTGCTTGTGGTAGAAAAAAATGAAACTTTGATTTTGGGCTTTACCGATTAATAAGTTTGTTGTTATAAAAATGGCTAGTTTATATTATTATTATGCAGAAGTAAAAAGTTGAGGTTTGATGTTATTATCATTACTGCATCAAAGGGAGTAGGAAGTCAATACTTTTTCTTTCTTTTTTCCCCTTGCCTCATACTTTTCCCTTCTCTTTTTCATCCTCTATTTTCCTACTATTTTCTTTTTACTTTTGTATTATATATTATAAAATAATAAAAAAAGGAAAAAGGAAACTACTCAGATGTTGACTACAAGCAATGATTTCCATACTGACCCAGAAATTGATTGTAGGGTGAATTTGACTAGAAGAAGGATATTGGAATTTCTTTGACAAATTAATTATATTAAAACTCTTTTTGGTTGTCTCGAAGTCTCTCAGGAAACCTTGAAAATATTTTCAGATTTTGCTATAAATGTAACACAGTACCAGTACAAATAGCTTCAATCATCTGCAATTCCATGTATTTGAATCATCTGCAACTATTGAAGTAAATATCATCCTTTCTTTTCTTTCATTGTTTAGCTTTCTAAAGGAGTGAATGGATATATCTCCAAGTTTGAAATTGACAATAATATGGCTCAGAAAGGAACTGTTATAATTTACTTAGACAAGGTAAATACATATGGAATCAATTTCTTCGAGTAGTTGCATGGTTGGTTATTTGGTTTGCTAGGCAAAAAAGTGTTATACTGAAAAAGATAGGGTATATATTCAGCAAAATAAACCTACTTAATCCATCGTTAACTGCAACAGATCATATACCTAGTAAGAAAGAGATATAATCATATCTTGTAATATGCGATACTTATATTCGAAGACTGCATGTCTGCTATATTTATCCATAATTGGATAAATGTAGTACTGCCTCCTGTCTGTTTTCCATGATTGCAATAAATTACAAGCCACCAGCCCTTGAGCCAGTAAACATATACTGGCCTAAATTATGCTACCAGTCCATATTCTGCCACAATCATGAGGATGGTGAATGACATTGTCCTTGGTAGATTTCTTCCCTTCCACTAAGCATCATCTGTTGGGAGAACATCACTCCTCCTAACATGGGGCAGGGTGGGGCAGTCTTAAACAAATGCTTAGAACAGCATATCTTGCCATCTGTCAGGTGGCCTGACTTATAAATGGTAAACAGGTATAAGAGAGAAGCATGGAGTGAGCAAGTATACCCCATCCATTTTGAAATCTCAAGCCCACCCTGATATATGTTGGTTCAGCTATTTGGGAACACAGCTCTAACACTTTCCCAAAAGAGATAAATATGGTTAATGAATAGCTTACCTCACCAGTTAAAGGCATGGAGGGGAGTGCAGGTTGGAATAGGAAGGTGTAATTGATAACAAAAGAGCTACATCCCTGACAAATGCTGCAATAGGACGATGGTGCCCAAATAATGATGATATCCAAGCAAACGCCCAAAGCTTCGAGTTCTGACCTTGAGGCCTGCAGCACCTGAAGTAACCAGGGAACACCCAAGGAGAATTAGCATGCTAGAACTGGCTATCAGAGTTGTGGGATTATTATTGTGATCTCTAGCAGTTATCTTGATAAAAACATCTTGCATTGATGATTAGAGATTTTCTCCACTTGCATTAATCTCAGTACTAGCACACCTTGGCCAGAACTTATTTTCTGATATACCTGTAAATTGTTCCTGCATATGGCTCACAGTTTCTGGTTAAGACAGACTGAAGGGATCTTTCCTTGAACCCATGCCAAAACAGGCAGCAGGTGAAACCAGACCCCCCTCTGGTTCACAGAAAAACCTCTCTCCACGGAACAGGTCCCTGGTGCCCAAAAGGTTGGGGGCCACTGGCCTAGGTCACCTAATGCTCTTTGGATAGTAAAAAAGAAGCATGGAATATAAATGAATGAATGAATGAATGAATGAATGAATCTGAAAGAAGACATGACAGAATAGTGCAAGTGTGTCAAGCTCAATTTCATTGAGGGGCCACATCAAGGTTGTGTTTGACTTTGAGGGGGCCAGGGTGGATGTGGCCAGCTCGAGGACACTCGTGTCAGGAATGCCTGTAGTGGCCCAAGTGCTCTGCCAGCAAAAATGGGCTACCAAGCTCCATTTTTGGCTGCAACGATCTGCAAACCTCTGCCAGGGAAAACGGAGCTGGGGAGGGCCATGGGTGGCCCTCTCGAGCTCCATTTTCCCTGGCAGAGGCACCACAGGCTGGTCCTTTGCTGTTGCCAGGGCGGCCACATGGGCCAGATCTAAGCACCCTGTGGGTCGGATCCATCCCCTGGGCCTTGAGTTTGAAACCCCAGGAATCGTGTGTTAATTCTCTAACTTTTGACCAATATTTTCTGAGACACCATTTCAACCTGCAGGTCCTCTCACCATTTCCATTGTTTACCCCTTCTTCTGGGAAACCTGGACAGATTTGCAGAATTTAGTCCTTTAATCACTGGGTCAAACCTAAGGAATGTGGAATAAGCAGTTTCCTTGAGGTTATTCGGATGGAGGTTTTTTGGGGGGGGGATTATCTCCATGGATAAACTGGCACCCACAAATTATTTTCTCTCTCCATCCCAGGTCTCCCACTCTGAGAATGAATGCCTGCAATTTAAGATTCTCAAGCATTTTGAAGTTGGTTTCATTCAGCCAGGATCAGTCAAGGTGTACAGCTACTACAATCTAGGTAATGGCAAATGTATTGAATACACTTCTCTCCTCCTAATTTCCCTACAACAACACTCTGTGAAGTGAGTCAGGTTGTGAGAGAATGACTTGGCCAAAGTCATCCAGTTGGCTTTCATGGCTAAGGTGGGACTTTACTCATGGACTCCTCCCCCTTTCTAGCCTGGTGCATTTACCATTAGACCACACTGGCTCTTTCCAAAGGAACTCAATGGTATTGAAGCTTGGAAAAACTAGGCAAAAAGCCCAACAACAATTGATAGTTTATAAAAACATTCTTGATTTTCCAAAAATCTCTTTATAACAATTTTATAAAAGGTGAAGAATGAATCATTTGGGAATATTGAAGGTATATTAAAGGTAGTGACACAGAGCTCAGTCCAATGCTTCGGCAGCCTTCTGGTCTGAGTTTCCTTTGCTTGCCTCCTGAGGGGCAGAGAACAAAGCCAGTGACACCAAGATCCTGTTTTTCTTTACTCAGGTGGGCAACGTGATGCTCATCTTTAGGGGGGAAATGTGGTACTGAGCTTATCCTGGCTGAGGAAGAGTTTTGCCATTCTAATTAGTATTTTGAAAGTTCATTATCATTTTTATTTCTGAATAGCATTTTCAGTGCAGCTCTTTAACCATGAAATGTGCAAAATCATGAGAATACTTCAGAGAAAATTACCTGTAAAACCTGTATCTAGTGGCAAAATTGCAAAAAAGACTTTGTTTGGAAAACATACCCTCAAATGCATACACATTTCTGAAATGTTAAAAGAATACAAAATAATTGATTTAAAAAATCTCCAGTCTAACTAATCAGACCTGACATATTTGCCAAGATGGAAATGATGAGAAACCAGAACCGACAGACACCCATGACCAGTTCTAATTCCCTTTTGTTGGCAGCACAGATCAATGGGTTGAGTTTTAATTTCAGGAAAGGATGTGCCCATCCAAGACATTCTGCTGCGCAAAGCATTTGCACTGATTTTGCATATAGACGCAACCCTAAGATCGCTTGCTGTGTCAAAGGGCTCGGGCAGGCTACCTAACTTGCCTGGAAGGTCAATTTGTCCCCATTTTGATCCCACTCTCACTAGGTCTTGTTAACTGCGGTGAAAATATGGCCTGTAGTCTCACTTATAAGGCACTTGTAGTCTTTGCTTACCAACACACATGGGATGCTGCAAACGTTCAAAATTACAAAGGTGCTAAAAAATAATTTTGTGACTAATCCTTCAATGACTGTTGTAGTATCCCAGGGTCATGTGAACACATTTTGCAACCTTCTGACAAGCGAAGTCAATGGGGAAACTAGATTCATTTAACAACTATGTCACTAACTTAACATTACAATGATTCACTTAACAGCCGTAGCAAGAAAGATTGTAAAATGGGGCAAAACTCACTTAACAAATGTTTCACTTAGCAACAGAAATTTTGGGCTCAATTGTGGTTGTAAGTCGAGGACTACATGTATTGGCCTACAGTTTCAATTATAAGGCATCTATAGGCTTTGCTTATTGACGGCCATGGTACAATGGCACTAAAAAAATAACCTTGTGTCTAATCCTTCAGTTTATAACTATTGTTGCATCCCTCAGTCATGTGATTGCCATTTATATCATTTGCGACCAGCACACGTTTGCTTGGAATAGCAGAATTAATATGGTACGGTTTGAAAGGTGGCAGTAAAATTGTAAGTCATAATCATGTTATTTTTCACTCTGTAACTGCATCCCTTTGATTAATGATCAAGGGGATGTAAGGTCATAAATTCAGTTGCAGTCATAGGATTTTCTGCCTAGCAATCAAATTGCTTGTCCTGATTGTGATTACTAAGTGAAAACAATAATACTATATTTTAGTATTGGTACTGCTAATACCAGAGTCAGGGTATCATATGTGATATTGCACAGAAGCTCCCTAAAATTGGAGACTTTAATACTAGAAGAAATTGGTTTTATAACAGACTATAAGAATCATAACTATAGGTAGTCACCCACAAAAAACCTCCCATTTGATAAACTGGATCCAGACTTACAACCATGTAGTTTGCTTAATCACCATGAGATTCAACTATTGCAATGACTCATTTAACAACCATAATTAAAATGGTTATAAAACAAAGTTTGGTCATGTGAAGACTCAACATATGACAGCAATGATTTATGACCAGAATTCAGGCCTCAATTGTGGTTATAAGTTGAGGACTACCTATAGTCTATTTTATGTTATGGAAACATGGCACATATAAGGAGGCATCAAAGGGGGCTAAAATGAGAAATGTAAACATTATATTGTCACACCAGAAGCCCCACACATTTTTTTTTTAATTTGATTTATATGCCGCCCTTCTCCGGAGACTCAGGGTGGCTTACAATGCGTTAAGCAATAGCCTTCATACTTTTGTATATTTATACAAAGTCAGCTTATTGCCCCCACAAACTGGGTCCTCATTTAACCTACCTTAGAAAGGATGGAAGGCTGAGTCAACCTTGAGCCTGGTAAGATTCGAACCTGCAGAAATTGCAGGCAGCTGTGTTAATTACAGGGTGCATTAAACCATTGTACTACCAAGGCTCTAAAATTAACATTTTATATGTTAATTGTGGCATTGCATGCATGCCCAAAACTTGCAATTCAATACTATTTGCAGAATTCTACAGATGTCCATGTTGTAACTTCCTAACTCCATTAGATAATGGGATATCCTCTCTTATCTATCTTATTGCATTGTAGGGCTCTGTGTTTCTCAGGTAAATGCTTAACAAAACTCAATCAGCCAATCAACACTCTTAATAAGTTTCCATTGCACAGTCAGGTGACACATGTCCTAAATTGGAAATCTCCTTGAGAAAAATGGGTTATTCTTTTGTCTTTCTAAGTAATTAAATCTATAATCATCATAAATTTCTTGATGTGACATGTCGACATAACTTTTAATTCTTCCATTAGATGAACAATGTACCAGATTCTACCATCCAGATAAAGGAACAGGCCTTCTCAATAAGATATGTGATGGTAACATTTGCCGATGTGCAGAAGGTAAGTTGGGACATACCAAGCTGGTCAACACTCTGGAAGATAGGCTCAAAATCCAGATGGATCTCGATAGACTTGAACTCTGTGTCTTATCTAACAAAATGAAATTCAGCATAGAGAAAAGTTAAGATTCTATATTTAGGCAAGAAAAACCAAGTGCACAGGTATAGTATAAGTAGTACCTGATTCAATAGTAATAACTGCGCCAAGGATCTTGGAGTCCTAGTGGACAATCACTTAAATATGAGCCAGTGGTGTGCTGCAGCTACCAAAAAAGCCAACACAGTCTTAGTCTACATTAACAGAGAGATAGAATTAAGATCATGTGAAGTGTTAGTACCACTTTATAATGCCTTAGTAAGAGCACACTTAGAATACTGCATCCAATTTAGGTTACCACAATATAAAAAAGATGTTGAACCTCTGGAAAGAGTGCAAAGAAGACTAACAAAGATGATTAGCTGGAGGCTAAAACATGTGAAGAATGGTTGCAGGAATTAAGTATGTCTACCTAGAGAAAAGAAGGACTGGGGCAGTGGTGGGTTGCCCCCGGTTTGCACCGGTTCTATAGAACCGGTAGTAAAACCGGCGGGAGGGTCCGCCCACCGACCCTGATGTCATCAAAACGCTTCTGCGCATGCGCAGAAGAGCGTGTGCTCGGCCCCATTGCAAACCGGTAGTAAAGGTAAGTAGAACCCACCCCTGGACTGGGGTGACATGATTGCAATGTTCCAATATCTAAGGGGCTGTCACAAAGAAGAGGGGGTCAGCCTATTCTCCAAAGCACCTGAATGCAAGACAAGAAGCAATGGAAACTAATCAAGGAGAGAAGCAACCTGGAATTAAGGAGCCATTTCCTAACATTTAGAATTAATCAGTGGAATGACTTGCCTCCAGAAAATGGTTGCTCCAACACTGGTGGTTTATAAGAAGAGATTGGACAATGTCTGAAATGGTATAGGGCAGTGATGGCTAACCTTTTCCCAACTGAGGCCAAAAGCGCATGCTCCCGAACCCTCAAAATGCATTTCTCGTGCAGCCCCCCACCCCCACCCCCCGCGCATGCGCTCACCCCCCCCATGCATGCGCTCATCCCCTGTGCATCTGCATGGCCCCTTGCACGTGCCCTTCGTATGCGTGGCAGAGACCCGAAGACCAACTGCCCGGTGGGAGATGCGCACGCATGTGGAGTGGAGCTGAACTGGGGTGACGGCTCGTGCCCACAGAAAGGGTGCTCCGTGCCACCTCTGACACCTCTGGCACGGGTATAGGGTTTCCTGCCTGAACAGGGGGTTGGACTAGAAGACCTCCAAGTAGTCCCAAATCTATTATTCTGTTATTACTGAATTATTATTTCAGAGCATAATAAACCTTATGTCAGGATTGCCTTTGAAAAACCCAGTGTTTTCTTTGTTCCTTAAATATAGTACAAATCTTATCTGATTTTCTTTTCAGAAAAAATAAGGCAGCAAGCATTTGAAATGCCACATTATCAAGTAATTATGTAATTAGCTCTAGATAGTAGGGTCTTGCATTTAAATTAGTCTTATTTTTTCTGATTATCAAAGACATAATTATTTATGTCTTCTAAAAATGAGATGTTATCTGCTCTGTGCTGGCTACTTTTTGCCCTAGCCATGTCTTTTAAATCAGAACATGTATCCTCAACAATCAATCCAACATTCTGTCTTCTCTTTTCTCCCCTTGAAGAAACCTGTTCCTTGCTCAACCAGCAGGAAAAGATTGATCTTCCGTTACGAATGGAAAAAGCCTGCGATCCAAGTGTGGATTATGGTATTTATATTGTAGAATCTTATTAATAAAGTAGTGGTGTCTTTCATTGTCTACATCTAATTAACAAGAAGTCATGATTTGGAGCAGCCATTTTGAATTTATTCATAAAATGGATTTTTTTACCCTCAGAATACACACCTTCATCCTGCAGTGATATTTTTCTAGTTGACACGGTGCTGCTTGTGTCAAGATTTCAAGTAATACACCCATAGCAAACAGAACTCCGAGGCAAGCAGTTTCCTCAAAGAACAAGTTTATTGGATATATCATATTGGCCCAGACTGGTAAAAACCAACTCTAAAGGTCCCCGCAGTTTTCACTTAATTAAAACTAAAGGTTTTCCCTCCTTTCCCAAACAATCAGTCACATGGTCCAATCAAGGTGCTGTCTGGTTGCTTGGAAACTATACTCCTCCTCTCTTCAGCCATCTGTGGAAATGTCCTTGGTTCTCAGGAGAAACTATTTTGTTTTGGCTACAAAACCCCAACTATCTCTATTCCCCCCCACCTCTATTTCTCATCACCATTGTGGCAAAAATGAAGCCTCCAAGATGGTCTCAGTCAGGCTAGCTTCAAAGTTGACAGAGTTAAGAGAAAGAACTTCCTGCAAGAAAAGAAAGGATCCAATGGACTTTATGAACCCACTCCAGAACTTGGTGGTGAATTGGACCCCCTTTCAGAGATGATCCTGCAGGGAACCCCATGCAGCCTATAGATGTGTTTCACAATCAATTTGGACAGCTTATTTGTAGATGGGAGATCAGTGCAAGCTATGAAATGGGCTTGTTTAGAGAATAAGTCTATTACAGTCCAAATGACCGCATTTCCCCCCACTATCAGGGAGTTCTACAATGAAGTCCATGGCAATCTCCTCCCAGGGCTGGGATGGATCTGCCACTTATTGGAGCAGTCCTGGGGGTTTTCATGGTCTTTTTTTCATGGCTGCACAAGTGGCACAGCTCTTGACATAGTCCTCAATCTCCTTCTTTATCTTTGGCCACCAAAATTGCCTTCTAGCCAGGTGCAGGGTTTTTACATAACCAAAATGCCCCGCTTGCTTGGAGTTGTGACTTTCCTGGAGTATTTGGAGCTGTAGACTATTGGGCATGTATAGTTTTGAACCTTTCCACGCTAGTCCAACTTTGAGGGTCAGCACTCCCATGTTGTCCATGGGTAGTATGGGTCATTCAGTAGTTCATCTTTTAGCCTTTGGTTCATCACACCCCCATGCCCCCCGTGTTTCTTTGCCGCTTCGCCTGTCCCCTGGTTGTGGCTTGTGCTGCCAGTTGGGAGGGAGGGAGCATGGCATGGACCACCTCCTCACATTTGCTGTCATGTTGTGGTTTACGTGAGTCATCCACCCTGGATGTATTTCAACTCAAAGTTAAACTATTTAAAGTACTGCGCCCATCAGAGTTGTTTTGGGGAGAGTCTTTGGGGGTGGGGGGGGGTGTTGAGTGCCTCCATATTTTTGTGATTGGTCCACACCTCAAAAGGCACTTGGCTGTCCTCAAGAAAGTGCTGCCATGTTAGCTAGTGCTAGCCTCTGTCAGGCTAGTTTCAGAGTTCGTTGGTGTGTTATTTACCTTCCAGTGTAGCATAACAATTCATGGCTCCTAAAAACAGATCTGTATCAATGAGTAAGCAGAGCCAAAACACTGAGATTCAGAGAACATTTCCATGCTGCACACACTCACTGTTTTCACTCTCAATTCTTCAAAAAGCAACATGAAGCCAAAGTGCAGTAATCTGCATGGCCCCAACTTCAAAACCCAGAGCTTAAACACTACAGTACTGTGAAGTGGAGTGAGGAGAAAGTTTTCACAAAAGGAGGAAAGGATTTCTTGGAAGCTTAGCCCTGTGAGGTAGCCCAGACAGGAAGAGTAACCAGGCACATCAGCAGAATCTTTAGCATAAGGTTACATTAAACAGATTTGTGAAGACTGAAAGTATTTCTCCCACCCTCTTTTTCTAGTCAAATATATCAAATTTCTATACAAATATATCAAAAAGAGCTACAAGATTCCAAGAGAGAGAGATAAATGGCTGACTAAAAAGTCAATAAATGATGGAATTTCAAAAAAGTTAAGAGATTATGAATAATGAGAAAATATATTAATAAAATGGAAAAATACAAATAGGGAAAATAATAGTATATATATTAACAGATAATACATCTTATAACTAAAAATAAGTTAAATTTAGTAGATGGAAATTTAGAATTAGGTAATCTAATTGTATTATTAACATTAATTTGGAATATTGATGTTATGGTGGAATAATGAGTAATTTTTAAAATATTAAATATTAGTAATTTAGTAGGGGATAACAGATACATGGCACAAAAAATGTTATGTTTAAATGAATTAATGGGGAAAATGATAAAGAATTATAGAAAGAGAATAGTATTGCTGAAGTTGGAAGATTAGGATTACACATACTTATTTGTATTATTATTGTTAGCGTTGTTTAAAAAAGATTTGACTCCGTCAGTGCACTGTCCACAAAGTATCAATGGTATGAAAAGAAAACTGTAAATAAAACATGTTTTTTTAAAAAAAGGAAATAATGCACTTTCAGACTTGCAAGATTCTGTTAATGCAAGCTTACAATAAAGTAATTTTAGTCCATCTGGCCATACTTCCTGTATGGAAGAATGTCCTTGAATGACTGGGTGGACTGGGCATTAACATTTGAACCACTATAAGTCCATGTATTTGCCATACGCTAAATAAAATAAATCCTGTCTGGACTACCTCACATGACTGATAATAGTATCACACTCATAGAACCAGGGCACCTCTAGAGAAAATACACAATTTGCTTCCATGTACCCCACAGTGGAGCTAGTACTCAGTGGCCACACCTGGAAGATTCTAGACTGCCACAAAGATCCAGCCTGGAAGTGCCCATAGTCTAGGTGGAAACGTTAGCAGTACCTGTCCCAAAGGTGCTTTTCCAAAAGGCAACTGGACTTTCTTGGTAAGAAAGGAAATCCAGTTGCCTTTTGGAAAAGCACCTTTGGGACAACCATGACCTGGATGATTGGGAATCTCCATAGACAACTAACAGCACCTGTGCCTCACTGATTATGCCGCTCATGGTGAAAAATAATCAGCTGTCTAATTGAGTATTGTTTCTGTCTTTGTTCTTATAAGTCTACAAAACCAAGCTGCTTCGGATAGAAGAAAAAGATGGTAATGATACCTATGTCATGGACGTTTTAGAAGTTATTAAAAGAGGTAAGAATTTTTCCCTGAAACAAACATTTTCTTTAAATCTGAAAGTTCATTTGAACCCTATTTGAAAGTTCACATTAGTCTATTTAATTTGATTTAATTTAATTTATTCAGTTTAAGTGCCACCTCAGTCTTAATTGATTCTGGGCAATGTAGAATAAAATTGAACAAAATAATAAATGCAATATAGTAAAATTACTAACGGAATAGGAAAAAAGAATAAACAGCAAAAACAGATGCTGAATCCAGTTGATATCATCCATACCCCCAAACGTATCAGACAGGAGCCCAATCACCCCATGGGCTTGAAGCCAGCTCTTGAAGCTTTCTAGCAGGGTGGGAGTTACCGAGATATCGGGATAACTTCACCTACCTGCTCAATTTTCATCTCTACACTCAGAATCTCAGTGTTTCCCAGAATTTTCCTTGAGTAAGAATGCTGTAGTTTTCTCAAAAAGTAAAAGAGGGCAGCCATTAAAAACCTCAAGTGTCAGTAGGACATATTTTATTGCACAGAAGCGCACATTTCTATGGAACAGTAAAGTATTTCCCATTGGAAGTCAGATAGAAGTTCTCTCAAAATGTGCATGATTGAATATTTTCCAAAATTTTTTGTAACACTTTAGGATTCATCATCCTCACAAATGTGTTTCAGTAATTCCTTCAAGCTTCCCTTATTCATGAATTATCAAAAGGAATAATGGAATTTCGGTCTGCTTTCTTAAAACAAAGTCTCCCTTTTAATGCTTCTGGTTACAGTAAAGATGCAGAAATAGACGCAGGTCTGGTGAATTCTTTTGCTTGTAAGAGGAGCATGCCTTTAAATTGATCTCTTCACTCTTTTTCTGTTTTAAAGAGAGGAAACATCTTATTCCTCATCCTTATCACTGTTATTCAAACTCACCACAGGGTTTTTCTAAACAGAATGTTTCTGTTTTAGATAAGGATTCAGGATTTTGTCTGTGAGGAAGTGGAACTAGGGATGAGTTACATCAGAAAAAAACGGAGGAGCCATTTTTATCATTCTACCAGTTTTCTGTATCCTGATCAATCTGCTCCAGTGAATCAGAAGATCCTCCAGAAGATCCTCAATGTGGGAAGGATCTGTTGTAGAGAGGCTGCCAATGGCCACCCTTCCCTCTGCAAAAATGGCCTTCCTTTCACTTCTGTTGATAGGAATCTTCCCTGGATGAGCTGCAGGCAGATGAGGTTAACTTGAAAAGTGCTCTAGTACTGAGATAGGGAACTGGTTTTTCAGGGTCAGATGCTGCAGTATCTGTGTTGCGCATAATTGGCCTCTCTGAGGAAAAAGGTAGAGCTGAGAAGATGGTTTGTTTGCCCCCGGGTGATAAATATGGACCAATAGCAGTTGAAGAAAGGGCTAATGCATCCACTAAATACAGCTATTCCCTCTTCTCTGGTTACTTAACATTACTTGCCAATGTAAGACTATAACCCTATTAAAATATTTATTCAGATTCTATCTAATTTCTGCAGGCACTGACCGAAATCCACAAGCAAAGGCCCGCAATTATATAAGTCAAAGGAAATGCCAGGAGGCTTTGAATCTGAAGGTGAATGATGATTATCTGATCTGGGGTCTCACTAGTGACCTGTGGCACATGAATGATACGTACGTATTTCACTATTTTTTTAAAAAAAATCCTAAAATTTTATAGACTTTACTTTCCTGCTATCAAATCCATAGAACCCCTAACAATATAACTACAGTGCCATGGAATGTTGTGTTACATCTTTGAAAGCAACCCTAATCTGAATCTATGATGATGATGATGATGCTATTGGTTCAGTCGAGTCCAGCTTTTGGCAATTTTATGGTTCAGGTCCCAAAGGTGCTTTTTCAAAAGACAACTAGACTTTTCAAAACCTTTTGAAAAAGCACCTTTGGGACAATCACGACCTGGATGACTGAGAATCTCCGTAGACATTTAGCTATGTTACAGGTCTCTCCCTATCTTCCAATCTTGCACTTTTTATTTGAGTTTTTCTATGGTCTGGCTAGTGTCAGCTTTGATAGTGTTCAGCCATCATGTTCTTTGATGCCCTGGTTTCCTCTTACCATTAATTGTTCCAAACATAATTGCCTTCTCTAGTGAATTCCCCCCACATGGCATACCAAAGTAAGTGAGATGCACTTTTGTGATTTTTGACATTTCTGGTGTAATGGGCTCCAGTACTCACTTTTCCTGTCCAAGGAGTACTCAGGAGCCTTCTCTAGCATCAGAGCTCAAACAAGATATTTTCTTCCTGTGTTGCTTTTTTAAGGCCCAGCTGTCACAGCCTTAAGTAGTTTCAGAGAATATAATAGAGGGAACTAATTGCCAGTCTGATGTCTTTGCTTTTCCATATTTGGCTCATGTTCATCATTGCTGTGCAACCCAGGACAATCCAATGTTTTATTTCTGGGCTGCATTCACAGCTTTGAGCTATTTGCGATCCTAGGAAACTGAATTTTTCATACATTCTATCTCTTCACCATCAATTTCTATTTTGATATTTCCCTTCCTTACAGTAGTCATGAGCTTGGTCTTTTTGATTTCCGGAAGATACCAAAATTCTTACTTCTTTGATTTTATTGAACAGATAACAGAATAAGAGTTTGGAAGGGACTTTGAGGTCTTTTAGTCCCTATACCATTCTAGATAAATAGCAATCCAATCTCTTCTTAAAAACCTCCAGTGATGGAGCACCCCCAAATTCTGAAGGCAAAACATTCCACTGATTAATTGTTCTCTCTGTCAGGAAATTTCTCCTTAGTTTTAGGTTGCTTCTCTCCTTTATTAGTTTCCATCCATTGCTTCTTTTCCTGCCTTCCTGTGCTTTGGAAAATAGGCCGGCCTTCTCTTTGTGGCAGTCCCTCAAATATTGGAATACTGCTATCATATCACTTCAGTTCTTCTTTTCACCAGACTAGACATACCCAATTCTTGCAACTATTCTTCATATGTTTTAGCCTCCAGTCCCCTAATCATCTTTTTTGTTATTTTCTGCGCTCTTCTCATCTTTTTTATATTGTGGTGACCAAAATTGGATGCAGTCATTATAAAGTGGCACTTCATATGGTCTTGATTCTATCCTTCTGTTAATGCAGCCTAGAATTGCATTGGCCTTTTTGGTGGCTGCAGCACATGTAAATGATCTTTCGATATTTCCCAATATTTTTTCCATGATCCAGAGCAGATTTCCAATATGGTCATGGGTATTACAACTCCTTGAGAAGCTGGCTTGGACCTCTGGTAATTCTCTTTCAATGATTGATGCTCGATATAGTTGCATTATTTTAAGCAGAACCTTTCTGATTTGAGAAATGAGAGCAATTGTATGATAATTGGAGCAATCAAAAGGAGAGTCGCTTTTTTTTTGGCAGTGGAATGAAAACTGGGCATTTCCAATTTTGTGTCCACGTGTTGGTTTCCCTGATTTTATGGCACAGGTCTTTAATGTCTCTGGGAGTACAGGTATAAGGGTCTGCCTCTCCTCTTCATTCAAGAAAGCAAAACTCTTGAAACAATTAACATTTCAAAAGGAATATTTTATTGAAAGAAAAGGGATTGTAAGACAAAGGAAGCAGGATCTGAGGTTTTCTGCATAATTCAGTTAGGATAAAGCAGTTAGAAACCCCTCCCCTCAGTTCGGTGTTGAATAAGCCAATCCACAGGTGCAAAGTTGTTTTGATAATCTCAGGCTGAGAAGGTGATAAGAAATTGTTCCCGGACGACTCTTGTTGGAGGCTTTGGAACTGAGACAAAACAGATGGCCCTCCCCCCTTACATTCCCAAGAAGGTAAATCAAAGTACAGGATACATAGGCATCAGGAAAAAGGTTATAAACTGAGGAATGCACCCAGGCCCCCTCCACACAAGAATGGCAGTGTCCCAATAGGGATCTGTGGGACCTGACAACAGTAATTCAGTGTTGATAGTGTCAACACCTGGAGTCTTGTTGTTTGGGAGTTGGTTCATCGTCCATATGATCTCTTCCTCAAGGAGGCCGGTTCTATTTCTACTTGTCTTGCCTCCTCATCCTGAGGCTGGGCCCCTTTGCTACCCGCATACAGCTATTCTGTATATTCTCGCCATCTGTTCTTCATGTCTTATTGGTCGGACAGTTCTTTCCCTTACTTGTCTTTAATGATGCCTTTTTGAGAAATAAATGGTCCTCTGACCTTGTTGACTTGCCTAAAAGCATTCTTGATGTGACCCTTCATGTAGTCTGCTTCAAGCTGTTTACATCACTCATCCAGTAAACTTCATTGTTCTTCCTTACTGCCCTCTGGAAAGCTGCATTCAGTCTTCTTGCTTCTTCCCATTTGCCTGCTGCTTTGGTTGCTTTTCTTTGCTCAGCTATTTTGATGGTTTCATCTGAGAGCCACCTGCGCTTTTTCTCTGGCTTCTTGTGTGGTATCTTCTGCAAGGATGAAATGATTAAAATGTATAAATGGACTAAGTCCAAGCCTAGCACATTGCTCCAACAGGAGACAATTGAACCAATTTCCTTGCAGGCCTAAATTTTAAGCTATCCTGTTTCCTCTTTCCAGAATTTCCTATACCATTACGAAGAACACCTGGATTGAGAGATGGCCAAGTGAAGAAGAATGTCAGGATGAAGAATTCCAGAATTTATGTATAGACATTGCCCAGTTGTCTGACATATTGAGTATTTTTGGATGCCCCACTTAATGTTTAGAAAAATCAATAATAGGAAGAAAATTCTCAGAAGACAGATTTTTGAGTCAATACATATATGTTATTTTGCCTCTGAATTTTTTAGTTTTCTGTCATTTGCTGTGCTATTTTCCCTTAAATTGTTTATACATAAAATAAACAATTGATTTCTTATTTGGTGTCCTGTTGATTTTTTTTTTTATTGAAAAAGTTTTCAAATACAAATTTTTCCCCCTTTTTTCTCCCCCCCTCCTCCCTAACCCCCCCTCACCACCCATCCCCCCCTGTGACTTCTTCACAACAAAAGCCTAATTCATAACAGATTACATAATATTTTACCATCCCCTTACTCCCTCCTCTAAATACTGACCCTTACTTGCTAAAAATATTATTAATATTATTACTTCCCCCTTTTACCATATATTTCAAAAAAAAAGCATTCTACTATAACATTGTATGATAACTTCTAATTTAGCATAATATTATTATAACTCCCAATTTAGCAATAATCTGCCCTTTTTCTCCTCCCCCAAACTTATATCTGTATATTATTACAACATTTCAAAACAACCTTCCACTTTAAAACTATATAATAAATCCTACTTTAACATTTAATCTTTTGTGTATATTAATATAACATTTCCAAGCAGCCTTCCCCATAAATCCTAATTTAACATTTATTCAACTCTATCCATTTCCTCCACTCCCCTAAATATATCACTTAAACATCCCTTTTCTTAAACTAATCAATCAGTAAACTAACCTATTTCCACCCACTTTCCTACAAAATTGCCATGCACAACAATTCTTAATATCTTTAATCCACTGCCCACTCTGCTAATATATATATATATATATATATATATATATATATATATATATATATATATATATATATATATATATTCCATTATATATAAAAAAAAGACAATGACTTTAAATTTATAATCCATATAATATCTTCTTTTATGTCTTTCCACTGGATTGTTGAGTCCATCATCGATAGTAGGGTAACATAGCATCCTGGTGCAACAGTTTGTTCAAAATCTTCAGTCATCATCTGCCCCCATCAGTAATGAATATCCTCATATATATATAAAAGTAAAAACAACCACCCGAGTGACATTATGATTATATTCCATACAGTTGTAATTGTGGCTTTCATCAGGATTATTAATTCCCATCGTCCTGGTGGGTAACAACCAGATCTTCTGCATGCCCCAGCGTAACTCTCTTGCCTTGTAGCTCAGTATAATTATAATATATTTATCGATAAAAGAAAGAAATCCAAAGTAGATAATTCAAATCCAACAATTTAAGGCTCTTTTCGCATCCCAAAATTACGGCATTGCAGAGGTCTGTCACTGTCCTCAGGATAATATTAACCAATACTTCGCCTCCACTATCTTTTCACATATTCATTCATTTTTTTAAAATCACTGGCTTCACTGTTGCTTAATTTAGAAATTTCTATTTTTATAAGACCTATTTCTTTTTTTCTTTTCTTTTTGTGGGTTTAATTTCCATCCTGGTTTCCTTTCTGCAAGTTGTATGTCAACTGATCGGTTTTCATTCTGCTTTATAACTTGATCTTGTTGGTTTTGTTTTTGTATCTCATATTTCTTTTTTGCCAATTGTATATCAGCTAATTGGTTTCCATACTTGTCTTTGACTTGATGAATCATCACGTTAGAGTCAGATGCCACTTCTCTCATATTTGTAGATAATCCAGCTGGGGTATCTAAAGAATCCAAAGGCAATTTGTTTACCGCAACCTCTGTAATTCGATGTTTTCCCTTTATTTCCAACTCCTTCTGCTTATCCTGTATTGTGCCTAAAGATGTTAAGTTCATTTTCAAATTTTTTTGATAAAATTCTTCCGCTTTTTCAACAGTATTTAGTTGGTATCTTTCTCCTTGATATCTCAATATTATACCAACTGGGGCATCCCACCTAAATGGAATATTTCTTTTTTTTTTACTGTTGATTATTAATAAGCAATGATTAAGAATTATTATTTTTCTTCTTCTTCTGATCCATCTAATAATTGAAGTTCTCTGAGAAGATTATAACGTACTGTTAGTGTTGGATGAATGAGTTGGTGGGTGAATATTGACTGGGATTGGTGAGGTTGGGGAGAGAATTAGGTGGCACAGCTCAATACTATGCGGAATAGAAATTTACTTCCTTGTGATTTTATCCCAGTAACTAGAATAGATAGATCTCTGCACTTTGTGAATTTCCACCAAAGGCAATATTCAAAGTACTTTTTCATTTTCTGCAAATTGCAAAGGCATGCACATATATAATTCTCCCTTGCATATAACTTTCCATCCACATTGAGTTCCCACATGCACCAATTCCAGAAGGCACTCCAACCCATAGACCCATTCCACTCATAACTGAGGAAGAAGTCATCAATGCTGTGGACAGAATGAAGAATTTGAAGGCCCCTGGACCTGACAATCTGCTCACTGACTTCTGGAAACTAAAGGAAGTGTGAGGCACAGGGATACCTTGGCTGACTGAGTTGTTCAATGCTGTAATGGACACTGGGCATGTACCAATTGATTGGATAACAAGAGTAACAGTTCCCATCTTCAAGAACAAGGGTGACCCAGTTGACTGTGCCAACTATCGCCCAATCCACCTTCTGTCTCACACTATGAAGATCTTTGAGAGAATCCCTGATCAACGTATTTGCAGCATCGCCCAACTCACCATCAACCAATGCAGCTTTGTTAAAGGATGTGGAACAACTGATGCCATCTTTGCATCCCGTCATCTCATAGAGAAACACTGTGAGAAGAGATAACCACTACACATGGCATTCCTAGACCTGGAGAAGGCATTTGATCGTGTCCCACACCAACTAATCTGGTATGCCCTCCGGGATCACGAAATACATGAACCATTCATTGACTGGGTCAAAATGCTATACAAGAACACCAGCAGCCAAGTGTGATGCCCAGCTGGCCTCTCCAACAGATTCCCAGTGATGGTTGGGGTGCACCAAGGCTCTGCACTGTCATCACTTCTGTTTATATTGGTCATGGATACCATCACACATGACCTGCAGCAGAATGCACCCTGGACTATATTCTATTCTGATGATGTTATGCTTGCTTCCACCACCAGAGGTGAACTACAGCAGCAAGTTCCAACATGGAATTATTGCCTCAACGATTTCGTACTTCACCTCAACATCAAGAAAACTGAGTACTTAGAGACTGTCACCACCCCTGGAATGCTTCAAATCAATGGAGAAAACCTAAAGAAGGTGGACATTTTTCAGTATCTAGGATCCCATCTCCAAGGCAATGGCAACATCAGTGGTGAGGTGCGAGCAAGGGTGAATGCAGCCTGGATGCATTGATGAGAACTCACTGGTGTGTTATGTGACAAACGAATGCCAACCCATCTTAAATCTAAGATTTACAAGAAAACCATCCGCCCTGTTGCACTGTATGGCACTGAATGTTGGGCAGCAACAACAGGGACCGACAGCTATCTCCATGCCATGGAAATGCAAATGCTCCATTGGATATCAGGCATCTCCCTTCTTGACCACATTAGAAATGACACCATTCACCAAAATGTTGGTGTGGTATGGAGAAGATGAGAGAAGGCCGGCTCCTCTGGTATGGACATATCCTGAAAGCAGCACCTTCCACTGTTGGCAAGACTGCCTACAAACTAAAAGTCAATGGCTGGCGACATCGCGGGCATCCAAAACAGAGATGGCAAGACACCATCAACAAAGATATGCAAGCCATGGGCCTGCACCCTGGAGACACAGCAGACCATGCAAAGTGGCATTCAATGATCCAAAAAGCAGAGCCTGCACTAGCAGGAATACACTAGGACCGTGATGGGGAACCTATGGCATGCGGGCACACAAGCCGTCGCCCTACTTCAGCTCTACCACAAATGCGTGTACGCCTCCCGCCAGCCAACTGATTTTTGGGTCTCTGCCATGCATGCAGGGGGCGCATGCAGGAGATATGCACGCATGCGTGGGGGTGGGGAGGTGCAGGAGGTCGTATGTGCATTCCATTTTGGGTTATAAGTGTAGGGAGGCCTACTAGGCCCAAAACAGGGTGCAGCGGGTGTGTGCGGCACACACACACACACAACACACCCCATGGCCCGTTTTTGCTCCCAGGAGGCTGCAGGGAGGCCCAAAATGGAGTGGGGAGGAGCACGGGAGGAATCGCATGTGCATGTGGGGGGAGCATGGGGGGGTCATGTGTGAATGCACTGGGGAGGCAGAGGTTGTTGCATGCACATTGCATTATGGGTGCAGGCACGCGGGTACGGGCTTTCAGCACACAACAACAAAAAGGTTAGCCATCACTGCACTAGGAGGAGGAAGAAGAAGGAGAAGGAGAAGATGATGATGTAGCTTTCCATCCATTACAAATTGCATCACAAGTTGATATATCGGTCACAAAAGAAATGTTGAATATAATTTGCAATTATATGCAAGTTATAATAATTTGCAATATATGCAAGTTATATATAATGAACCATGGTGGCACAGTGGTTAGAATGCAGTATTGCAGGCTAAATTCTTCTGACTGCCAGCAGTTTGATTCTCACCGGCTCAAGGTGAGTAAAACGAGACCCAGATTGTTGGGGGCAATGATTCTACAAATCATTTAGAGACGGCTGTAAAAGCACTGTGAAGTGGTATGTAAGTCTAAGTGCTATTGCTATTGCTAATGTATAAAAAATACTGAGAAATACTGGTTTTAAAGCCAAAACTAAGTATTAATCAAGGAGGATTAGAGTACTGACTGTCTACACGTACCCTCCACTGAGAAGCTTTTTTAAAAAGATGTATTAATATAAAATAAATTAATAAATTAAATAACCAACAAACAAGAACATCCCACTATCAACAATTCTCTCCTCTAATGTTATTTAAATAATACCTAAAGGCAAAAACCAAGAATAATTTGTAAGCAAGATTCCCAATTTTTTTTTCCAATTAAAAAATGGAAAGACACTTAGGGGAAATATAATTCCCACCAAATGATTGAAAACTAAGAAGAATTGGTGGGCTCCAGGTTTTACAATTCTGTTTATTAACATACACTATTCCATTTGGTTTTGTGGGTTCTGGGACAGATCCAGTGGTGGGATTCTACCGGTTTGCACCGGTTAAGTAGAACCAGTTGTTAAGTAGTTAAGTAATTCGGAGAACCGGTTGTTAGAAGAATCTCCTTTTGTTTTTTTCCACTTTACAGGGTTAATCCTGTAAGGTGTTGTTTCCTAGCCTAATCTTTATTGCCCTGCTTACAGAAACTACCTCTCCATTAACCTTTATTACATTCTTGGCAGTACGACTAAACTTACCGTTGCTTCCGGTTCCGGAGCTTCTCGGAGAGCTTTTTTTTAATTTTTGTTTTTTTGTTTTTGCTTGACTTTCTTAAAGGGGAAGGGTTGTTTTAAGCTTTTTACACCGCTGTTGGGAGGAAATACTCCCCTGTTGGAATTCTTCCAGCCTTCTTCTTCAGCACTTTGAAGAAATAATTGAATAACGAAGCAGAAGCTTTTAATGACAAGGAATTAAGATGAGTGACATTCAGCAAGGCTTATTGGCTAGCTAGAAAGATTGACATTCAAACGTGAGTTTACATACCCTTTCTGACTTTTGGTCTAAAACTGGTTTTTGATGAAGTTTAATTCTGTGCTTGGTGATGTTTAATCCTGTGATTAGTGATGAGATAATTTTCCCTATTCAGCTTTGTTTGGAAGGAAAAATGTTAATATCTGTTCCTGAAAAGAAGCAGCTTTGGAAATCTGACTAGTTCCTGTGTCTATTTGTTCTGGTAATTGGTTTAACAAGCAACAGATACTCTGTTTGCTCCTTTGCTTCATTCTGGAGAGTTTAAATGACCTCTCTGCTAAAGGGTTCACCTTATGAGCAAGAGTTGGCTGCTGATAGTTATCATTGCATTTTAACTATTTTAACTCCTAAAAGTGCTCTGCCACCCTGCCTGATTTGTAACTCCAGCTTGCAGGTATTTCTAATCTAATGATTGGTATTTAGGGCAGCTTTCTGCAAGCAAAGAAGCTTTTTGTATTTTTGTACAGGTAATCCTTGATTTACAACAGTTACAATGGCACGGAAAAAAGTGACTTATGACCATTTTTCACACTTACAACCATTGCAGCAAACTGTCATTAGGGCAAAGAAGCGATGCCACATGACCACCTGGCCATGCCCACCCAGTCACATGAAGCAGCGCAGTTGTGAAATGAGTGACACGGTTGTTAAAAATGCTGCAGTGGGCATAAATGATGACCGGTCATAAGTGCGAGGACCGGTCAAAAGTGTGAGGACTGGTCAGAAATCACTTTTTTCAGCCCTCTGGGTAGTCCCTATGTGTATATGGACTACTCAGAGGGCTGAAAAAGTTATTTTTGACCGGTCCTTGCACTTTTGACCGGTCCTCGCACTTACAACTGTCCTCACATTTTATGTTTTGCGTCCTATCTTGTCACCGTGGTGAAGAGAAGCAGTTGTGAAATGAGTGACACGGTTGTTAAGAATGCTGCGAAGGGCATAAATGGCCATTTCTGTTTCATGTCTTGGAAGTATGAATTTTGGTGAGAGCTTTGCTTTGTAAAGTGCATACACTAAAATGCACAGGTTATTGTTAATGATGACCTCACAAAATCTTGTATTATTCAGAAGGGAATGAGACAAGGATGCCTGCTATCCCCACTTTTGTTAATAGAAGTTCTGAATAGGGATATTAAAAAAGAGGAAGGAATAATGGGATTAAAAATTAAAATTAAAAATGCACAGGGTTAGTTTTGTAATGTATTTTTTACTTAGGCTATAGTTTTATATTGTAGTATGTGTGGATGCCTATTTTTTTTTCTTCATTTTTTTCAGAAATTTACTCCTTCCTGGCTATCTGTCTTGACATAATTGACACCATTTTGGGGGGTGTTTGTTATTTTGATTGATATTAGGGATTTTGTTTTCTTTCTTTTTCCTCAGAATGCTTGCCCAGTACAATGTGATTTTTGTTTGCTGGTTTCTATCAGGCTTCTATTCTTTTTTCCCCCTGAAAGGACTCTTCTGCATATTTGGTCCCTGATCCTGTTGGTCATAACTTCCTTCTTTTTGGTAATGCTGAAAAGGCATCTTTTATTTGCCCTTTAACATCAAAGGGGGGATTATGAGGGGCAAATAACATGGGTTTTGTAATTTGTTAACTAACATAGTTACCTTGTATTTTAATCTGATTGATATTCTCTCTTTCGAAGTGAGGTTCAGATTTATTAGCTTTTAACATTCCTAAACTGAGAAACAAGCTGGAGGCTATCTCTAGATAAGAAAAGTTTTTTAGTACAACTTGGTCTCTTATGTGAACTCTAAACAACCTTTTTCCTTACAATTATGCCCCTTCTGAGTCAGACCTCATTTTAATGAACATGTGTGATATTATGGGATACAAATATGATGTCCAACTGAGGAGCATATAGTTAACAAAATATTGGAATGCGCAGAAATGTGTAGATTAACATATGTACTAAATGAGAAGGAAGATTCAGAGTGTTATACGGTATGGGATTTGTGGTATAGGTGGTTGGGAAATAAATGCAAAAGTTAATTACTAGGGGACAACACTTAATTATTAACTTAACTTATGTACTATTATATTATGACTTATAATACATTAATTTCATAAATATCTTACGATTCTGAATGTAAATTATCTATATAACCTATTAGCTACCATATTTATAAGCATATAGTATGACTACACGTTGCCAAACCGAAAAGGTTGAATTGTAATATATTTGTTTATTCAATAAAATTTTAAAAAAACAAAAACAAATATGTAACATGTTTGACTGCATGTAACTGATTTCCTATGAAAAGGGGAGATTACTTTTATTCTGTCCAATTAACTTTCCTCTTGCATTTTCTTTGTTGTGTTAACTATAAAAAAAAGGGAAACATGGGGCTCAAGGCTCTCTCTCTTCCTTTTTCATAGAGAGACCCACTTTATCAGGGTACCCTAATAAACTGCTTTTAAATGATCTTCCAACTCAGTTACTTATTGGAAAGGTAAACTGAGGCAGAACCTAGAGCCAGATTTGGCTTTCAAGCCAGACTTAATATCCTTCCTTCAGCACTCCTGCAGGGCAGGTATGATATCCCAATAGCTAAGGAAATGTGTACATGTGGCAATGGGGAAGTTGAAGATATCTCACATGTCTTATTGTGCTGCAAGTTCTACAGGGACATCAGATAAACACACATGCTCCCTTTATTGGAGAGATTTCTAGGGAGATCAGATAATATATACAGGTGAAACTCAAAAAATTAGAATATCGTGCAAAAGTTCATTTATTTCAGTAATGCAACTTAAAAGTTGAAACTAATATATGAGATAGACTCATTACATGCAAAGCGAGATAGTTCAAGCCTTGATTTGTCATAATTTTGATGATTATGGCTTACAGCTCATGAAAAGGGCCTGGTGGCTCAGCAGACTGAGCAGACTGATAGCATTATGATTAACACCAGCTGTCTGCAATTACTGCAAGTTCGAATCTCACCAGGCTCAAGGTTGACTCAGCCTTCCATCCTTTCTAAGGTAGGTAAACTGAGGACCCAGTTTGTGGGGGCAATAAGCTGACTTTGTATAAATATACAAAAGTATGAAGGCTATTGCTTAACGCCTTGTAAGCCGCCCTGAGTCTCTGGAGAAGGGCGGCATATAAATCAAATAATAAAAAAAAAAAAACTCAAATTCACAATCTCAGAAAATTAGAATATTACATGAAATCAATAAAACAAGGATTGTACATAGAACAATATCGGACCTCTGAAAAGTATAAGCATACATATGTACTCAGTACTTGGTTTGGGCCCCTTTTGCATCAATTACTGCCTCAGTGCAGCGTGGCATGGATGCTATCAGCCTGTGGCACTGCTGAGGTGTTATGGAAGACCAGGATGCTTCAATAGCGGCCTTCAGCTCTTCTGCATTGTTCGGTTTCATGTCTCTCATCTTTCTCTTGACAATGCCCCATGGATTCTCTATGGGGTTCAGGTCAGGCGAGTTTGCTGGCCAATCAAGCACAGTAATCCCATGGTCATTGAACCAGGTTTTGGTACTTTTGGCAGTGTGGGCAGGTGCCAAGTCCTGCTGGAAAATGAAGTCAGCCCCATAAAGCTTGTCTGTGGAAGGAAGCATGAAGTGCTCCAAAATCTCCTGGTAGACGGCTGTGTTGACCCTGGACTTAATGAAGCACAGTGGACCAACACCAGCAGATGACATGGCTCCCAAAATCAACACAGACTGGAAACTTCACACTGGACTTCAAGCATCTTGCAGTGTGTGCCTCTCCATTCTTCCTCCAGACTCTGGGCCCTTGATTTCCAAATGAGATGCAAAAGTTGCTCTCATAAAAAAAAAAGGACTTTGGACCACTGAGCAACAGACCAGTTCTTTTTGTCTTTAGCCCAGGTAAGACGCTTCTGACATTATTTGTTGTTCAGGAGCGGCTTGACAAGAGGAATACGACATTTGAAGCCCATGTCCAGGATCCGTCTGTGTGTGGTGGCTCTTGATGCACTGACTCCAGCCTCAGTCCACTCCTTGTGAAAGTCCCCAACACTTTTGAATGGCCTTTTCCTGACAATCCTCTCCAGGCTGCGGTCATCCCTGCTGCTTGTGCACCTTTTTCTTCCACACTTTTCCCTTCCACATAACTTTCTATTAATATGCTTTGATACAGCACTTTGGGAACATCCAACTTCTTTTGCAATTACCTTTTGAGGCTTTCTCTCCTTATGGAGGGTATCAATGATGGTTTTCTGCACAACTGTCAGGTCAGCAGTCTTTCCCATGATTGTGATTCCTACTGAACCGGACTGAGAGACCATTTAAAGGCTCAGGAACCCTTTGCAGGTGTTATGGCTTAATTAGCTGATTAGAGTGGGACACTTTGAGCCTAGAATATTGCACCTTTTCACAATATTCTAATTTTCTGAGATTGTGAATTTGGGGTTTTCATGAGCTGTAAGCCATAATCATCAAAAGTATGACAAGGCTTGAACTATCTCGCTTTGCATGTAATGAGTCTATCTCATATATTAGTTTCACTTTTTAAGTTGCATTACTGAAATGAATGAACTTTTGCACAATATTCTAATTTTTCAAGTTTTACCTGTATGTGAATCATCTTTTTCAGGATTCCAATCCAGCTACCACTTGTATAATAGCAACATTTTGTGCTGCTGCAATGATAATAAAGAAAAACCAATTAAAGAACTAAATAACCTTATTCTTAGTAATACTTTGCTTAGTTATTTTCTAATGATTTTTAGAGAACATATATTTTAATGTATAGTTTTATTATATTACCTTTATTAGTGTTAGATAAACACTAATGGGCATATTATTATTGTAATAAGGTGTTCAGAGTATACCATATTTAACTTTATAATTGTCAATATATAATTGCACTGCTTGCTTGATCCTGATTGCATTTCCTGTCTTTTATCTCTTATTTTATTATTTGATATTGCTGGTCATTGGCCATATAAATAAATTTCAACTTATTTTTGGGGTTGTGTTCCCTTGGAATTGTGGGAATTGCTGCGCGAAACATATTTATGGCAAGTGAAGATAGTTGTTTTCATGAAATCCTTGTTCAGTTTTTAATCTAGCACAAGACAATGTAATGTTGCTTAAAGTCCACAGCATATTTTCTGTAGGGGGATATCGTCATAGTGTTAGCAGGAAAAGATAAAGCTCAGGAGGAAATATATTACAAAATGCCAGTGAGTGAAAAACAATAACCCTTTCTGCCCATGACTGATGATCTATAGCTAAGCTAAAAAAATATATCAGCCAATATCCATGATCTCTTCAGCCAAAATTCTGACCTATTGTGTCATCTTAAAGCTGAAATGAAAGTATATTTAGAGTACAGGGTTTGGTTATCAGAAATTTTAAAAGTTGAGCTGGGCATTTGAATGTTGGGGCAAACAGGGTAAAATGACAGAACATGGATTCTTGTTAGGTGAGCTTTTTAGCCACAAGAACTATGGGAAAGGATTTTGTTGCTCAGATTCAACATTAGATATACGAGCAGCAGCTTCCTAGTTCTTTTCAGGTCATCAGTAGCGATTTCTCTAGAATTTCTGCAGAAGTTTCTTTATTATTTGAACAAGCTCATAATTCAAAGTCTCCTTGGCTTTGGAGTCCCATAGCAACCTGAAAGTTTATTGCATCAATACAAATAACTACCCTGGAAATCAGTAAATGTCAATAAAGAAACTTGTTGGCTGTTAAGTAATTTGCATATAAATGTAATTTATTAAAGCATAAGCAAATGCTGTCAATTTTGAAAGCTGATAACATTATTTTGAGAACAGTTTTCAATGGGCAACACTGAATGCTTTTCCTCTGAAGTTTTTTTTTTTTATTTATTTATTTTTATTTATATGCCGCCCTTCTCCGGAGACTCAGGGCGGCTTACAAGGCGTTAAGCAATAGCCTTCATACTTTTGTATATTTTATACAACGTCATCTTATTGCCCCCACAAACTGGCTCCTCATTTTACCTACCTTAGAAAGGATGGAAGGCTGAGTCAACCTTGAGCCTTGTGAGAATTGAACTTGCAGTAATTGCAGGCAGCTGGAAGCTAAATACTACCTTTAAAAGTAGCATTAGTCTGCTGCACCACTGAGGCTCACGTTCAGAGCCACATGCTCCTTTTGAGTGTTTATTGAAAATTCTTAGTGGGAAGGCTCTCACTATCACTTCTCCAAAGCAAAGAACAAAATCCCATAGGGTTTTTGAAAATGTTTTGCTTCTCCTCCAAGAAGCTTCTTCAGATCTAACTGTTAGATCTGAATGGGTTGTCTTATGGGACAACCATGACTTGCATGATTGAGACAAATGATGACCATAGACAAAGGGCAAAACGATCAAAGTTTGTGCCTCTTAATAACGTTTATCAGCATGCCAGTAAAGAGATCCTCTGCTCCATGTCCGTTTTGAGGCCATTCTTTCCCAATCTCAGTGAAGGTCAGAAAGGGGAGGTAAATGCTCCCAGATTACATCTGGTTCCTGGAATGGAGAGGAAAGGTGCTAGTCTATTGCAAGTTGGGTAAACAAGGTCAAGCATTAACTCTCTCTTCATATACCATAGCAGAGACTCCAGATGTGTAGCTTTTTGTGTGGGTGTGTGGAAACTTCAAGTTTTCTCACTTAGGAATCAGGATCTGCCTGTTTTTAAGATTTAGTCTTTCTGATTGGTTTTCCATCTTTGCCAAAGGAAGAATCTAAAGGATAAACAAACTCCATCAAAATACAATTTGGAGTTGGGTGATTAATTTTTTAACTTTAAAACCAAAGCCATGAAGGGACATGGAATTCAGAACAGGGGATGAAAAACATCTCCAAGTTCTGAGAGGATTTTGGAGGGCTCAAATTTTGAGAAAATTATCCTGTTTGTAAACTATGGTCTAATGTGGTGTTTCTTCAAATCCACTTTAATTGCTTCTTTAAATGCAACACCAGGCTACAGTTTTTCTTTTGTGGAAATAGTCTGACTGTGACATGGGAGTAGAATGAAAATTTTCCATAACCAAAACAAAACTCTCTGAAGATGCAGAAACAGTTCAGGAAGGGAAGCAATTCAGGTGGATCAACCTTTTTGCAGACATTCAAAAAATTAGACTAGCAATGTTTTTACAGATAACTACCCTGTTTTCACCCAAATAAGACATCCCCTGATAATAAGCCCAATCAGGCTTTTGAGCGCATGGCAATAGGGCCAAGCGCTTATTTCAGGGTTCAAAAAAATATAAGACAGGGTCTTATTTTCAGGGAAACACAGTAAGTTGTTAAGCACAGATATAGTTTGGTGTAGTGATTAAGGCACCAGGATAGAAACTGGGAGACTGAGAGTTCTAGTCCTGCCTTATATACCAAGCCAGCTGGGTGACTGGGCCAGTTTTATACTTAGGCAGGAAAACCAAATGCACAGGTGTAAAATAGGAGATACATAGGAGGTAAAAATAGGACGCTCAATAGCAGTAATTTTAGAGGGGTCTAGAAGTCCTAGTGGATAATCACTTACATTGTGGATAAATATGAGCCAGCAGTATGCTGCAGCTGCCAAAAAAAGCCAATGCAAGACCTAGGTTGCGTCATCAGAGGGATATTAACAATAATTATACTGGTTTGGTAAGATGGTAATATTTGGTGAAATATTACATCCAATTTTGGTCAGTATGATTAAAAAAAAAGATCTTGAGAATCTAGAAAGAGTACAGAGAAGAGCAACAAAGATGATTAGGTGCTGGTGCCTAAAACATATGATTAATAGTTGCAGGAACTGGGTGTGTCTAGTTTAATGATTGATTGTCTTTGGAGATTATCCAGGCTTCAATGTTGTCCAGATATCCTGCCAAGAAAATCTCTTACTGTAAACCACCTGATGAATTATATTTCCTGATTAACTCTTTACCGATGTGCAGTTATAAACATAATTTATAAAATGCTTCTTAACTGTTTCTACATTTTGTCCAGCAATAACTGCAGCCCGTTTGACTTCCAATGTACACTCTAATTAAATCAATAGTGAGACGATGCCAGAGAATGCCTGCTTTTATAACCTGTATAACTCAGTATAATGCAGCTGAGAACTGTAGCATGTAAGAAAAAATATGCTTAAGGCACACAGGCTGTCTATCAGGGAAATTTCCTAGGAATTGGCTCCATAGAATTAGAGAAAGAAGTAAATACAGCTAGGTCAGGCAAGATCTGAAGCCGAACCACTATTGTATTGAGGCAACCTGGACAGAGTGTCTGCCAGTTTTTTCCTCGTGGAATATAGTGCAGGTTAAAATTGAACAAATTAAAGTATTGCGCCCAATGAACTTGTTTAGGGGATAACTTGCATGGGGTTTTCAGGGCTTCCAGATTTTTTTGATCAGTCCACAGTTTGAAGGCTTTTTTTTTGCCCCTTCTAGGAAGTGCCTCCAAGTAAGCAGGGCCCACCACACTTCATACATCTCCTCCCATACTACTCTCCTCTGTTCAGTCTCGGTAAGCTTTTTAGAGGTGTATGCGCATGGTTGTAGCAAACCGTGGGCATTCTTTTGCAATAATATAGCCCCAATAGCTACATCACTCATGTCTGCCTGAATCACAAAAGGTGCAGCTGATCAGGGTGCTTCGGCACAATCTCCACTGCAAACAGCCATTTAAGTTTTCTAACTCAGTTTGACACTCCTTAATCCACTTAAGTAGCTGACTTGGCTTCAGCTTGCTCTCACCCTTAGTTTTTAAAAGGCTGGTGATTTGCAAATGAGGGGATGAACTGCCAGTAGAAATTAACAAAGCCTAGGAAGCTCTGTAACTGCTTCTTAGTGCAGGAAGGGGCCCACTCTAGCATTACCTTCACCTTTTCTAGGTCCATTTCCACTCCTTCATTTGATATGTGGTAACCCAGGTAATCAATTTTATCTTGGTGAAATTCACATTTAGAAAGTTTTGCATACAGTTCAGCTGCTCGGAGCCTTTTTAGGATCATCCACACCAGTGGTGGGTTCCTCCCAGTTCAGCCCGGTTCTGCCGAGCCGGTAGCGGTGACGATATAATCAGTTTCTCCAGATTATATCCCTTCCAAATGTGTGTTTGAGGGAGAGAGGCAAAGTAGTTTGTGAGTACTGTGAGTTTATGAATCATAAGATAAATATTTGCAGATGTCAATAGAATATGAAAAACAAATCGCACAAAAATGCTTTTTAACTATTGTGTTGAACCAAGAGAAAAAAGACAAATAATCCATTGTGAGCTTTAAGGATATTATTAATTTCCTTGGAAATTCTCAAGCTCCTCCTTTATACTGATTAAACATTCAATAATTGCAAAGGGGCTTGGCTTCAAAGCAGGCTCTCTGGATAAATACTGAAGTTGTCATCACTTCTCTTGCCCCTCTGGACTACCATGGAGGGGATGGCTCTCTATCTGGTGGCTGCTCTATTGATTGGTTTTCCAGGGTCTTCCCATGGGAGTCTGTAAGTATCATAGATATTTCAGCAGGGGGAATAAAGCAGTGCTAGGGAAGCCTTGTGGGCTTTCTCTTCCATGATGGTCTGTGCTAAACAGAACCATCACATCCAAGGCTGTGGTCCTTTTCAGGGTAATGAATTTCCTTGCAGGTGTCCCCAAACACTTTGGAGCTTTTTCAGAAAGTCTAATATATCCCATGACAGGAGTAAAAGTATTATAATCATCAATAAGGGAAACTGACAGGCCCTGAAGTTCTAAGCTGAGAAATTGTTCTTGGAATGAAGATTTTCGAGACAAATATAAAGACCTCTTGTTCTCAGTTATGGCTGGGGGCCATCTAAATTATTGCCATTGCTAAGCATACTATTTTTGAAGTATCAACAACTTCCGGAAAACAATAAGGTTGAATATCTAGAAAATGGTCATCCCACATTCTTTGTTTCTGATGTCTTCAAGTAACCTTCTGCCATCTTGATTAAGACTTCAGTGACATAGAGACTGGTCTACCTACTTGTTTTGAGAAAACATTTATTTTGTTGTGCGTACCTATACTGGCAAACCAGATATGACTTTGCAGCAGGCATACAGTATGTGTAACTAAATGACATATGAGTGATAGCAGCCATGAGGCTGACTATACTGTATTTCTCTGGTCCCAGTATGGAGTATCAGGTACTGATAAGCAAAAGACAGGAGAAGGAGGAGGCAGAGAAGGTGATTTGTCACTATACATATAACAACTCTTATTGCAGAAAAGAAAGATAAGCGGTCAGTTCTGGTCCCATTTGGGATTGCAAACAAACTCTCTGTAGATTAGTGGTGGGTTGCCCCCGATTCGCACTGGTTCTATAGAACTGGTAGTAAAACTGGTGGGAGACTCCACCCACTGACCCCGACGTCATCAAAATGCTTCTGTGCATGCGCAGAAGAGCATGCATGTGAGTGAAGCAAGCACGCACACGGCCCCGTTGCGAACCGGTAGTAAAGGTAAGTAGAATCCACCCCTGCTGTAATGTAAACCCAAAGCAGGGACATCCAAGAGAGAGGAACAAATCTCAACACTATGCTAGATGGGGATTTTGTTAGGGATTTGACGGGGAAGCCAAGTCGACTTATTGCTTTTAAAGAAACAGAAACCTAAACACTATAGCTACGAATAGGAGACAATGTTTAAGACCTTTAACTAGAGTCGGTTTCCTTTTCACTTTGGGAAGGCAGTTGGAAGGGCAGGATTTGTGTTGGGGGTATGTGTTCAAGTGGTATTGTAAAAAGTAAGGCTTGTGGTCAACTACCTTTCCTTCCTCCTACCTTTCCCTCCAGAGTATGATCCTCCATGGCTTGTTCCTTGTTAGGGTTTCAGTAAGCAGAAACTCAGGAAGGATTTTGTTGGGTTTGTTTGTTTAACAATAACAAGGGACTTTATCTTCTCATTGAGACAAACTACACTAGATGTATGAAATCCGTGGTCAGGCTGTCTAAGACATTGTTTTAAAGGAGAAGCTCTTACAAGTTCATAAAAAAGAATGGGAAATCCTAATTGTTCATGCTCAGTTGCTGCTCTTTGGATTGATATGAAGACTATAATGGAATAGTTACAACTGTCAGCCCACTACAATAACACAAGCAACAGCTGTGCAATAATTGGTACAGGCAGGTGAGTCAGCGACGGTTCAAAGTTATGACAGACCCACAAAAAGTACTTTCCATCCTGAAGTTGTGTATGTTGTGGTACCTATGGTTATTCACCCCTAAGACTGAACTGGAACTGACCGCAGAGACATTGCAGTATGTGTCCCCACCTATTTCTCCCCATCCTGCACTGCTGGTTCCCCAGAGACACTGAGCCTGCTTTGCTAGCCCACTGAGTTCCACACACCCCTGCCCATTACTGGTTGCTTACTTACCTTTCAAAGATCTCCAGAGCTCAGGATGTCGGGGTAGGAAAGAAGGACAGGCCACTCCATTGCGGGGTCAGGGACAGAGAAGCAGCTGTGTTTTTCTGAGATGCTTTCATGGCCCCATCAGAGCCTAGTTTGGGGGAGGACGGTCCTGTAATCAGGACTGTCAGATGTAAATGCCTTATTCTCTAATGTGTAAATAGTATATGAACGGGGTATCAGGGGTTAACTTATTCTCCACTTCTTAATGTATTCATAATTCACCACTCCCACATATAGCTCCACCCATTGTATATATAAGGAGCTACATGCACCCTTTTCCTTGCTTCTATCTGTGAATATTCAGTGAATATAGAATGCCTATTGTAAATAAAAGGAAATATATTTAAACCTTTAACTCTTACTAATCTTATTGAGTCTGATCCTGAAAATATTGCAACAAGCTGGTAGCAGAGGATGGTTAATTGACTCAATAAAAACTTAAAAATGTCTAAGAAAGATAGGCCCAACACCAGGGCCTACAGCAAAGAAATGGAAACAGAACAAGAAATAATCAACGAATCCACAAACGCAATTTCGAGAGAATCCGAAGAATACACCACTGAAGACGAAGAAATAATAGATGAAAATGATGACCAGGAGGAAATCGAGATAGAGAATAACGAACTCAGGTCAGAGATATTAAAATTATTAAAGAGCCAGAAGAATGATGAAAGCCTCATCGCGAACCTCCAAGATATGCTGAAGAACAGCGGAGCAGCGAGAGAGAAAAACATCACTAATGAAAAGTCTAAAGACCCAAAAATAGTGAGTGATATGACTGCAGAGAAAATCATTGCGAAGAAGAAAAACGGTGATCCCGCGCGAAATTTTGAATGGCAGCCATCTTGGTTTCAACAGGTCTCCAAGATGAACGAAGCAGAGCCAATCAAAAAGCTCAATTCAAAATTTCTGGCGCGAAAAACATTACCAGACAACGAAAATGAAAAAAAAGATTCAAACACCTCAGAAGAATCAGAATCAGAAAGTGAAGGTGATTCAACAAACTACCAAATAAAATCAGCAATGAAAACGCTTTTTGCCGCATTTGGGCCAAAACTAAAAATTACTAAAAAGCTAACGAAGAAGCGAGCGAGCAAGCCAATGCCTCAAGACCTGCCCGCTCCCATCCTGACTACGAGAGCGCTGACGCCCGAACCCAGAGAGCCTTGCCGATACCGCCCTACGCCACAGACCGAAGCAAGCACCAACGCCCTCAAAAGAAGAGGAAGAACAGCCGCCGTCGTCAGGACTCCCAAAATCGAACCAGAGACCGATTCGTCCGAGGAGGAGCAGAACGAGCGAGCCGCAATGGGGAGAACCTTCCACGACGACTCCAAAGAAGAAATGGACAATGCGCATGCGCAAGACTACGCAGACGGCCCGGGAAGACATGAACTGATGAGAAGACCGCGCAGACTCGTTGCGAGCATCCCCACGCCGTTTTGCAATTTTCTGCATTTACGAGACCACGGACTACCTCAGGTTGTAAGTAATGGACCCAATAATGTCGGAAATTTACCCAGTGACTTCCCGAAGCTAAGGGTTGATGGCATTAACTTGCAAGAATGGTATCAACAGCTCCAGGTTGTCTTTATGAAGGAAAGCTTACTATTTTTTATCACTAGTCCCCCAAAAAGACCTTGGACTCTAAAAATAGATTGTTTACACCATAGAGCATTTTTCTTAATAATATCTAGTGTGTCTCCTGCAATGTATCACAGCATTAAGCCAAATCTGACTGTTTCAGAAATTATTCAATGCATGTTTAATTTGTTTCACAGTGATAGTGTAGCTACCACCACAAGGATGTCTAAAGATTTCTTTTCATCTAGGATAAAACCAGGGGTTTCCATAAGTGAGCATTTAATATCTTTAAACAAAATAAGAGCTGAGCTGCATTTGAGGGGGGAGGTGATTTCAGACCAAACAATGAAAAGTGTTATTATCAACTCACTTGATCCATCATGGGACAATTTTATGTCACATTTAGACACAATCAATCTAGGATACTTATCCATAGAAAGTCTATCCAATAAATTGATAGCAGAAGACAATTCAAGAAGAAATCGTTCTAACAATCACACAGAACACAAACCATATAGGAAAGTAGCTTTCCAAGAAAAATATAATGAAACATTTAAATGTCACAATTGTGGATCCAGGGAACACAATAGAAGAGATTGCCCCAAGATTTCAAAGGAAAGACATAGGTCAGAATATAGGAACAAATACAATTATAGACAGTCTTCCATAGATAGACATAGATATAGAAGCCCACCAAATTACAAAGAGAATAGAGGGGGCAGAGATAATTCAAAGGATAGAAAATCTGGCTCACTGAATGGGTTAAATAAACAAGACAACACTAACATACAGCAAAATGAGAACAATAATTGGCTTATTGATTCTGGAGCAACTAATCACACCACTAATAACAAAAATATATTGTCTTCATTTACAGAAGATAAATTTGTAATAAAGGTAGCTAACCAAGAAAAGGTTCAAGTATTAGGTAGAGGGAATGTAACCTTGCCTGGTCTAGGAAAAATAGAGGGGGTATTGCTAATACCTGAGATACCTCATAACATACTAAGTGCCATAAAACTAAGTAGAGATTCTGACATTAACATTGTTTTTTCAAAAGGAAAAGCGACTTTAGAGAAGAATAAAATAAATATAGGCACTGTGATGATTAAAGGAGGCCTACCTTATCTGATAACAAAGGAAAAATGGCTGCATAACATTGATTCAAATATGGGAGATTGTATTGAAGTAGATGATGAAAATATTAGCAACAGTGATAATGATGAATGTAAAATATCTCATGATCACATAGATGCACACAATGAAAAAAAACCAAAAATAGGTAAGCCAATTCATGATGAGTGTGCTCACATCTTACATAGGAAGTTAGGACATGCTAGTTTTCCTGTAGTACAAAAAATGACTGAACACGCAGAAGGTGTTAAAATAAAAAATTGTGAAAACTATTTGGAATGCTCAGTATGTAAATCTACAAAACTAAAAACTAGTCCCAGGCCAAGAAAATCTACTAGATCAACTAACAAAATTTTTGATTTAGTACACATGGACTTAGCTGGTCCATTAACTCCATCAATCACTTATAGAAAACGTTACTTCTTGACAATAGTAGACGATTATAGCCGCTATGGATTTGTTTATACATTAAAACACAAAGATGAAACCTTTCAAAAATTTAAAGAATTTTACAAACGCATAGAAACACAACACAATATCAAAATAAAACAAATCATGACAGATAGGGGATGTGAATTCATGTCTAAAGAATTCTCCCAATGGTTAAAAGACAAAGGAATGTTACATTACACATCTAGTCCATTTTCTGCGTTCCAGAACGGGATTGCAGAGAGGAAGAATTCAACATTACAAACCATGATTAGATGCACATTGGAAGATGCTGGCTTAAGCAAACAATTCTGGTCAGAAGCCTTACATTATTCAAATTACACACAAAATAGAACCTGGTCCAGCATTGTAAATAAGACACCATATGAAGTGATGTATAATAGGAAACCAAAATTAGCACACATGCACATATTCGGAGTCACTGCAGACGTACACATACCTAAGCAATTAAGAAGAAAGGGAGAAAACGTATCCAGAAGACTCAGATTTATGGGATATGAGACTGGCACTAAAGGGTACAGATTCATTGATAATAATAACAAATTTATAGTCTCCAGAACAGCTGTGTTCCATGAACAGGCCAACTGGTCTAAATTACATCTTAATGAAATATTTCCAAATAAATACAAAGATACAAAATCTCATGAGAAAGGGACCATAGAAAAGCAAAATATCAACAAATATAAAAACAAAACCAAAACTTGGACAAATAGCCAACACAAAATAAAGACAGACACACTAACAAAAAAGGAAGCAAGATATTTGCATGATAACGATAGTAAACCTGAAAAAACTATTAGAAACACCAGAAATCAAATGCCAAATAAATACAAGGATTATATAATGCACATGGATGGTGAGCCAACAACACCTAATACATATGAGGAAGTGTTAAAACTCCCTCGTGAAGAAAAAGAAAAATGGGAATTAGCGATGAAAAAGGAGATGGAAAGTTTACAAGGATTAAATGTATTTACACCTGCAATTGCACCTAAAGATAAAACAATTATTGGTACCAGGTGGATATATAAAATTAAGAACTTAGAGGGAGGCAATACTCTATACAAAGCCAGACTAGTTGCACAAGGTTATGCACAGAAATATCCGGAGGACTATACTGACACGTATTCCCCCACAGTAAGAACAGAGAGTGTCAAAACAGCTCTAGTGGTAGCATCAGCACTCAATCTTGATGTATTTCAATATGACATACAGACTGCGTATCTACACGCAAAACTAGATAAGGAAATATACGTAAGAGCTCCTCACAGTCAATACACAAACAAAAATGAGATTTGGTTGTTAAACAAGAGTTTATACGGGTTAAAACAATCTGGTAAACGATGGTATGATTGTTTAGTAAAAGTACTTAAAACCATGGACTTCAACGCTACCACTGCTGATAACTGTTTCTTTGTCAAAAAGGGTGATGATTACATTGAATTTGTATTGATTTATGTGGATGACATTTTATACATAGGAAAACATAAAGAGAGAAGAGAAACTTTTGTAACTAAGCTAAATGAACATTTCTCGTTAAAATCCCTAGGCAAAGTAAACAAATATCTTGGTGTTCAAATTAATAAGACTAGAAGGGGATTCAAACTTACTCAGAGAGATAAGATCATAGAACTTTTAAATAAATGCAATTTAAACAATGCCAAACCTTGTGATACTCCTATGCAAACTGATTTTCTAAGAAATACTGATGAATCTTCCCCCGAATTCAAGGATAACACATTTTATAGATCAATCATAGGTTCACTTCTTTATATATCTAATTGGACAAGACCAGATATCGCCTTACCACTCAATTTATTATCCAGACATGTCAGCAAACCAACAATGTATCACTGGGAAGCTGTTAAAAGAATTTTAAGATATCTGAAAAGTACACTAGACTTTTGTTTAATGTTAGAACCTAATGACAATAAAGAACCAAAGCTTACATGTTACGCAGATGCGGACTGGGCTGGAGACACCTCATGTAGAAAAAGTACATCTGGTTATATATTCCTCTTAAATGACTGTCCAGTTTACTGGTACACTGGTAAACAGGAACTAGTGGCCACTTCAACGACAGAAGCGGAATATGTTTGTTTATCCAAAGCTGCAAATAACCTTGTATGGTTTAATGATTTAATTTCAGATGTTTGGAAAAAACCTGCTTTGCCTTTTGTTATGCATGAAGACAATAAAGCAGCCATTGAAATATCTAGATCTGATGCTATTGGACAAAGGTCCAGACACATAGATATAAAATTTAAACATGTGAGACAGTTATCTCAGGATGGATTTATCAAAGCAGTGCATTGTGATACTTCAGAACAATTAGCTGACATATTGACAAAGCCTTTACCTTCTAAGCAACATAAATATTTAACTTCTAAGTTGTATGTTTTGTATTGTCCTGAATCTGAATGTAATTGGTGTTGCATAACGAATCGGCATTTAGAGGGGGATTTGTCAGATGTAAATGCCTTATTCTCTAATGTGTAAATAGTATATGAACGGGGTATCAGGGGTTAACTTATTCTCCACTTCTTAATGTATTCATAATTCACCACTCCCACATATAGCTCCACCCATTGTATATATAAGGAGCTACATGCACCCTTTTCCTTGCTTCTATCTGTGAATATTCAGTGAATATAGAATGCCTATTGTAAATAAAAGGAAATATATTTAAACCTTTAACTCTTACTAATCTTATTGAGTCTGATCCTGAAAATATTGCAACAAGGACCATCCGATGGGGATGGCCCATCTGCCTTGGCATGTTTGGAGAGGCTATGGGCTGAGAACAATACTGACCTAGGACCAGGGGTGGGTTCTACTTACCTTTACTACCAGTTCGCAACGGGATCATGCATGCGGGCATACACGAGCGAAGTGTGCGCGCGTGTGGGCACAATGCAAACCGGTAGTAAAGATAAGTAGAACCCACCTCTGGGCCACACCCTCCCTCTTTCTCCCAAAGAATGCAGGTGGATCATGCTTTCATGTAACCCTAGATTATAAAGCTACACAGATTTTACAAATACATATTTTGCCATGCCTTTTAATTAACAGTACTAGAGTTACCTGTCTGTCTGGAGACTGAGATAGATTCATATTTAAAGATCTGTCTGCGAAAGACTTAATTTATTAGCCCTTAGTTTCTGGGGTTGATTCTGCATCTGTTCTGCAACACTACTGTGTTGCATGAATTCTGGTGTGTGGATTAGGGTGTGGGGGAGCAACTTCTGAATGGTGAGGAGTCTCAGGAGACTGTGTGGTCTGCAGTGATGTCATTGAGAGGAGTTGATCAACATTTCCACCTCATTTTAGGCAAGGGTTGGGGATTAAAGATGGAAATCCTTAATTCCTGGAAAACAACAACTTGATCTCACTTTGTCAAAATCTAGCCATTTTGCAGCCAAATTTCAGCAACATAGTTTCAGGTGCAGGGGTTTGCAGATGGGTTACTGGAGGACTGTATGCAGGATGGGTTATGCCTCACCTTGGAGGAAGGAACAATTCTATTTTTCTTTTTCAAATCTGAGATCAAACTCTGTTCTTTCATAGGAAAGGTTGCCCTTCTTTAAGCTGCAAGGGGACCCTGCATTGTTCATTATAATGTGATCACATTACAATACCACCCAGTTTACTGTAATGGTCACTCCCATTTTATAACCCAAAAACAGCTCCCCAAATCTCTTTTAAGTGATATAAAGATAAAGATTTACTAATTTTTCAACGGTATTTGGAAGGTCACAAAAGAGTAGCTTTTCCAACCGTTTACTTCTTCACTTTTCTAAAAGAAGAGATAATGGAGATGCCTCATCAAATGCCTCACTTTTCCTAAGCAAACTAACTCAGGAGATGTTCTTTCCTTCTTCTGCAGCTATACCCTCATCACCCCTGGTATTTTGCGAACAGACACAGAAGAACAAATTTTGGTGGAGGCCCATGGAGACAATACTCCGAAACAGCTTGACATCTTGGTTCTTGATTTTCCACGGAAGCAGAAAACCTTGTTCCAAAGAAGAGTAGATATGATTATGAATCCAGCGGGAGGCATGCTTGTCACTCCAACTATAAATGTGGGTGTATGGTGATGGTTGCAGTATTATATCCCCTCCCCCTCCCCCCCCAAAAAAATCAAGCTAAAATCCTGTTCATCTTGTTTGAGAGGAAGTGCCATGCACTTTAGTAGAAAGAACATGACTAGACTGTCAGATATTGAGAGAAATTGAGCATATAATTCTAGGGAAGAAAGGAAAATAGAGTTATGGGACATATAGAGTATAACTCTATACATGTTTAGTTACAGTTCTTATTGCTACAATTGCTGAAAGATTCTGGGCAGCATTTCACAGCAAAAAAATAAATATTTAGATCAAAATCAGTATCAAAACAAAAATCAACCATAGAAAGAAACAACAGTTGCTGTGTCTCAGGATCTTGTGATCATCTTTTGGGACCTTCTGACAAGCAAAGTCAATGAGGAAGACAATTTCACTTAACAACCATGTTACTAATTTAACAAATGCAGTGATTCATTTAACATCTGTGACAAGAGCTCTGGTAGCTCAGCAGACTAAAGCACTGTTATTAACATCCACTTACATCTGCTGCCTGCAATTACTGCAAGTTCAAATCTCACCAGGCTCAAGGTTGACTCAGCCTTCCATCCTTTCTAAGGTAGGTAAAATGAGGACCCAGATTGTGGGGGCAATAAGCTGACTTTGTATAAATATACAAAAGTATGAAGGCTATTGCTTAACGCATTGTAAGCCGCCCTGAGTCTCCGGAGAAGGGCGGCATATAAATCAAATTAAAAAAAAAAGTCGTAAAATGGGGCAAACTCACTTAACAAATGTCACTTAGCAACATAAATTTTGGGCTCCATTGTGGGTTGTAACTTGAGGACTACCTGTATAGACATTTCAGCTAAACTCCAAAGGCTTCTTGGCAACCTTTGTTCTCCCTTACCTAGTGATAGCTAAATCTGGTCCTGGGCTCGTGCCCTGGCATGCAGAGATTCCAAGAAAGCAAACCTCATACAGGAAGATCATTTTATTATGATTTATTCAGAACATTCTGGTAAAAAGGATTCCTACCATTCAAAGAGGGAATCTCAGGCCTCAACTTCCATTCTCTTTTATAGTTAATACATTGAAGGAAAGTACAAAAGAAAAGTTGATTGAATAGGACAATAGCATTCTTCCCTTTTCATAGGAAATTAGTTACACAAAGTTAAACATGTTACATATTTGCATCCCGTGATAGCACATATGTTCATCTAAATGAACTTTGTAGAATCTGTAGGTGTAAAATTTAGGATGCTAATGAGAAAAAAAAATCATAAGGTTACTTAGAGTCCACGAAGAGACAAACTAGATGTCAATCAAGAGTTCTCTATCTTATCGGAAGACATACAGTACTACAGACATTCTGTTGAGACAAACATGCTCCTATTCTGTCCTGACCTGGAGAGCAAAGATAGCTTACCTTGCAATTTAGGAATGCTACAAAGTATCAATCGATTCATCAATTCTACATTCCAGTCTGCAATGGCTTTACAACTATTAACATAATTTAAAAAATAAAACAAATTAAACAAATTAAAATATAAGAAAACCCATGCTAGTCATGTAGTACAACAATACTACAAAGTTCACATTGTTGGTACAACAAAGGTCTTCAACAGGAAGCAGAAAATGGATGGATAGAACTATGTTCACATGAACAATGGTGAAGAGAAGAAAAAGGAGAACGCTGAATGGTATATCTCTATATACCAACAATCCTGGACTTTCCAGAGCGCTTCAATGTTAAAATGTTATTCCCTGACCAAATCTCAACCAAGCTTTCACTGGGTCCGACTCTGCTAATTACTTGAGCCCAAAGAATGTCAAACAGGTGCTGGTATCTGGTGAGACAGATAAACTGAGAAAAGTTCTGCAAATTGGACCATAATCATACTAGCGCAATTGCTACATTTCTACATGCAGTGATTTGCATGAATGTTCCATATTAAATACCCTAACCTTGCAGTGATAAAATTACAATTTTTTCTTGTTCTTTTCTTGTTTGTTCCATTTCTATTTTATCTAGTTTTCTTGCATCTTGCTCAATTTTTCCTTTTTTCCCATTCTTTAAGTCTTAACTTTTAGCTTTATGACATTTCCCATTCAGTATTTGGTTATTGCTGCTATGTTTTTATCTCTCTGGTTAATGACTATAGTTAAATAAATCTGATTTGATTTGACTGACACTAGTTAAATAAGATTAGTGTATATTTTCATTTTTTTTCCTGAATGAGTAGGCTTTTACCTATTATTTAGGATTTAATAATCCTATTTTGATTGCTTTTTGTTAAAGATGTAATAATATTTAATGAAATGTTCAAATCTTAGACAAACTCTCACTAAATAAGCCCTGCAAGGTTCAGAGAAGCCTTTGCCAACTGGGTGCCATCTGCAGGCATTAAACTGCAGACTGTGCCAGTGTCAGAAGGCAGAGGTTGCCCAGTAATTCTCAGACACACTTATCAAAGAAATGTTCTTCACTGCAGTGCAAGTTGAGGACTTGGGGATACTCTAAAAGTCATAGATTCTAACCTTTGTATAATTTCAGTGGGCATTGTTTGCCTGCCAGTAAAGGCCAGGAATAATTAATTTGATTCCCTAGCTCTAGGGTGTCAATCTCTCAGCCTATAGGTTGCATGAGATCACTCTTTTTTTTTTCTGTTTGCAATAGCTTTTATGCATTAAAAATAACAAACCATAAAATAAACAGTGATCTATGCGTATCTATGTCTCTCTGTTTTGGTTTTATGGTGAATTTTGTTGGCTAAATTATTTTGGCTGGTTATTGTGAGCCTTTTTCATGTAAACTTTACATACCATATAATTATTATAATGAGATATATTATTGGATTTTCCTGTAAGCATTTCAGCTGGACTTTAGACTTTGCTCTCAATCTAGAGAGATTAAAGAGTTTTCCATCTGATGTGATCTAGAGGTAAATACCCTCTGTTGCAGTTCCAAAAGCATGTTTCAGCATGACAGCAAAAAAGATCCCGAATAAAGCTGGCGTGAGGACACAGCCCTGCTTCACTCCACTTTGAATATCAAAGGAATCTGAAGTTAAGCCATCAAAAACTACAGTGCCCTTCATTTCCTCATGAAAGGACCTGATGATGTTGAAGAGCTGAGGTGGACATCCAATCTTGGGGAGAATTTTATAAAGGCCGTCTCTGCTGACCAAGTCAAAAGCCTTCGTAAGATCTATGAAGGCTACGAAAAGTGGCTGTCTTTGTTCCCTGCATTTCTCCTGCAACTGTCTAAGGGAAAATACCATGTCAGTAGTGGACCTGTTGGCTCGAAATCCACAGTGAGATTCTGGATAGACTCTCTCTGCAAGCACCTGGAGCCTCTTCAGTACGACACGGGCAAGCCGCTTCCCTACAACACTAAGAAGAGAGATGCCATGGTAGTGGTACAGTCACCCCTGTCACCTTTGTTGTTGTACAGTGTGACAATATTTGCATCCTTCATATCCTGTGGTACTTCACCTTCCCTCCAGAACAAAAACAGAAGATTTCATGCGGTTCAGTGGAGATGTTCTCTTTGCAGCGCTTCAGAATTTCGGCAGGAACGTTATCTTTCCCGGATGCCTTGCCAGAGGCAAGGGAGTCCAGGGCCACATTTAGTTCTTCTAAAGTTGGTTCACTGTCAAGCTCCTCCAAGACAGGCAGGCACTCAATGTTATTTAATGCTTCTTCAGTTACCACATTTTCTCTGGAATATAACTCAGGGTAGTGCTGCACCCACCATGCCATCTGCTCTGCTCGGTCCTGGATAATCTCACCTGTAGCAGACTTCAGAGGGGCAGATTTCTTCTTCACTGATGATGCTGCCGTCACTGCTCACTCTGCTGAAGACCTTCAACAACTTATGGACAGTTTTAGCAAGGCCTGCCAAGACTTTGGACTAACTATCAGCCTGAAAAAAACACAAGTCCTGGGTCAGGACAAGAACTGGAGGTCGTCCATGACTTTGTGTACCTCAGCTTAACTATCTCTGACACTCTTTCTTTAGATACTGAGCTGAATAAACGTATTGGTAAAGCGGCCACCACATTTTCCAGACTTACAAAGAGAGTATGGCTTAATAAGAAGCTGACGGAACATACAAAGATCCAGGTCTATAGAGCCTGCGTCCTGAGCACACTTTTGTACTGCAGTGAGTCTTGGACCCTCTACGCACGGCAGGAGAGAAAGTTGAACACCTTTCATATGCGCTGTCTCCGACGAATTCTTGGCATCACCTGGCAGGACAAAGTTCCAAATAGCGCAGTCTTGGAACGTGCTGGAATTTCTAGCATGTATACACTATTGAAACAGTGACGTCTACCCTGGCTGGGGCATGTCGTGAGAATGGCTGATGGTCAGATTCTGAAAGATCTCCTGTATGGAGAATTAATGCAGGGGAAGCGCCTCTGAGGGAGACCAAAGTTGCGATATAAAGATATCTGCAAGAGGGGACCTAAAGCCCCTGGGAATGGACATTAACAACTGGGAAACCTTGACCTCCGATCGTTCATCATGGAGGCTAAAGATGCAGCATGGCCTTCTCCAATTCGAAGAGACACTTGTTTAGCAGGCTGAGGCAAAGAGGCAGTCCCGGAACCAGCGAAATCTGGGGGCTGGGCAGGGGATAGAATGTATCTGCCCTCAGTGTGGAAGGGATTGCCATTCTCGAATTGGCCTTTTTAGTCACATTAGATGCTGTCTTAGGACCTCTTTCCAGAGCACAATACCATAGTTTCTTGAGACTGAAGGATGCCAATGATATTGGATTTTACAATTTTATATATATATATGTATACACACACACACACCACACACACACACACACACACACACACACACACACACACCACACACACACACACACACACACACCAGTGGTGGGTTCCTCCCGGTTCGGTCCGGTTCGGCCGAGCCGGTAGCGGTGACGATATGACGTCACCGAACCGGTTCTCCCCCCCCTGCCCACCCACGTTATTCTTACCTTTTATTTGGTCCCACCCCCAATCTATTGCTGCCTCCTGAGTCCCAGCTGATGACTAGAGGGAAAAAACCTGTTTAAACTCTTGCCGCGGGGCTTCAAAGGGCCGTCCTACAGCTGATCAGTGTTAAATGCAAACAAATTAGCCCGGTCGTAAGTGTGAGGACTGGTCGTAAGTGCAAGGACCTCCCAGAAATGACTCTGACCAGCTAGCCACGCCCACCTAGTCACATGACCTCCAAGCCACACCCACAAAATAAGCCACGCCCACAGAACCGGTAGTAAAAAATTTTAGAACCCAACTGACACACACACACACACACACACACACACACACACACACACACACTGGAATAAAAGAACATTCTACTTATGAACAGATTATGTCCTGAGAGTTCACAAGTTTAAACAAACGTATGTATGCTGTGTACTGTAAATTAACCTTCTCCTGACTTCCAGACCTTCTAGGTTGGAGTTATGGACAGATTTGTTCATCTTGGTAAGTCTCCGTGTGTGTGTGTGTGTGTGTGTGTGTGTGTGTAATTGAATAATTACCCAATGAAAAATGAGAAAGAGAAAAGAGAACATCTCTCATATAATTGTAGAGCTACAAATGTGCAGCCCAGAAGGTAGTTTTGATGTTTCAGGTTCATAGTTCTCCAGGAAGTGAAATGGTAGAACCAGGTAAATTTACTTGGGGTGAGAGTTCCCTGATTCTCCCACCCACTTGTTTTGAGTTTAGAATTTGGCGCTGACTTTTCTTGGTGCAAAAATTAGGAGTGGAAAGCGGCACCTGTAGTAACATCAGGGAGAAGAAGATGAGGTTTGTAGGTGTACTACAAAGGGCACCAAATGTGTCTTGTAATAGCAGAGAGGCAAAATGAGATCTCAGGAATATATTCTGCATTATTTTCATTGACTGGGCTGCTTTAACTGGACACTACATGTTGCCTTTTGCCAGGAAAGATAAAAAACTGTCTTAGTAGAAGCAAGCAACACATTTTAAAGATAAGTCTTTGTTTGGCATTCTGTGATCCATTTTGGTTTCATTTTTGACTCAGTAGAACGTTTTGGACCAATGTTTTAGTGTTGTTGCCTAGGGCTAAGGAATGAGGCCTCAGGTGGCCTTTAGTCATGATTACGTTTGAAGCCTCTGCTCTACTCATCTTCTCATCCAGATTCCTGCAAGAGAACTGAGTAAGGACTCCAGGCAAAATAAGTATGTGGTTATGCAAGTAACTGGTCCTCAAGTGAGATTGGAAAAGGTGGTTCTCCTTTCTTACCAGAGTGGCTTTTTGTTCATCCAGACCGATAAAGGCATCTATACACCAGGCTCTTCAGGTAAACTCTTTTTCTGCCTCTATTTCTTCACTCCCCTGGGGTCCCACTGTGGGTATAATACTACTAACAAATAATAATACTATAAACAAAACCATTCTCGGGATTTGTCATTTATTCAAGTTTTCCAGAGAGTGGGGAATGGAAAAATGTGTGTCTTGTGAGTGTTGGCATCGGTGATATTGAGAAATCAAGCTTAGAAAATTCGGAAAAGATTTAAGAAACACATTGATTGATGGTCCAGTGGAATGTAATCACAAATTAGGAAGGGAATGGAGAAGTCCAAGAAGATGTCACCCTGACTAATTGCAAGTTATAAAAGGGGGAAAACCTTGAGGGTTATGTGAGTGATCTTTTTTCTTTAAAAAAAAAAACCCCAATTCTTATTATGCTTCTTTAAGAGAAGAAGAAAATTTGTTATCTTGAAGGTCTTTTCAAGGCTTTTTTAAAAAAAGAATTTTTGAAGAATTACCGTAGGTGGTGCTTTTGTCTCAGATACAGAAGATCCAGGCTGAAGTAATCAAGAAACATTGTAATAAACCCATTGGCCTTTAAAATGCCGAGGATGCTGCTGTTTTGGCCAAATAGACTAATCAGCTGTTTTTCTAGAAACTGTCCCACATCTGCTTTTTAGGATTTACAGTGAAGCTGGCAGACAGCCACAGAATATCAGACAATTTATGCAAACTTGTTTTTTTTACAATGCAAGCCCATATCTCCTGAATTTTACCACAAATTACAGTTAGTCTCTTTTTTCTTAGTGCGCTATCGTGTCTTTTCTGTGGATCACAACATGCACAGGATGGACAAAACTGTGATTGTTGAGTTTCAGGTGAGAATCGTGTCTGCAATCCTGTCTGATTAGTATAGTCCCCTGAACAAGGAATGGTTGTTGATTCTTCTTTCCCATGAAATCATGGCAGGTAGACCCAACCAATATATGAAGCTTTGGTTGGCTAACATTTTATATATGCATTTTCCCTAAAATGTTTAATTTTAAGCTCTATGCTAAATATTAGGCTGTATCAAAGGTTTGAAAAGTTTCACTATGAAGCTGAAAAATAATGCTGAGGTTGAATGCATGTGTTTCGTGTGTGCATGTATATGGTGGAGATAGGAGCTAGTTGTTTACTACTTCCTGTTTTCTTAGCAGTAAGCCTTTTTTCATCTGCACCATGTTTTTCTTGCCCAAAAGGGTGGCAAAAGGGCAAATATAGAGCCGAGGTGGCGCAGTGGTTAGAGTGCAGTACTGCAGGCTACTTCAGCTGACTGCTAGTTCAGCAGTTCAGCAGATCAAATCTCACCGGCTCAAGGTTGACTCAGCCTTCCATCCTTCCGAGGTGGGTAAAATGAGGACCCAGATTGTTGGGGGCAATTTGCAATATGCAATATGCTAACTCTCTGTAAACCGCTTAGAGAGGGCTGTAAAGCACTATGAAGCAGTATATATGTCTAAATAATAATAAGTCTAAATAATAAAATGTTCTACTTTCAAAGCAAATTAGTTTAAATTATCTGTTTTGTATTATCAGTTGATATTTTCATCTAGATGAAAATTCAAATAATAGTCTTGCACCTTATATCCCAGTGCCCCATCTGCTGGGTTGCATTTCCTCTCTATTTTATGTCATCACATAGAAAATCTAATATTCCAGATGGATTTCAATCATATAGAATGCATAGGAAATAATATGCAACATTCTACGTGTTTTCAACACACCTGTATTTTATTTCCTTGTGCCCAGACTCCCCAAGGCATTGTTGTCAGTTCTAATGCAGTTAACTCAAATATGACCCGGCCTTACACTTTACCAGAGCTTGTCAGGTAATTTAATATGGATATTGTCATAAGGAAACCTGTTTTGAAGCCAAGCTGAAACTCTGATGTGTGGGGGACCATTTTTCTATTAAAGATTGGTTAAAGAAGGCTATATAGTATGTTCCCTTTTAGCTTATTTTTCTAATCGATTACTAAAGAAAGAAAAAAATCCAGGTTTGATATTTTGCATTTGTCCATCACATTTCTATTTCCTCTTATTTTTTGGAGAAACTGGAGCAGCAGAGGTGGGGCTATAATGTTATTTGTATGGCAATTCTGTGAAGCTGGGTGGATAAAATAATAGATACAATCTTATCACCACCATTTAAGTGAGTAAGAGGAAATTTAATGCAGAAGTAAGAGTCACATTTCAACTTCCACAAATGTGAGACTGAAGAGTTCTGAACCAGGCATTTTCTTTCTCTTTTATACTTATTGTCCATAAGACAAGGAAACCTATTAATATCAGGAAGAAGCCTTGGTTCTCTTGTTCATATATTTATTGTCATAAATCGGTTATAAAGCCAAAGCAATGAAAAATATTTTCATTTTCTTGCTGTAGTTTTGGGACATGGAAGGTTGTGACCAAATATGAACATTCCCCAGAGGAGAGTTATACTGCATATTTTGATGTCAGGGAATATGGTAAGAAGGATAATCTCTTCTCTTCTCTTCTCTTCTCTTCTCTTCTCTTCTCTTCTCTTCTCTTCTCTTCTCTTCTCTTCTCTTCTCTTTCCACTCCCTAATCCTGGATTTCTTCCCATTCCATTTTGTGTTTAAAAAAAACTAGTAGAAATGGAAATGGTTGCTATGATTGCTTCTGAAAAGTTATGAGAGCCAATTTGGTCTAGTGGTTAAGGTAGCAGTCTAGAACTCTGGAGACCATGAGTTCTACTAATGTCTTAGCCATGAAAGCCAGTCATTCTCTCTCAGCCCAATCTATCCCACAAGGTGGTTGTTGTTGTGGGGAAAATAGGAGGAGAAAGATATATCGGATATGTTCACTGCTTTGAGTTACTTGTAAAAATAATAAAGGTGTGATATAAATAAATAAATAAGAATATATATTAAATAAAATTGAGTAAATAAATCTTCCTGTCAGTGCTAGACGTCTACCCTTTCGCCTGTTTCATTTTCTGTAGTGTTGCCAAGCTTTGAAGTCAATCTGCAACCATCAGAGAAGTTTCTTTACATTGATGGCAACACAAATTTTCACGTGTTTATCACTGCAAGGTATGCTTAGTTATAAATACCTAAAGAAATTTATTTTGGCACTGGGTAACATCTGCATGAAAGGGATTTTTCTTTGGGTCATAATATTCAGAAAAATAAGATTTGGATATTAGTCCTGATTTGAACAAATTTACTTGAAAATTGTTTAACTAATACATTATGTCAGGGTTCCAAGTAACATATCCATAGCAAAAAAACCCTCTGAAGCACGCAATTTCCTCAAAAAATAGGTTTACTGGATATGTCATATTGGTACAGGCTGATGAAAACTGACTGAATATTCCCACAGTTTTCAACTAATTAAAAGTAAAGGTTTGTCACTTTCTCAAAACAATCAGTCACATGGTCCAATCAGGATACTGTCCAGTTTCTAGGTGATGCCAGTCCCCTCCTTCTGAGCACCTGCAGGAATGTCCTTGGTTCCCAAGAGAAAGTATTTTGTTTTGACTACAATAACCCGCTTATCTCTATTCCCCCCTCCCTATCCCTCTTCTCCAGTGTGTCAGCACTGAAGTCTCAAAATGGCCTCAGTCAGGCCAGCTTCAGGCTTGACACATTATTTATAATATTGCAAAATACCTGTCAGCACATTCCCCTGCCCCCAGTAACTGAAAAAAGATCAGTTAAAATTTTTAGGCAAGAACTTTCATTTTACTATTAATCAATATAATAATAATAATAATAATAACAATAATAATAACAATAACAATAATAATAATAATAATAACAACAACAACAACAACAACAACAACAATAATAATTTTATTTCTATACCGCCCTTCTCCTGAAGGACTCAGGGCGGTGTACAGCCAATTTAAAAACACAAGACACAACAATGATTAAAAATTAAAATAATTAAATAGATTTGGCCGGTTTAAAACCCCAAAAATTTAAAATACCCCAATTTAAAGTTATTATGTTGATAGCCTGGCCTGGCGGAACAACAGGGTCTTCAATGCGCAGCGAAACACCCGGAGGTCGGAGATCTTACGTATTTCCGGGGGCAGTTCATTCCACAGGGCTGGGGCTCCCACAGAGAAGGCCCTCCCCCTGGGTGTCGCCAGCCGACATAACTTGGCTGATGGCACCCTGAGGAGACCCTCTCTGTGGGAGTGGACTGGTCGGTGGGAGGCTATTGGTGGCAGAAGACGGTCTCGAAGGTACCTGGGTCCTATGCCATGGAGCGCTTTAAAGGTGGTAACCAACACCTTGAATCACACCCGGAAGACCACTGGGAGCCAGTGAAGCTCGCGCAGGAGGGGTGTCACGTGGGCACAACGAGTTGCGCCCATAACCACCCGCGTGGCCGCATTCTGGACCAGTTGGAGCCTCTGAGTGCTCTTCAAGGGGAGCCCCATGTAGACAGCATTACAATAGTCCAGCCGGGAGGTGACAAGGGCATGAGTGACCATGTGCAAGGTGTCCCGATCCAGAAAGGGCTGCAACTGGCGGATCAGGCGAACCTGATAAAAGGCCCCCCTGGCCACGGCCGTCATATGCTCTTCTAAAGACAGCCGTGCATCCAGGAGGACATCCAGATTGTGAGCCCTCTCTGTGGGGGGCAAAGATTCACCCCCAATAGTCAGCGATGGCACCTGCTGACTATATTGGGACGCCGGCAACCACAGCCACTCGGTCTTGGACGGGTTGAGTCTGAGCCTGTTCCTCCCCATCCAGACCCGCACGGCCTCCAGGCAGCGAGACATCACATCAAGGACATCGTTGGGGTGGTCTGGGGTGGAGATGTACAGCTGAGTATCATCAGCGTACAGATGACACTTCACCCTAAAACCACAGATGATCTCACACAGCAGCTTCACATAAATGTTGAACAGAAGGGGCGAGAGGACCAACCCTTGTGGCACTCCCCATGCGAGACGCCTTGAGGTCAACCTCTGCCCCCCTGCCAACACAAACTGCGAGCGGTTGGAGAGGAAGGAGGAGAACCACCGCAGAGCGGTGCCCCCTATTCCTAACCCTCTCAACCGCTGCAGCATGATACCATGGTCGATGGTATCAAAAGCCGCTGAGAGATCTAATAGGACTAGGACAGAGGAGCAACCCCTGTCCCGAGCCCTCCAGAGATCATCCACCAACGCGACCAATGCCGTTTCTGTGCTGTGCCCCCGCCTGAAGCCTGACTGGCACGGGTCTAGATAGATAGCTTCATCCAGGTGCCTGGGCAGTGTCGTGCCAGTACACTCTCAACAACCTTCGCCACAAAACGAAGGTTGGAGACCGGACGGTAGTTAGCTAATTCAGCCGGGTCCAGGGAAAGCTTCTTGAGGAGGGGCCTCACCACCGCCTCTTTCAAGGCGGCGGGAAAGGCACCCTCACTCAGAGAAGCAGTTATAATCCCCTGGAGCCAGCCTCGTGTAATCTCCCGGGAGGCCAGTACCAACCAGAAGGGACACGGGTCCAATAAACATGTGGCGGCACTAATCTTACCCAGAACCCTGTCCACATCCTCGGGAGCCACAGGATCAAACTCCTCCCAGATAATATTCTCAAGACCTACCCTTGTCTCCTCCCCTGGACTCATCCAATCGGAGTCCAAGCCATCCCGAATCCGAGCGACTTTATCATGCAGGAATTGCACAAAATCCTCAGCGCGGCCCTGCAAGGGATCTTCCCGCACTCCCCCCCAAAGAAGGGAGTGGGTCACCCTAAACAGGACGGCTGGGCAGTTCTCTGCAGATGCGATAAGAGCGGAAAAATGGTTAGATTTCACCGCTTTTATCGCCACTAGGTAGGTCTTTTTTTTTTTTTTTTTTTTTTTTTTTTTAAATTTGATTTATATGCCGCCCTTCTCCGGAGACTCAGGGCGGCTTACAGTGCGTTAAGCAATAGCCTTCATACTTTTTGTATATTTATACAAAGTCAGCTTATTGCCCCCACAAACTGGGTCCTCATTTAACCTACCTTAGAAAGGATGGAAGGCTGAGTCAACCTTGAGCCTTGGAGAGATTCGAACCAGCAGTAAATTGCAGGCAGCTGTGTTAATAACAGGGTGCTTTAAACCACTGTAGTACCAAGGCTCTTGATATAAGACCTCACCTGTGTCCGGTCAGAATCGGATTGACTAGTCCTCCAAATGCTCTCCAGGCGTCTTTTCCGATGCTTCATCTCTCTCAGCTCCTCAGAGAACCAAGGAGCCAATTGAGATTGGCATTGGGTCAGAGGCCGCAAAGGCATGACGCGGTCCAAAGCTCCGGCGGCCGCACTCTCCCAGGCGGCCACCAGCTCTTCGTGTGCCAGAGTCTCAGGAAACGGCCCAAGCTCCATCAGGAACCTTTCAGGGTCCATCAGAAGCCTGGGACGGAACCATTTGGTCGGTTCCGTCTCCCTGCGGCAGGGGAAAGCGGTAGGAAAGTCTAAGTGAAGGAGCGAATGATCTGTCCATGACAAGGGTTTGATATCTAGGTCCCCTCTACCAAGATCATTCAACCACTGACCAGAGACAAAAATCAGGTCCAGAGTGTGTCCCCCTATGTGAGTTGGGCCTTGAACTAACTGGGTCAGGTCCATGGCCGTCATGGAAGCCATGAACTCTCGAGCCACCTCTGACGCCTCACCCGCAGACGGAAGGTTGAAATCCCCCATGACAATAAGTCTGGGGGTGTCAACCGCCACCCCAGCAATGACGTCGAGTAGCTCGGGCAGGGTCGCTGCCATGTGGCAGGGAGCCAGGTACGTAGTCAGCAAACCCATCTGCACCCCACGGCCCCACTTCACAAAGAGGGACTCACATCTGGCTATCTGAGGAACAGTGGTCTCCCTGGGACAAAGACTCTCCCTAATAATCACCGCTACTCCCCTACCCCTCCCCTGGGCCCTTGGCTGATGAAATGCACGGAAACCTGGTGGGCACATTTCAACGAGGGGAACCCCCCCTCTTGCCCAACCAGGTCTCCGTAATACCTGCCAGGTCCGCACCCCCCTCTAAAATAAGATCACAAATGGGGGGGCTTTATTAACGACCGACCTGGCATTACACAACATCAGCCGCGGACCCTGGGCCTGAGACTCTGCACAACCCAGGACATGAGTCGCGCATTGGGGGCCGGGGTGCGTAATTGCTCGTAAACAGCGTGTGCGCACCCCCAGCACATAATATGGCCCCCTGCGCCCGTCATACCTGCCCCTCCCACTCATTGTTTCAATTACACAGCCCTTCCTATCGTCCCCCTGCTCCCCGGTTAAATTTCCTTTCACGACTCCTCTGTTGCAGCCAATCGACCCATCACCCCGCTCAGTTGCTATCTGAACCCCCCCGGGTCCACTTTTACAACCCCCTCCCTTCCTCCTGGGTCCCCTTAAAATTTTGATTAAAAATTTAGCTAAAAAACCCCTCAACCCCCTTCTCGCACCATGCCTCTTGAGACAAAGCCATTATGTGAATCCTGCCTTTGCAGAGTAAGTGTTGCTAATATTGTTTGTTTCTGCAACCTATCTCTTATCATGCTTCTTCAACTTTATTTTTGGTTCCCAATCCATTTCTGTTTAACTGATGTTGTAAATTTACCTTGAGCAGTTCATTGGCTTCATGCTGTTAGGCATGAAAAATAAGAACATTCTGCTGACTACCTCTGTAGACTTTATTTAGTTTATTAGTCTGCTTGTAATATCACTATCAGCTATGATTTCTCTTATAGCTTTTATGCTGCATCTTTTTTAGTGTTAAGGGTAGGGTGGCAACCCAGTCATAGCAGTGATCAGAGGAAAAATAATCAAATCCATTTTTCAGGGAAATATTAATCCCCCCCAATGCCCCCAATCTCATTATTTAGGAAGTTACAAATATGTTTCTTTCAGCAAACTCTTAGTTATTTTAATAATTGGTTTTAATTGTATTAAGGCTTTAATTGTCATGTGTTTTCTACGCTATATTTTTCATTTTTGCAAGCCACCTTGAGTGTTGGAATGGACAGAAAGGTGAAATTTAGAAATCAGAAAATAAAATGGGCAGAAGGATAAAAAAATGAATTTATCATTCCTCCCACCCTCAAATTCTGTTTTCCCCTGCCCAGCTTTAGCATCAGAAGTGACAAAAGCTTGGAGAAAGATGCCTGAATGAGTAGAACTGAGAAAATAAGGAGCTGTGAGAAATAGATCAACACCCTCACTGATGTACCCCTCTTGTGTCAAAGAAGATCAGTAGGAAAAGCAAAGTTGTATAATTGGGCCTTTACTTTCATTGTGTCATTACAGGTACTTGTATGGAAAGAAAGTGGAAGGTGTGGCCTTTGTCCTCTTTGGAGTGAAAATAGATGGTGATAAAAAGAGTATTCCAGAGTCACTCATGAGAATTCCGGTAAAATGTAACAGGAGTGTTTGCATATAGAAGTGTGCTTGTGGTTTGTTTGTCAGATCTACTAGGTAGAACAATTCCACTAGAAGGCTAAGCTACCATTATTGAGGCTGGCTATAATAACAGAATTTTGCAAGCCTGGTTGTGATATAATTCCCTCTCCTTCTAATAATTCAGTGAATAACGGAGTGTGTGCCCGAGTTTCTTCTGAATGTTATCTGGATGTTCCGGACTTAAAACATATTTTACCCCTTGCTGCTTTGGCCACAGAACTTGCATATCTCCATCAAGGTCATCTTCCTTGTTCTAAACTGTGGAAGGCCACTTGATTTCCTTCCTTATTTTTACTTATTTTTCATTTATTTTCAGATTATTGATGGAGATGGGGAAGCAACACTAGAAAGACATAAACTACGTTCTCGATTTCAAAATCTCAATGATCTTGTTGGGCATACTCTGTATGCATCTGTAACAGTGATAACAGAATCAGGTGAGCAGGGGTGGGAGAAGAAAGAGGTGCTGTCACCAATTCAGGTCTGAGCCTTGTGCTGGGGCCGATGAAGAACACCAGACATGAGGTGCAGATTTGTTTCCTTTTATTGAAGCACTCCAAGAAAAAAGATCCTGACCAAAATGCCAAGGAACCTTGAACAGTAGAATTGAGAAAGCTTTATACATTTTCATTGAAGCAGAAAATGGGATAAGGCAGGATATATAAGAAATATCATTTAATAAACATTTAGTAATGATCTAACAATTATTCTATTAGTCTCTAGCTGTTCCTATTCCTAAACCTTTGCTAATTATTTGCTCCGGAGCATCTCTATTCCTAACTTCTAGCTGAGGTCTTCAAGATGCCTCTTTGTTACTTTTATCAGCTTTCTAACCACCCAGAATTGTTACAAGCATTAAGCATTCTTTGTTCTTGCCAGACAGACTCCACAATTACAGGCTTCCTGGTCTCCTTTCAAGTTATGCCACAACCTTGCTTTATTTTAGCAGACAGCCCAGCAGACAACCCTTTAAGAATATTGTACAAATTTTTGAGATGCTCCTTTGGTATTTTCCTTTAGTTGAAAAATTGCTGTTTCAACATCAGTCGGGGTGCATAAAGCTATTTTTTTGAGTTAGATTTTCATTTTTAACAAATGATAGAATGTGTACATATGTATTCCTAGAGCATTAGATTTCTGTCTTTTCTCTATACCAGAAATGGTTTTTCCATTTATAAATCAATCCTATGATCTATAGAAATTTGCATTTGTGTTTTTAAATTCTCTAGAAAAGATTGATTTGTTAGGAGCATAATTGGGGAAGGTTATGATACTAATATTTCACATCACTTTTTCCAAATTTTAACAATACATTCCAAAAGGTTGTATGGGATTACGTCCAGGCTTTGTTGTATAAATGTTTTGAAGTATTTTAATGGACACAATATGCCTACTTGCAAAGCCACAAAAGAAAACAATATATTAAGAAATCCCTACTCCACATCTTCAAAAATTTTAAGATGCTAATTTTCTATTTATACATGGCCTCATTTCAAATACAAATTTTGCAAATGTGTTTTGCCGTGAATTTAGAAATTTCCTAATTAAGGAGAGAGAGAATGTTTGAAAAATATATAATAATATAGGTAGCATTGAGAAATACTGGTATTTCTCAACTTATGACTGGTTATTCAGCAACTGTTTGAAATTCCAACAAACCCCCCAAAAGAAACTTACTTTATGCCCTGAATTTGAAATTCCAACATCTGCCACTCCTCACATTCACATGACTGCATTTTGGGCATTCAGCAATTCGCCTGCATTTATTGTCTTTTGCAGTTCTCCCACAGTCACACAACCATGACTTATGACAAGAATTGATACAAACTGGCATTTATGTCTGGTTCTGGCAAAAAATGTCCCATCAGAAAGAATGACTTTGCTTAACGACTGTGACCTTTACTTTACAGTTGCTATATTCACTTAATGACTGCTGCAGAAAAGGCCATAATATTGGACCGGTCATGAGGTGATTTGCTTTATGACTGTCATGACTTACGCCTGTAATTACGGGGCTCAACTATGTTTTTAACTTGAGGACAAGCTGTAATCATTTTTGAGGATGCAATTTTTCCTCAGATATGTTGGCTTAATGAGTGCCATCATTTAAGACAAGGATTTTCAAACTGTTCCCCGAAACTCTATAGTTCAATGATAATTTGATTAAGTTCAGTGATATTCTAAAGCCAAAAAAGAAGAGAGAGAAAAATAAAATCAGGCTTCCTTTGCTTTTTATTTTAACAAGTTCCTTAGTCTGAAAAAAATTGAAAATCCATGTTATAATGTATTAAGTTGCTATTTTGTTTTTATTTATTTATTTACTTATAAGATTTTTATCCCACTTTTTTCATTTAGGGTTTTCTAGAAAAAGAGAAAGAGGAGGAAAGAAAAGAGAGAGAGGGAGAACAACTGTTAATGTACTGGATTTATTAGGTTTGAAACCACTAGTGATACCTCCTGGTTCAAAATCTTTGCAGGATTTTTCTTTTGTATTTCTGAATTTGACTTCCTATTTTAAGTTGCATTCCTCCTTTTTGTTTTGCAGGCAGTGATATGGTAGTGACTGAGCAAAGCGGCATTCATATTGTGACATCTCCCTATCAGATCTACTTCACAAAAACTCCCAAATATTTCAAGCCAGGAATGCCATATGAACTGACGGTAATAGAAATTGAAGTCTCCTATTTTGTCAAAGAACCACCTTAGCAATATCTCCTTCACTTTACTGGGCTTCTAAGAGCTGTCCAGACTTGATTGTCCAAGATACATGTGGAGGTTTACTGTAAGTTTATCTTGGGGTTGACGCTGCCACTGTAGACACACTGACTGCTATTTATGTTTTGGATGTTTTGCTGGAATATATTTGCACAGAAGTTACATAATTTATTAATTTGTAAGCCACCTGGAATCACTGTGTGAGTTGGGTATCCATATAAATCTTGCTAATGATTAATAAATAAGTGAATAAACTGATTTAAATTCAGAGGAAGCTGCCATGTTCCATGTTGAATCATCTCTTCTGGATTGTTTTAGGTATATGTTACCAACCCCGATGGCTCACCAGCTGCTGATGTACCAGTGGTATCAGAGGCCATTCATTCTGAGGGAACCACTTTGAGTGATGGGACTGCTAAACTCATCCTGAACACACCACTGAACATTCAAAGCCTACCGATCACTGTAAGTCACTCTGACATTCTGTTAAGTCCCATTCAGTGTGCTGATGAGAGGGAATGTCATGTGGAGGGAGAGGGGCATTGCAGAGGAGTAAGTGGCAACTCAGTCCAGATTCTTTGTGTGAGAGAAATAGGATGAAGACAGCCTCTACCTAATACTTCTCAGAGTATATTGTAGATACAGATAGTGGACTCCTTAGTCTGACAAGATTTTGTCTATAGGTTTGAAAGTAATAAAAAACTCAACTTGGGCAAAGTGTTTTTCTTGGTTTTGGGCCTGACATCTATGTTGGAACATAGGGCCATCACAGTCTGGTGTGCAAATTGTGCACCACCCAATGGAATGACCTGAAGAGAGGATTGTCAATTGCCAGATACAAAGAAAGCGAAGGAGATATGTTATGTCAGTAACATGAGCTCACCCGCTTTGCCCATACACAGTCAGACTCTGAGAGCAGAGAGAGACTTAGCAGGCCTATGCTTTGTGGAATTCTGCACAATGGCACCTTGGATGCCAGCAGCAGCTCTGCTGTTGCTCAGGAGGGAACAAGTGATGCAATGTCCATCTGTTTGCTGTGATGCAAACTGTTTTTCTGCACTTTTGCAGGATAGTCCACACAGCTATGAAAGTCAAGAAATACACACTGTGAAGCCCTTATGCACATTATGTCACTAGAGAGTCATCTTGGCTAGGAATGGACATGAATACATTATGTATGCCTGTTAGTGTAAAGGGGATCATTGTGTATAGGTTGATATCTGTATATTTGGGTCTATTGTTGTTGAATAGAGTGTAATATAATGACAATTTTCCTTTGTCTTCTTTTCTTTTTACAATGACCACTAGACAATGCAAATTAACTGATCATGGTATATTGTGTGGTCTGGTGATATCTATAAAAAGAAAGGAAGGTGCATCCAATTGTGGTCACCACAATATAAAAAAGATGTTGAGACTCTGGAAAAAGTACAGAAAAGAGCACCAAAGATGATTGGTGTGTGTATGTGTGTGTGAAGGTTAAAACTTCCTGTGAAGAATGTTCACAGGAAGTAGATTTGTCTAGTTTAGTGAAAAGAATAACTAGGGGTTCAGACTTCCAGTTTGGCGTCGCTGCAAGACAGTCATAGGGAGCGGGCTCCACGAACCTAGGCTGAACCTTCCTCATTGGAGGGCCCTTAAGGGCTAAACTCACCCTGAAGGGGTGATGAAAAAAGGAGGGGCACCTTGCACATCATGGAGAGCGGCAACTCTCCTGCTTGATGCAAGGCTTACCCTTCCATCCAACAACAAAGAGGAGAGGCGGCCATTATGGCCACCATGAAGCTGAGACAACTGAAGAAAGAAATGTGCTGGACTGAAATTGGGTGAGGTGATTTTCAACTTCTATATTATAGATCTAAAGAAAAGAAAGAAAGAAAAGGAACTCTGAAAATATAGACTCTCTAAAGTGGTAAAAAATGGTGAATAAATACTTAGAGAAAGATTACAGACCTTAAAGAAAGGGAAACCTAAGGGAGAATACAAAATTTTTAAAATACAGAAAGACAGGACTTAAATATTTCATTGGCAATGTCTTGAAAAGATACTTTAAAATGCTGGAAAGATTTGGTTGATTATTGGAAGAAATTGCTTGAAGAAAATCTGAAAAGATTTTCAGCTGTTAGATTGGGTATAAAGTTGAAATTGTAGGTGATGATGCCATCTACTGGTGAAAGAATATACACTATATTTTTACAAGGCCAGAAATATCCTTGAAATAATTTAAAAATTGATAATACAGAGTGGGGACAAACAATACCTGGAAGACTGGGTTTTTTGCATACTGTTTTATACTTATTCATTTCATGGCTAAGGAGGACAAATTCTGAGACTTTTGAAAATTGCTAAGTAGAGTGCCTTACAAATACCTGGAATTATCATTGAAATTAAAGAGTTGACTATGTGGTTTACGAAGACGTGGGGAAACCTGCTGGATCACCTAAGATTATAGATGTTGTCTGATAACTGCATAAAGAGGCAAAAGAAGGAATTTTTTTAAAAAAAGACTTATTGGAGAACTTGGAAGGAGTAAACTGACAGTTGACAACTATAAAGAACTATAAATATTGTGCATCCTGAGGAATAATTTTGGGACTGAGTAAATTGTTTTAATATTGGCTTTTTAGTGTTACAGACAACTGAGAGTTTGGGATTTGGTAGATTATTGAATAACCTTTTGACTCATTAAAATGAGACAAAATGCTTCAACAGGGAAAAATAAGTGTATTTCAAAAAGAAATATTATTGATGTTTTCATGTATTCATGAAGCTATAACAAAGAACCACAGGGAGATAAAGGATTTGATACATGATATAGTTGTGAGACCAGAAAATGTTCAGCAAATGACAATGAAAAATGAACAGGAAACACAGGAAATAGAGGGCAAAACAGAAAAAACAGAGGAAAGGATAGAGCAGATAAAGCAACAAATGAACCAAAAAAACAAGGAAAAGAAGGAGATAATTAAAATGGATGAAATAGATCAGATTTCAGGCAGATTATACATTAAGAGATAAAAAAATATAACTGGATAAACAGAAAGACATTCCTGAAGTGAGGATAGAGACACTAATAGGTGTAGTGAAGGTTTGGCAATGAGAGGTAGAGGTAGAAAAAGAGGAAACATTTAGATCAAATATGAATGATGCATGGAGATACAAAATTCCAAGGGTGGAGTATGGAAAATATGCCAAAAAATCAACAAGAATTGAAATGCTAAAATGGGCAAGGGATGATGGATAGAAATAGAATACCTATTAATATAAGATTTGTACTATCAAGAATTAGAAGAGGTAGAAGAGGTAGAAATTAGAAAGGGGGAAAATATTATTATGTATATACCTATATAATATTGTAAAATCAGTATGTGGATGAAAAGATCAGAAGTTGAAAGATGATTGTATTATGTACACTTAAACAACATTATCGTGGTTATTCGTATTGTGTATTAAAATACTGAATAATTAAATGATGAAGGATTATATACATGGTGGAGCAAATACTAAACTGTTAATAATTTTAATTGTAATAATTATAATGTTATTATGATGATGTGAGTATCATTAAAGTAATTAAGATTGATATTAATTATTAATTAATTATCAATATTAATGTCAACTCACAAAGCGTCCCTGGCCTGCTCTTGAGTTGCCATAGGCAAGGGGGATGGGAAAATGAACTTGCAGCTATGGCAAAGCAGCGCGGCAGCCAAAAACAAAAGCACATTCCAGACATATCTCTGTCAAGGCTGTCTCCTAGGATTATCCACAGTGGCCTGAGGGGAGTGATCTCTACAACCCGTGAAATTGCTCTGTTGGTGAATGTGACTGATGACACACCCTGGGTGGAGGGGGAAAATGGGGTCAAGCCTAGGCCTTAAATTACATGGGGTCAGAGTTGGCTTCACTTGGAACATGCCAACATGAAGTTCCTAATAAATAACTGGAATAAATCACTATTATTTGGTATCAAAATTAATGATACCCAGATGCCACACTGTTCATGTATTCAATACATACATACATACATACAGACAGACAGACAGACAGACAGACACACAGACAGACAGACACAAAAAAAATAATAACTAGGGGTGATATGATAGTAGTATTCCAATATTTGAGTAGGCTGCCATAAAGAGGGAAGGTCAATCTATTTTCTAAAGCCCCAGTAGGCAAGACAAGAAGCAATGGATGGAAATTGAACAAAGAGGGAATCAACCTATAATTAAGGAGAAACTTCCTGGCAGTAAGAACAATCAACCAGTGGAACAACTTGCCTTCAGAAGTTGAGGGTGCACCAATGCTAGAGGCTTTTAAGAAGGGAGTGGACAATGATTTGTCAAAAATGGTATAGGATCTCCTGCTTGAACAGGAGGTTGGACTATAAGACCTTCAAAATCCCTTCCAATTCTGTTATTTTGTTATTCAATACATGTGTCCCTTCCCCAAATCCCAGTGACAGTATAGCATTTGCTACATTCATAGTAACATGGAGTTCTTTTTTCCCCCTGAAAGACATCAGGAATCATATCAAAAGATCTCAGATTTTTTTTTATGAAAACAGGATGCCAGCCAGTTCCTTTGTAACCATTACTGTACTCTTTCAGCATCTTCATGTGGACATCACTAAGTGCCAGCCTTAAAAGGAGTCATAGTTGCTTCCTAATTAGGTTACTGCTTTGAATGTACCCTGTCTAGGTTAAAACCAACCACGGAGACCTCCCAAGAGAACGCCAGGCAACAAAGTCCATGACAGCCACAGCCTACCAAACCCAGGGAGGATCTGGAAACTATCTTCATGTAGCCATTACATCTGCAGAGATTAAGCCTGGAGATAATTTACCTGTCAATTTCAATGTGAGGGGCAATGCAAATTCGCTGAACCAGATCCAATATTTCACATACCTCGTAAGTATTATAGATTTGGAGGAAATCCAGGGGCTGCATTTCAATTCATATTGTAGCCTTGAAGCCGCTGGCTTAATCTATCATTTCTAACCTTTCCATTAATCAGTATTTGTTCACCCTCAGATATTGACTAAGGGGAAGATTTTCAAGGTTGGCAGGCAACCCAAGGGAGCTGGGCAGAATCTGGTCACCATGACTCTGCGTATCACTCCAGATCTCATCCCTTCCTTCCGGTTTGTGGCTTACTACCAAGTGGGAAACCATGAAATTGTGGCTGATTCTGTCTGGGTGGATGTGAAGGATACCTGCATGGGAACGGTAAGTCAGCCTTCCCAGTACCCTTCTTAGCAGTCATGGGAAACACCTTATTATAGCTGCATCAAAAGTGCATAAATCAGATGTGCTTATTTTAAAGCATTTTCATGGTATTTTCATAAGACATTTATTTCTGTTCAGATAGAGAAAGCCAACTATTTTTCCTTGAATTGACATTTTTTCTGTCTGTTAGAGACGTGAGCTGTTCTTTGCTTTGTATAAACAGTTGGTTGTGAAAGGAGCATCTTCCAGAGACAATAGAATACAACAGCCAGGAGCTAAAATGAACATCAAATTGGAAGGAGATCCAGGTGCTCGGGTCGGTCTTGTGGCTGTGGACAAGGCAGTATATGTCCTCAATGATAAATATAAGATTAGCCAAGCTAAGGTAAAGCCAGACATTTCTTAAGCTACACTCAGCTTTCAAGGGGTTTCCGACTTACGGTACTGAAGAGGAACATTTTTTTCCTGTGATCTGCACTAGATATGGGACACAATAGAAAAGAATGACTTTGGCTGTACAGCTGGCAGCGGCCAGAATAATCTGGGTGTGTTTGAAGATGCTGGACTGGCTCTGACAACCAGCACTAATCTTAACACCAAAGAGAGATCAGGTATTTTGGGGATGGATGCTAATGTCTGGGAGATGGCAGAGGTTTTCCGATCTATTTATAAGCCAAGAGAAGAGCATTTGCTCCATCAAACACTACTGGCATCATATGGGAATTAATGGGGCATTTGCCCAGGTTCACCTGGTGCGCCAGTTGCGCCCCTACTTGGACCATGATGCCCTACACACAGTCACTCATGCACTTGTCACCTCCCGAATTAACTAGTATAGTATAGTTTATTGAATAGCCCGAAGGCCTTTTCAAACAAAACAGAAGAGAAAAAGGGAAAAAGATAAAACAGTTACAAAAATAGCAATCTAAAAATATATGATAGATGACATTAAAATTTTACCGTATCAAATTTCAATAGCTAAGTATTAACTACTGCAATGCTCTCTACATGGGGCTGCCCTTGAAGACCACTCGGAGGCTTCAGCTGGTGCAGAATGCGGCCGCGCAGGTAGTGGTGGGAGTGTCTCGACACTCCCATGTTACACCTCTCCTGCGTGACTTGCATTGGTTGCTGGTTGCCCTCCAGGTGAGATTCAAGGTGCTGGTGATTACCTATAAAGCCCTACATGGCTTAGGCCCGGGATATTTGGCGGATCATCTGCAGCCAGCAACAGCTTCCCATCACCCTGTATGTTCCCACAGGGAGGGCCTACTCAGGGTGCCATCGGCCAGACAGTGTCGGCTGTCTACCCCCAGGGAGAGAGCTTTCTCTGTGGGTGCACCCATCCTTTGGAATCAACTCCCTCTGAAGCTCCGGGTGGCCCCCGACCTTCACTCTTTCTGCCATGGCCTGAAAACGTGGCTATTTCACCTGGCCACCCTGGACTGATGGGGGTTTTAATAGACTTTTATTATTATTATTATTTTTATTATTTATTGAATTTGTATACCGCCCTACTCCCGAAGGACTCAGGGCGGTGAACAGCCAGATAAAATACATATAATACAAATGTTAAAAAAGCATTAAAATACAATTAAATAATTGGCCCGGAAAACGAAATTTAAAACACCCAAATTCATAAAACAAATTTAAAATTGAAAAATTTTTAAATTTAAAAAAGTTTAAAAGAGAGGTTAGGCCAGGCCGGCCTGCTGGAAAAGAAATGTTTTGATGGCACGGTGAAAAGTGCGCAGGTCCAAGAGCCTCCGTATCTCCGGGGGAAGCTCGTTCCAGATGGCGGGTGCCCCCACAGAGAAGGCTCTCCCCCTGGGGGCCGCCAGTCGACATTGTTTGGCCGATGGCACCCTGAGGAGCCCCTCTCTATGGGAGCGTACTGGTCGGTGAGAGGCTACTGGTGGCAAAAGGTGGTCTCGTAAATACCCCAGTCCTAAGCCATGGAGCGCTCTAAAGGTGGTAACCAAAACCTTGAAGCGCACCGGAAGACCACCGGGAGCCAGTGCAGCTCGTGCAGGAGGGGAGTCACATGGGAGCACCCCGTCGCTCCCATAACCATCCGCGCGGCCGCATTCTGGACCAGCTGGAGCCTCTGGGTGCTCCTCAAGGGGAGCCCCATGTAGAAAGCATTGCAGTAGTCCAGGCAGGAAGTGACGAGGGCATGAGTGACCGTATTTAACGAGTCCCGATCCAGAAAGGGATGCAACTGGTGAATCAGGCGAACCTGATAAAATGCCCTCCCAGCCACAGCCATCAAGTGCTCTTCTAAAGACAGCTGTGAGTCCAGGAGGACTCCCAAGTTGCGAGCCCTCTCTGTGGGGGCCAATGACTCGCCCCCAATAGTCAGTGATGGCACCAACTGACTATATCGGGATGTCGGAAACCACAGCCACTCGGTCTTGGATGGATTGAGCCTGAGTCTGTTCCTCCCCATCCAGATCCGTACAGCCTCCAGGCACCAGGAAATCACTTCAAGGGCATCATTGGGGTGGTCCGGGGTGGAGATGTACAGCTGGGTGTCATCAGTGTACTGGTGGTACTTCACCCCGAAACCACGGATGATCTCACCCAGCGGCTTCACATAAATGTTGAACAGATGGGGCGAGAGGACCGACCCTTGTGGCACCCCACATACAAGGGGCCTCGGGGTTGACCTCTGCCCCCCTGCCAACACTGACTGCCACCGGTCGGAGAGGAAGGAGGAGAACCACCGCAACACGGTGCCTCCCACCCCTAGCTCTTCCAGCCGGTGCAGCATGATACCATGGTTGATGGTATCAAAAGCCGCTGAGAGGTCTAATAAGACCAGGACAGAGGAGCAACCCCTGTCCCGAGCCCTCCAGAGATCATCAACCAATGCAACCAATGCCGTTTCCGTGCTGTACCCAGGCCTGAAGCCCGACTGGAACGGATCCAGATTAACTGGGTTTTATTGAATTTTTGTTAATTTTAACCTGGATTTTTTGTTATAATGGTTTGTTTGCTTTGTTTTAATTGTTGTGAGCCGCCCCGAGTCCATTGGAGATAGGGCGGCATACAAGTTCCATTAAATAAATAAATAAATAAATTCACAAGGCCCAAAGCAAATAGTCAAGTCTCACTGCAGAGTCACTTGGTTGAGATGAGCAATTTAGAAATTAATTAATTAATTGAGCAAATAAGCAAAATGTATTGTTATCAGTGTGTACTGGAGGAACTGCCTCCAGAAAATAGTAGAAGAAACTCCAGCAGACAAAAAGATTCATTCATATTTATACATTTCAGAAAAGAGGAGAAAATGATAGAGTCATATATACACATAAGAAATAAATGATGTAAATATAAATATTCATAATTAACAAACATCTAGTTACTGCTACATTCAAGAAGGAATTATTGTATCAATAAAAAAAACAGATCAGTTCGGTTGCCATAGAAATCTTGGTCAGGCTTGCAGAGAACCAGGCACTTCAAAGTTGCCTTTTTCATGTGCCAATTAGCACACATTCCTTTTACGTTTCTCTTTTGCTAAAATGTCCCACTCCTCTAAGGATTTGTTTTCCTCACACCTGAAAAGTATGTTTCAGTGTCTGAAGCACAGAATATTGGCCACTGAGTTCTTGAACTGCATGCAATGATCCCAACATCTTTTACCAAATGATTACTCAAATTGTAGGGCAAATTCCAGATCACTGTTTCTAAGGATGATTCTAGAGGAGAGTTATAGTGCAGGCATCCTACTATATTCCTATGGTTTTAGGAGGGGTCCACTCTAATCCTCCACTGGTATTTTCAGCAAAACATGAAAAAGCTGGAGATGCTCTTTGACCTTCAACTGTGAGCCCTTCAACTCAGACCCAATGAAGAGTTGAGCTATGCTTTCTTCCTTACTGCAGCTTCCCAGCACTAAAGTGAACTTTCTATGAGCTGCTTTGGATCTATTGGATATAGATCCAAATAACACATAATTAATGCTTCAGACTGCATTCCCAAACTATTTTAAATGGGAGAAAGTCCCACAGAAGGCAGCAGAACTCCCTTACTCCCTTAGTGTAAACCAGTTGTAAAATTAATCTTCCCAGGAATTAGTGCTGAACGCTATCTTCTTACTTTAAAGAATAATTGTTCCTACCTCTTCTCCCCTGCCTCGTTCAGATGCAAAGTGTCCTCAGCCTGCAAATCGGAGGCGTCGACGCTCTGTTTTGCTGCTTGACAGCAAGGCAAGCAAAGGTATGTGAAAAATAATCAAGTTTCTGTTTGCATTTATTGAATCAGTCAGGAAATGGACAAAGGAATAGAAGATTATCCCTCTTTCCTTTCTTTCTCAAGCAAGAGGGTAGAAAATTAATAACTTCTATTAAATAGGATCATTCTTAACTTATCAATAACTTTGAGTGCTTGAATTCTGAGTGCAATGGGGGAGTACTTAAATGGCCCAATAGTTTAATGTCGAATCTACAGTAACTGGTTCCAGCTAAAGAGATTACATTTGATAGACAAAATTTTTAAGCATTGTTTTTTGAGTGTTCTCGGATCGCAGCACTGGTCAAGAATTGTTCTTGGTGAGGAGGAAGTAAGCAATGGCCAGTGAACTACAAGCAGCCCCCAAACCAGGAACATCTGTGGGGATGCCTGCATATCAACATGGCAATTCCAACTGAACAATCAAAGCTCCACCCCTTTTATATGTTTGGGGCTTCAACCATCCCCTTCCTAAAGACATCCATGCCCCAAAGCCTTTTTTGCAACTTATGAATTACCAGGACCACAAAATAACAACAGCAGAACACCCAGAACTGATGTCCTTTATTTCAGGAGAAAGCGAAGAATAAATCTGTTTAACCATATAGTAAATTTAAAACACAGATTATGGATTTATAAATGTAACTAAAAAAACAACCACACTCAAAATTTAAAAAATTCTGCCTCCCCTGTACTGGTGAGAGAGCCCTGGTAGCGCAGCAGACTAAAGCACTGTTATTAACATCAGCTGTCTGCAATTACTGCAAGTTCAAATCTCACCAGGCTCAAGGTTGACTCAGCCTTCCATCCTTTCTAAGGTAGGTAAAATGAGGACCCAGATTGTGGGGGCAATAAGCTGACTTTGTATAAAATATATAAAAGTATGAAAGCTATTGCTTAACGCATTGTAAGCCGCCCTGAGTCTCCGGAGAAGGGCGGCATATAAATCAAATCAAATATATATATATATATAAATAGTACAAAGTAAAATAAAATATCTATACCTAGAGAGATCAGTAAAGCTCCTATGAAAGGGGCCAGAATTTAGTGGCCAAAGAAATGTTCTGCAGGCAGGTGTTGAACTGGAAGCATTCCGTCCACAGAAGCCTTGGGCGTAAACACTGAAAGCCTCCAAATTATTATTATTACTTTTGCCTGTTCTGCCTACTCTCCTATTACTTTTGCCTGTTACGAGAGGAGGAGAATTTTGTTGAAGAATAATTGTATTAACTGTTTTTAATTTTAATTACATTGAAATACAAACTAAGTGAAACGAATTGGGTTTCTTCTCGGTTTACCCAGTAGTATTTAGGAACGTGCCCCCCCCTCCATGCATGCCACTCAAAGACCAAGGGGAACTCTGACCCTGGAAGATGTTGAAAGAAGAGGGATAACTAAAGAAAAGGGTCTTTAGGTGATTTAAAGCCCATGTTTTTTCCAGGAGCTGGTGATGGCTTACTCAGGCCTCCTGGTAGCACCAAGAATGCTCCATTTAAGAGTTTGAGATATGATGTCCTTTATTTCAGGAGAAAGCGAAGAATAAATGTGTTTAACCATATAGTAAGCTTAAAACACAGATTGTGGATTTATAAATGTAACTTAAAAAACCACATTCTGCCCTGTACTACGGGTTTCAAATATTTTTACTACCAGTTCTGTGGGTGTGGCTTGGTGGGCATGGCAGGGGAAGGATACTGTAAAATCTCCATTTCCTCCCGATCAGCTGGGACTCGGGAGGCAGAGAATAGATGGGGGCAGGGGCAGTTAGAGGTAGTATTTACCGGTTCTCCAAACTACTCAAAATTTCTGCTACCAGTTCTCCAGAACTGGTTAGAACCTGCTGAAACCCACCTCTGCTGTACTGGTGATATAATTAATTATTTGCTTAATTTCAAAAAATAATAAATAGTACAAAGTAAAATAAAATGTCTATACCTAGAGAGATCAGTAAAGCTCCTATGAAAGGGCCAGAATTTAGTGGACAAAGAAATGTTCTGCAGGCAGGTGTTGAACTGGAAGCCTTCAGAGAGCCTTGAGGGTAAATTATTATTATTACTTTTGCCTGTTCTGCCTACTCTCCTATTATTACTTTTACCTGTTATGAGAGGGGGAGAATTTTGTTGAAGAATAATTGTATTAACTGTTTTTTATTTTAATTACATTGAAATACAAACTAAGTGAAATGAATTGGGTTTCTTCTCGGTTTACCCAGTAGTTTTTAGGAGCGTGCCCCCCCCCCCGCATGCCATCCAAAGACCAAGGGGAACTCTGACCCTGGAAGATGTTGCCCAGGGTCAGTGCAGAACAACCAGCAGCATGAGAAGCTGGCCATGCCTCTCAGCTGGAAATGAACTGGAGCCACTATCTTCCTCAAGCAGACCCTGATCCCTTCCTCTGCCCAAGGGACCTAAACAAGGCACATACTCTGGAATTGTCATTTGGACTCCTCTGTATGCAAGGTTGCAGGACGGCTTGGTTCAAAGAAGAGAGATAACTAAAGAAAAGGGCCTTTAGGTGATTTAAAGCCCATGTTTTTTCCAGGAGCTGGTGATGGCTTACTCAGGCCTCCTGGTAGCACTTAGAATGCTCCATTTAAGAGTTTGAGATACATTGCAACATTTGATTGATTTTCAAAAACAGAAGATAAGTTTGAATGTTCTGGCAAAACTGCAGATGCTGTAATAAGCCATAAAGCTTATTACTTGTGCACTAATAACTACAGTAGTGAAAAGACAAAGGATGCTCAGCTGTTCCTTCCAAATGTCTTGGGACAAGATAAAAAACTAACTCATTTGATTAATTTATGTAGATATTCATTGTCTCTTGTTTCTCTTTATGCCTATGACTATGAGAAATAGGATTGTCTAATGTTTCACAAATTTTCCATATTTTAGTGTCACAGTTTCAGGATCAAGACCTGCGTAAATGCTGCGAAGATGGCATGCATGAGAACCCCATGGGGTACAGTTGTGAAAAGCGTGCAAAATACATCCAGGAGGGAGATGCTTGTAAGGCCGCCTTCCTTGAATGCTGTCGCTACATCAGAGGGATCCGAGATGAAAAGAAACGGGAGAACGAGTTGTTTCTGGCAAGAAGTAAGTAGCAGGTTCTGGGATTATTGAAAGAAAGGAACATTTAATTTTTTTTTTTTATTAAATTTGTATACCGTCCTATTCCCGAAGGACTCAGGGCGGTGAACATTAAAATACAATTAAATAATTGGCCCGGAAAACGAAATTTAAAACACCCCAAATTCATAAGACAAATTTAAAATTGAAGAATTTAAAAATTTAAAAAAAGTTTAAAAGAGAGGTTAGGCCAGGCCTAATTCACCAATACCTGGAAAACGCAGCACATAATAGCATTACATAATAGATTGGTTTGGCATGATTTGTTTTTAACAGACTCATGCTGGCTACTTGTTATAACTTCATTTTTTTTCATTTTATTTTCATTTTATTTAATTTGTATACCGCCCTACTCCCAAAGGACTCAGGGTGGTGAACAGGCACAGGATAAAACATATAGAATACAAAAATTTAAGAGCAGAAGTAAAATCGAATTAAATCAATTTAGCCCAAGACAAATTTAAAATCCCAGGTTAAGAACAAATTAAAATTTACATTAAAATTTACATTAAAAAGAGAAAGGGAGAGGTTAGGCCAGACCACCCTGGTGAAATAAAAAGGTCTTGAGAGCGCGGCGGAAGGTGCGTAGATCCGGGATCCTCCGTATCTCCGGATAGTAGTTCCAGATAGTAGGTGCCCCCAGAGAAGGCTCTCTCCCTGGGGGCTGCCAGCCGACATTGTTTGGCCGACGGCACCCGGAGGAGTCCCTCTCTGTGAGAGTGTACCGGCCAGTAGGAGGCCGTTTGCGGCAGCAGGCGGTCCTGTAAATAACCAGGCCCTAAGCCATGGAGCGCTCTAAAGGTGGTAACCAAAACCTTGAAGCGCACCTGGAAGACCACCGGGAGCCAGTGCAGCTTACGCAGGAGAGGTGTTACATGGGAGCACCACGTCGCTCCCATAACCACCTGCGTGGCCGCACTCTGCGCCAATTGGAGCCTCCAGGTGCTCCTCAAGGGGAGCCCCATGTAGAGAGCATTACAGTAGTCCAGGCAGGAAGTGACAAGGGCATGAGTGACCGTGTTTAAGGAGTCCCGATGCAGAAAGGGACGCAACTGGCAAATCAGGCGAACCTGATGGAAAATCCTCCCGGTCACGGCCGTCAAGTGCTCTTCTAAAGACAGCCGTGAATCCAGGAGGACGCCCAAGTTGCGAGTCCTCTCCGTGGGGCCAGCGATTCGCCCCCGATAGTCAGCGATGGCGTCAACTGACTATATCGGGACGTCGGAAACCACAGCCACTCAGTCTTGGACGGGTTGAGCCTGAGCCTGTTCCTTCCCATCCAGATCCGCACGGCCTCCAGGTACCGGGACATCACTTCAAGGGCATCGTTGGGGTGGTCTGGTGTTTCTAGATGTTCACAGATCTATTTTTTAATTATTTTTTCCAATATTTTCCAGGTATTGATGTTAGTCTGATTGGTCTGTAGTTTTCTGTTTTTTTTTTCTTTTTTTTCTTTTTTGAAGATGGGAACCATATCAGCTCTTTTCCAATCCTCTAATAGTTCCCCAGTGCAAATGCTTCCAGTAAATTCAAGGCAACCATAATCTTTGTAAAACAAAATTTTGTGGTTTTTCACTTGTGGCACAGTTAATTCAACAACACTGTTTATAATACCATTATATATAGGCAAACATAATCTTTTTTGGGGGAGGGATAATTTTAAAAATTTTCCTGTAATAAGTAATTCTACAAAAATGTGCAGCCTTAACTTTGCAAAAAGAAATCTGACTTTTTTTTTTGTTCTTTCTTAATGAGTTAATGAAAAAAGAAATAGAAAAGTAAATCCAGTTCTTCACATGTTTAAAAGGAAATAAAGAACTAAAATAAAATCTGGAAACCACATGTCCCAGCTGCACTAACCCAAGTAACTTCTTGCTTTGTTGCACTCAACTGGGTAACTTTTTGCTTTAATTTTTGTGCATCAAGATGGGCTCTTCAACTGGAGGCTGTAGGATTTTTTTTTTTTTTAATCCCTTGGGCATGTGGCATCCTCAGTACTCACTTGGGCATGGAGCATGGTGGAGGATGGTTTCACTGGAGCTTAACTGTTTAACGGCTGAACTCCTTGACTGGTCAATCTCTCAACTGGGAGTCAAAGACAGCCTGCAGCAGCAGCAGGTTATTCAGGACCTTTGTAGGACATGTCCGTTCATGGTCACCAACTCCACTCAATTTATCAAATACTTAATTAACAAATTAACAAAGTGTAGTTAAAGAAATAATACATTATACTAATTTGCCTTCTATTTTCCAGATGATAATGAAGATGGCTTCACAAAAGATGAGGATATCACCATAAGGTCCAATTTTCCTGAGAGTTGGTTGTGGCAAACTGAGGAACTGCCCAAACGTCCTAACAGTAAAGGGTACTGGAGTTCTGCTGTTTATATTAGCCCACTTTACAGTTGAAATGTAAATTTAATTATTGCAAAATTTATACAGGAATGGGGCAGTGTCTCTTCCAAGAGGAATCAATCAGTAAATGTCCTGAGCGAAACTTGGGGTTTATTTTTGACCTCCATTAAAAGAGAAAAGCTTTTGTTCATTTCTATGGAAGTGACTTGTCAGTCAGTCTGTTCTTTATTATGGTCAATGAACAGAATTCCATTTTAAAAAGGTAGACATTAAAACTTACAGCATAAAAAATATGCAACACTAATTAAATAATCAATATGATTGATTACAGTGTGTTTTACAAACAATAAAACAAAATTTTACAATATTGTCCCTAAAATAAATCTGACTTACCCAGAAATTTAGCTTATAAGGAAATTTAAGGCATGGCCATGTGTTTTTCTAAAATCAGCAGTGTATCAATATATGGATTGTATTTTCAATTGCCTCTTTGCCACAAGGACAAAGTCTTTAAAAATAAGGGATTTACCAAACTTTCTTACAGGAATACCTGGGGGAAATGTCTAAAATGTGCTAAGGTTTAGGCTGTTCTAAATTTAAAGATGACTATTTAGTTTTAATATCTTGCTGGTTTTAAAAAATGAAAACTGGCTGTTTTAAAAAACCATCTTTAGGGAGGACTGACAAATGTAATTGTCTTTCTGCATCCATAATTGGTTGTTTAAGGCTTGATACATCCTGCTTAAATTTGCTGAAAAGTCATGAATTCTGATACATGAATCTTAGCCAAGTTGATCCAGAGTTATCAGCCAGGATCAAAGGACCTACCGTAGGTCGACTGGGAAAAACAACAGTAGTTTCAACCAAATAGAGATATACATTGGCATATGCTGTTTTCCCCTTCTCACACCACTTCACACTGAAGGACCCCATTAGCAGCAATAATGCATCTTTCCTCTTGGGTTCTACTATATGGAGCACAGTAGAAGGACCAAGAAATGGTAGTTGTGGAGAAAGCTGCTTTTCAGCTCTTGCCACTTGGACTAGACCAGTGGTGGGATTCTGGGGGTTCTAGGGGTTTGGCTGAACCCTTTGTTAAATTGCTGGCTCACCCCGCCCCTTGCCCCGCCCCTCCGCACTACTATTTATTCCCAATAAATGGGGCAAGCGAGGCAGCAATTTAACAAACGGTTCGGTGTTTTTTTGTAATTTATTGGCCCCGCAGAACCCTTTGTTAAATTGCTGGCTCACCCGCCCCTTGCCCCGCCCCGCCTCCCACCCGTGTGGCGCCAGCTTACCGTAGCCAGGGGTAGGCAATTGTGGCTCTTTTACAACCTGTGGACTTCAACTTCCAGAATTCCTGATACAGCTTGGCTGTCTCAGGAATTCTGGGAGTTGAAGGCCACAGGTTGTAAAAGAGCCACAATTGCCCACCCCTTCCCTAGCCTGACATCCGCTGCCTGGGATCCACGTGGGCTGCCAGAGAGCAGGATGGAGGAAGCAGCTTCCACCTTCACTCACCCTCACTCTCTGCTCTGTTGGATTGCCGGGTGTTCGCTTATCCCACCCACTCCCAATCTATTGCTGCCTCCGGAGTCCCAGCTGATGGCTAGAGGAAAAAAAAGTTAAAATTCTTGCCGCGGGGCTTCAAATGGCCGCCCTAGAGCCAGTGGTGCAGCCGAACCGTTTGTTAAATTGCTGGCTTGCCCCGCCCCTCCACACCACTATTTATTGCCAATAAATAGTGGTGGGCAAGGGGTGGGGGAGCCAGCAATTTAACAAATAGTTCGGTGTTTTTTTGAAATTTTATTGGCCCACGGAGCTTCAGCATAGGCTAATTAGCCCCTTGATTCTATCGGCCTCCCGGCTCTCAGCTGATTTGTCTCAGCTGTTTTGCTCAGGGCTCTTCTGCTTCCTTGCAAAGAGTCCTGGAGCAGATCTTTTTTCCCTTAGCTCTGCTGAAACACGAAACTGAAACTGCTTTGCTGTTGCTGCAAGGTTGGAAAATTAGGCAGGCAGAATTCTTTTCTTTTTCCTCACCAAAAAAGGTAGGTGCAAACAATGGGAAATTTAGGGAAAAAGAGGAGAGTTCAGGATTTTAAAACACAAAAGAAAAAAAAGCTCTATTTAACTAGGGAATTGTAATAATTGAGATACTATTAATTGTATATTTCTGAAAGCAGAAATGGTTAAGTTGTGGTTTGGAGGAATATATGGGGGAAATTATTTGGTTTATTATTATTGGTAAATATAATTAATTGATTTGTAAGAAATTGGATTGCATGGAAATAATTGGAATATTCATGTTCATATTGATTAATATACAAAAAAGGTAGTTATATAACTAATTGATTTATATTAAAATGTTGAATTTATATTAAACAACTAATATTACATAATTAACCAATGTGAGGATGGATATAAAAATAGATGACAATGGGAAGGGGTATAATAGGGGGTAATAAAGGGGGGCAGAGGTCGACCTCGAGGCCTCTCATCTGTGGAGTGCCGCAGAGATCGGTCCTCTCGCCCCTTCTGTTCAACATTTATGTAAAGCCGCTGGGCGAGATCATCCATGGCTTCGGGGTGAGATACCACCAGTACGCTGATGACACCCAGCTGTACATCTCCACCCCAGGCCACCCCAATGATGCCCTTGAAGTGATGTCCCAGTGCCTGGAGGCTGTGCGGATCTGGATGGGGAGGAACAGGCTCAAGCTCAACCCATCCAAGACTGAGTGGCTGTGGCTCCCGGCATCCCGATATAGTCAGTTGACTCCATCACTGACTATTGGGGGCGAGTCTTTGGCCCCCACAGAAGGGGCTCGCAATCTGGGAGTCCTGGATATGCAGCTGTCCTTGGAGGAACATCTGACAGCTGTAACCAGAGGGACCTTTTGTCAGGTTCGCCTGATTCGCCAGTTGCGGCCCTTTCTTGATCGGGATTCCCTGTGCACAGTCACTCATGCCCTCGTCACCTCTCGCCTTGACTACTGCAATGCTCTCTACATGGGGCTCCCCTTGAAGAGCACCCGGAGGCTCCAGAATGCAGCAGCGCGGGTAGTGATGGGAGCAGCATGGCGCTCCCATGTAACACCGCTCCTGCGCGAGCTGCACTGGCTCCCAGTGGTCTTCCGGGTGCGCTTCAAGGTGCTGGTTATCATCTTTAAAGCACTCCATGGCATCGGGCCTAGCTATCTTCGAGACCGCCTGCTGCTACCGACGACCTCCCATCGTCCCATGCGCTCCCACAGAGAGGGCCTCCTCAGGGTGCCATCAGCCAATCAATGTAGGCTGGTGACCCCCAGGGGGAGGGCCTTCTCTGTGGGGGCACCTACCCTCTGGAATCAGTTGCCCCCAGAGATAAGGAGAATCCAAGACCTTAGTGCCTTCCGCCGTGTCCTTAAAACCCACTTTTTCCAGCAAGCCGGGCTGGCTTAAGAAGAAATTTTAAATGTTTTAATTGGTTTGTATTTTTAATTTTGGGCCAAATTTATATATATTTTAATTGTTTTTTAATATTTGTATTTTATGTTTTTTAATTCTGGCTGTACACCGCCCTGAGTCCTTAGGGAGAAGAGCAGTATATATATAAATTTAAAATAAAAAATAAAATAAAATAATATAGAATAGAAGGGAAAAATTGAATTTGATTAAGATTAGAGATGAGGATGAAGGGTAATATTAGTTTTTTACAAAAATAGATGAGGAATAAATATGGCAAAAAGGAAATATAGAAATTGTAAATTTAATTGAAATGACTAAACACTGTTTAAATTTATGAACCGGCCAAATACTCTGTTCAAAGAAAATACATTGTATGTTTGTATGTGTGTTTCTAATTATTGTTATTTATTCATATTTGTTCTCTTTTATTCTTTAAAGTTTAACAATTCATTCTTTATCTTAATATCTTTATGTTTGTTTGGGGTTGGCTTTCTTCCCTTTCATCTTTTTTATTGTACAGCAATCTTTCTCCTCAAACCTACCACCTCTCTCTTTTCTTTCCTTCTTACATGCTCTTCCTCCCCCTCTTTTTCTCCTCCCTACTTCCTCTTCCTTTCTCCTTCTCCTCCTCTCTTCCTCCCTCTCTTACCCTCCCTCCTACTCTAATTTCCCTTCCCTTCCTTCATCACTCTCTATTGCTGTATCCTTTTATGCATATGGACTACTCAGAGGGCTGAAAAAGTTATTTCTGACTGGTCCTCGCACTTTTGACCAGTCCTCGAACTTATGACTGTCCTCACATTTTATGTTTTTGCCCTATCTTGTCACCATGGTGAAGAGAAGCAGTTGTGAAATGAGTGACATGGTTGTTAAGAAAGCTGCACGGGCATAAATGTGAGGATGGTCATAAGTGTGAGGACCGGTCAAAAGTGCGAGGCCCAGTCAGAAATGACTTTTTTCAGCCCTCTGGGTAGTCCTTTTGTGCATATGGACTACTCAGAGGGCTGAAAAAGTTATTTTTGACTGGTCCTCGCACTTTTGACCAGTCCTCGAACTTACGACTGTCCTCACATTTTACGTTTTTGCCCTATCTTGTCACCATGGTGAAGAGAAGCAGTTGTGAAATGAGTGACATGGTTGTTAAGAAAGCTGCACGGGCATAAATGTGAGGATGGTCATAAGTGTGAGGACCGGTCAAAAGTGCGAGGCCCAGTCAGAAATGACTTTTTTCAGCCCTCTGAGTAGTCCCTATGCACATAGCCATGCCCACCCAGTCACATGATGAGCTAGCCACGCCTACACAGTCATGTGACCAGCTAGCCACGCCCACACAGTCACATGATTGCCAAGCCACACCCCCAACTAAGCCACGCCCACAGAACCTGTTGTTAAAAAAATTGAATCCCACCACTGGACTAGACCAGTTTGTTTTGCATCATCTCCCATCACAGGGCAACTTTGGAAGCTGTCAGTAGAACCTTGAAAGAAATGCAGATAAAGGAAATGTGACAGTGAGTCACCTTGAAGTTGATTTCAAAGTTATGAATAGGTAGTTGATGATCCAGCAGCAAGCAAATTGCATTGTTATATCTATTTCGCCTTCAAAATAAATGAGTATTTTATTATGAAACCCCACTGTCACAAACATAGAATTTAATGAGGGAAGTAATTGATGACAACTTCAATTTGCAACTCATTTGTGTTTCCCACTGATTCTGAGATATTTTGGAACAAAGTGCCTGTATGATTGATAGCTCTAGGAATTTTCTACCTGGTATTAGCTTCCAAGTGCACACTGTAATAGTGTTGTGGCTCCGTTACCTGAGCCTGTGTCATCGGCAGGAGAGAACTCCGAGAGTGAAGGAGAGGAGTTGGCAAGGCCTCCCTCTCCAGGACCCTCCTCTCTGGCAATGCCTTCGGTGTCCGCTGAAGGGCAAGAGATAGGGCCGGGCCAAGCACGTCGATACAGCCACAGGTGGACAGTGATGAGGGTAATGAGTCTTGGCTGGATCCTCGGCAGCGTCGCAGAAATAAGCGTGCGCAACAGAAGAAAAGGCGTGCCAGAGATTAGGCTGAGTCACTGGACCACACCCCACAGGGTATAAAAGGGGGTGAGGTGGCCATTCAGACTCTGTGACGGACAAAACTAACTACTATCGAGTCACATTGCATCTTTGGAAACAACATTATCGGCCTTGGATTTATTTTATGAACTGGACAATTCTTGACTGTGGGTATTTTGTTTATTGAGTAAAGTTCTTGGCAAGCAGCTACTGGGTTGTTGCCAAGCGTTTTATCGGAAGAATTGGTTGTCTGCCAGTTTATTTAACCCCCGGCTGTCTGTTTGTGTGCGTGTGTGGGACGGGGACAGAACAAATAGCTCTGCACAGGAATGATGTAACACCCTTAGTTTTTTTCCCTAGGATTTCAAGCACAACAGTGTCTTTTCATCTGAAGGATTCCATCACAACCTGGGAGGTGCTGGCTGTGAGCATTACACCCACCAAAGGTAAAGAATTACAAATGATAGACAGTTGGCAGGTGTGAAAAGCACCTAAGAATTGAAGTAGAATTAACGGGTTTTTTTGGGGGGGGGGCTTTGCCATTGGCCTTACTTGCAGGGATCTGTGTGGCTGAACCTTATGAAATAACAGCCATGAAAGACTTCTTCATTGATCTTCGAGTGCCATATTCAGTAGTGAAGAATGAGCAGGTGGAGATTCGAGCTGTTCTGTACAACTACGCTGATGATGAAATTGAAGTAAGTTTTGAGACTGTGACAAGAGTGTGGGTTTAGAAATTAGGAAATGTGCATGACTTGTGTTGCTATCAATTCCTTGACGGGCAAACTTTATGTACTTCCAAATCTAAGCCACATCATTTTCTGACTAATAAAAAAGTGCAGTGATGGAGGCAATGGTGGGCACATTTGGCTAAGCCTCTTTGGATCAGAGTTGCTTAAAATTTTTGTTGTCAGGACCCCTTCCCACTTTTGAACATTATGGAGGGCCCCCAAATAGCTTTTACTCCTACGGGCTATATTTACCCATCTTTACCATATTAAAAATTGAAATTCGTGCATTTGTAGAATATTTATTTACTGAATAATATAAAAACAATAATATTAAATCCATCACATATTAACCAATAGAATATTTTTCATGAAAAAATAGCATAATAATGAAAAGAATAACATTATTTTAAATGTGTGCAAATACCTTTACTGCCTGGCAAATAAAATGATATTGTGAGCCCCTGTGAGGGTTTTTAAAGAACCCTTCCTCAGATCACACTTTAAGAGACACTGGTTTAGATCATCATCTCTGCTCCATTTGTGTCTTCTATTGAGAAGTGCACTTATGGGGCTCAGGTATTTGGGTGGCCTTATTTGCATACATACTGAATTATTCACATAGTCCTATTTTCTATCATGATGAAGGGAAGGATGAATTGCATGATATGTATTCACCGGCTCAGCTCTTTGCCTTGCGAGACTCCCCCCTCTCGCAAGCCTGGCCTTCTACGTTATCGAAGGCCTACCTCGATGAAGGGTTTTGGAACCCAGAGAGGTGGCATGCCGCGAAGAGGGGGTTGAGGGTTTTTTTATGTAAAGTTTTAACTAATTTTTAAGGGGTTCCGGGGGGGAGGGTTGGATTAGCAGTAGGGTTATGGGTATGGGGGTTAACCCACTAAGGGGAGGGCCGGGTATGGCTGTGAAGCGCGGTATGGAGGGTGGGGTGCCCGGGGTCGAGAGGGGGGTTAAAGCTCATCCAGATAAAGCTTTTACTATCAGTATTGTGGGTGGGAGAGGTAGATATGGCCAGAACAGGGGGCCATATCATGTTAGGGGAGTGCGCGCCCGCTGTCTTCGAGCGGTGGCGCGCTCCGGCCCCCAAAGCTCCACTCATTCTCCAGGTTGCGCAGATCCTCAGGGCCATCGGCTGATGCTGTGCAATGCCAGGTCTGTAGTAAATAAAGCCCCCCTCATTTGTGATCTTGTCCAGGAGGGGGGAGCGGACCTGGCAGGTATTACGGAAACCTGGTTGGGCCAAGAGGGGGGTTCCCTCTTGTTGAAATGTGCCCACCAGGTTTCCGCGCATTCCATCGGCCGAGGTTGCAGGGTAGTGGGGGGTAGCGGTTATCATTAAAGAAGGTCTGAGACCGAGGGAGGCCACTGTTCCTCAGATGGCCAGCTGTGAATCCCTCCGTGTGAAATGGGGTCATGGGGTTCAGATGGGTTTGTTGATCACGTACCTGGGCCCCTGCCACGTGGCAGCAGCCCTGCCCGAGCTACTCAACATCATCGCCGCAGTGGCGGTTGATACCCCTAGGCTTATGGTCATGGAGGACTTCAACTTGCCGTCCGTGGGTGAGGCGTCTGAGGTGGCTCGGGAGTTCATGGCTTCCATGACAGCCATGGACCTGACCCAGTTAATTCATGGCCCTACCCCCATGGGGGGAAACACGCTGGATCTGGTTTTTGTCTCTGGACAGTGGTTGAGTGATCTTGAGATAGGGGATATAGTTACCAAGCCCTTGTCATGGTCAGATCACTCTCTCCTTCGTCTCGACCTTCAAACTGCTGCACCCCGCCACAGGGAAGCGGAGCCAGTGAGATGGTTCCGCCCCAGGTGCCTGATGGAACCTGACAGGTTCCAGATGGAGCTTGGGCCATTTCCTGAGGCTCTGACACACACCTCGACTGGAGACCTAGTGGCCGCCTGGGATAGGGCAGCCGCTGGAGCTCTGGATCGGGTTGTGCCTTTGCAGCCTCTGACCCGGCGCCGATCTCATTTGGCTCCTTGGTTCACTGAGGAGCTGAGGGAGTTGAAGCGCCAGAAAAGATGCCTAGAGAGCAGTTGGAGGGCCAGACTTTCTGAATCGGACCGGACACTGGTAAGATCTCATATTAGGAATTACCTAGTGGCGATAAAAGCAGCGAAATGTAGTTATTTTGCTGCTCTTATTGCGTCATCAGATAACCGCCTGGCCGCCCTGTTTAGGGCGACCCGCTCCCTGCTCCACCAGGAAGCGTGGGAGGACCCCTTGGAGGGTAGAGCCGAGGATTTTGTTCAGTATCTGTATGACAAAATCACTCAGATCCGGGAAGATTTGGACTCCGACTGGGTAGTCTCAGGGGGAGGGACTGGGGCAGGTCTTGAGAATGTTATCTGGGATGAGTTTGATCCTGTGACCCCTGAGGACATGGACAGGATTCTGGGTAGACTGAACGCGACCACTTGTTTATTAGACCCGTGTCCCTCCTGGTTAGTGCTGGCTTCCCAGGAGGTGACGCGAGGCTGGCTCCAGGGGATTATAAATGCTTCGTTGGGTGAGAGTGACTTCCCCGCCGCCTTGAAAGAGGCGGTGGTGAGGCCTCTCCTCAAGAAGCTTTCCCTGGACCCAGCAGTGTTGGCTAATTATCGTCCGGTCTCCAACCTTCATTTTGTGGTGAAGGTTGTTGAGAGTGTGGTTGCATGACAGCTCCCCCAGTACCTGGATGAAACGACGTATCTGGATCCGTTCCAGTCGGGCTTCAGGCCCGGGTACAGCACGGAAACGGCATTGGTCGCATTGGTTGATGATCTCTGGAGGGCTCGGGACAGGGGTTGCTCCTCCGTCCTGGTCCTATTAGATCTCTCAGTGGCTTTTGATACCATCGACCATGGTATCATGCTGCACCGGTTGGAAGAGTTAGGGGTGGGGGGCACTGTACTACGGTGGTTCTCCTCCTTTCTCTCCGACGGGTTGCAGTCTGTGTTGGCAGGGGGGGCAGAGGTCGACCCCAAGGCCCCTCATATGTGGGGTGCCACAAGGGTCGGTCCTCTCGCCTCTCCTGTTCAACATTTATGTGAAGCCGCTGGGCGAGATCATCCGTGGTTTCGGGGTGGAGTACCACCAGTACGCTGATGATACCCAGCTGTACATCTCCACCCCAGACCACCCCAATGATGCCCTTGAAGTGATTTCCCAGTGTCTGGAGGCCGTGCGGATCTGGATGGGGAGGAACGGACTCAGGCTCAACCTATCCAAGACCGAGTGGCTATGGTCTCCGACGTCCCGATATAGTCAGTTGACGCCATCGCTGACTATTGGGGGCGAATCGCTGGCCCCCACGGAGAGGGCTCGCAACTTGGGCGTCCTCCTGGATTCACGGCTGTCTTTAGAAGAGTACTTGACAGCCGTGACCGGGAGGATTTTTCATCAGGTTCGCCTGATTCGCCAGTTGGGTCCCTTTCTGGATCGGAACTCCCTACACACAGTCACTCATGCCCTTGTCACCTCCCGCCTGGACTATTGTAACGCTCTCTACATGGGGCTCCCCTTGAGGAGCACCTGGAGGCTCCAACTGGCGCAGAGTGCGGCCGCGCGGGTGGTTATGGGAGCAACATGGTGCTCCCATGTGACACCTCTCCTGCGCGACCTGCACTGGCTCCCGGTTGTCTTCCGGGTGCGCTTCAAGGTTTTGGTCACCACCTTTAAAGCGCTTCATGGCTTAGGACCTGGTTATTTACGGGACCGCCTACTATCACAAACAGCCTCCTACCGGCCGGTACGCTCTCATAGAAAGGGGCTCCTCCGGGTGCCGTCAGCCAAGCAGTGTCAACTGGTGGCCCCCAGGGGGAGGGCCTTCTCTGTGGGGGCACCCACTATCTGGAACGAGCTCCCCCTGGAGATACGGAGGATCCCGGATCTGCGCACTTTCCGCCATGCTCTAAAGACCCTCCTATTCCAGCAAGCCGGCCTGGCCTAATTTTCTCCCCTTTCTTTTAAATTTTTAAATTGGAATTTTAATTTGTTTTAAATTATTGGGATTTTTTAATTGTCTTGGGCTAAATTATTTAATTTAGTTTTAATTATGTTTCTAACTTTTGTATTTATATATTTTATTTTGTGCCTGTTCACCGCCCTGAGTCCTTCGGGAGTAGGGCGGTATATAAATTTAATAAAACAAACAAAACATAAACAAACATATGATATATGTGTATGTGTGTTCTGTGTGTACCCCTCTTCGGTGTTTCCTTTCATGTATCACAATGATTTGCTGGTGCAGGAACAGATTTAGTAGGGAATGTGTTTGTGTCATCTGTGGGAATGGTGAATTTTAAATGATTCTTTTTTTTATTATTATTAAAGAGTTTTACAAAAAAAATTTTTTACAAATATTTCCCCCTACCCCCTCCCTTCCTTACCCCCCAACCCCCCCCCGAACTTCCCAGAACAAAATACAAGATATAACAATTAACAATCATATACTAAACTAAGCTAACTATCTCTGGATTCCTATCCCCCCCTTCACACTTTAAGTCCCCTTTTACTTAACTAAATATAAGTACTCTTAATTTTTCTATTCATTCATAAGCTATTTGATACTTTTTAGTCCGATATTTGTTTTGAATATAATCAATCCATCTTCTCCATTCCGATATATATCTTTCTTGTGAATGATCTTTCAAATAAGCTGAAATTTTCACCATTTCTGCTAAATTTGCTATTTTTAATGTCCATTCTTCAATAGTAGGCAGATCTTCCTTCTTCCAATATTGCACCACCAAAAGTCTAGCTGCAGTTATTAAATTTAAGATCAATTTAGTCTCTATAACCGTACAATCTGTGATTATACCCAACAAAAACAACTGTGGAGTAAACTTTATCTTCTTTTTAAGAATATTTTGAATAATCCACCATATTTTAATCCAAAATGCTTTAACTTTTTTACAAGTCCACCATATATGATATTAAGTGGCATCATCACAATCACATCTCCAACACTTAGATTGCAAATTCGGATACATACAAGCTAACTTTTTAGGATCTAAATGCCATCTATAGAACATTTTATAAAAAGTTTCTCTTAAATTTTGTGCTTGCGTAAATTTCACATTTCTAACCCATATTTTTTCCCAAGTTTCCATCATTATTGGTTCCTGAATATTTTGTGCCCATTTTATCATACAATCCTTAACTAATTCCGTTTCTGAATCTATTTCTATCAATATATTATATAATCTTTTTATATGCATTTGGCCTTGATCTCTAATTTGTTTTACCAAATTTTCCTCGTTCTGTATGATACCAATTCTCTGATCTTCTTTCCATCTAGCTTGCAGCTGTCCATACTGAAACCAAGTTTGAATTATCCTTTCCTCTTTTAATGCATTTAAAGACTTTAACTGCAATATACCCCCTTCCATTTTAAGAAGCTCTTTATAGGTAATCACCTCTTGCTTTTGTTCTACACTTATATTCTCTATCGCATGTCTGGGTATTGCCCATATAGGTATTTTATAATTTAACTTATATTGATACTTTTTCCAAACTCGTAATAAGGCATTCCTTAATATATGGCTTTTAAAGGTCTTATCCACCTTCTTATCATATAATAAATAAGCATGCCAACCATATAACAAATCATATCCTTCAATGTTCAATATTCTTTCGTCTGTTGAATTAATCCAGTCATTAATTATTGATAGGACAGCTGCTTCATAGTATAATCTTAAACTAGGCATTTTAAGACTTCCTCTTTCACGTATATCTTGCATTATTTTTAACTTTATTCTCGGTCTTCTCCCTGCCCAAACAAAATTATTAATACCCTTCTGCCATTCCCTCAAATTTTCATCTTTCTTGAGTATTGGTATCATTTGGAACAAAAATAAAAACCTGGGTAAAACATTCATTTTTATTGCTGCTATTCTTCCCAACAAAGATAATTGTAATTTTCCCCAATTCTCCATCTCTTTCTGTATTTTTTGCCATAACAATTCATAATTATTTTTATATAATTTTACATTTGAAGCTGTAATATATACCCCTAAATATTTAACCTTTTTTACTATTTCAAATCCTGTTAATCTTTCTAAATCTTTTTTTTTTGTTTTACCGTCATATTTTTAGTTATTATCTTTGTTTTTTGTTTGTTTATTTTAAATCCAGACATTTGTCCATATTGGCTAATTATATCCATTAAACCTGTAATTGATTGTACTGGTTGAGTTAAAGTAACAACCAAGTCATCTGCGAATGCTCTTAATCTATAATCATGATGTCTAATTTTAATTCCCTTTATTTTATTTGACCCTCATATTTTATTCAATAAAAGTTCCATAGTTAAAATAAACAATAATGGTGATAAAGGGCATCCCTGTCTTGTTCCTTTTTCAATTTTAAAAGTTTCTGTTAAACCACCATTAATTATTATTTGTGCTGTTTGTCTCTGGTATATTGCCCTAATAGATTGTGTAAAATACTCTCCAAACTGCATCTTTTCTATTATTTTCAATAAAAATTGCCAATTCAATCGATCAAATGCCTTCTCCACATCCAAAAAAATAAGCGCTGCAGGGACTTGGTTGTTTCTTTCCAAATATTCCAATAAGTTTACAATTTGTCTTACATTACATTTCATTTGTCTCCCACTTATAAATTCAGATTGATCATTATGAATCATTTTTTGCATAACTATCATTAACCTATTTGCTAATATTTTAGCAAAAATCTTATAATCAGTATTTAAAAGCGATATTGGCCTATAATTTTTGGGTTGACTACAATCTTGGTCCTCCTTTGGGATCAATGAAATAAAAGCTGTTCTCCAGGATGGGGGTACATCTCCTCCAGCTTGAATCTTGCTAAATAATTCCTTAAGCAGTTCCACCATTTCTAACTGCAAATTTATATAATAAACTGCTGTCAGTCCATCTGTGCCTGGAGCTTTGCCCCCTTTTAACTGTTTAATTGCTAAAATAATTTCCTCTGAAGTTATTGGTTGGTTCAATCCTTCCCTTTGCTCTGGTGTAACTACAGGAATATTCTCCTCCTGTAAATATCTATCTATGTCTTTACCTTGAATTGTATCACTAGCATATAACTTCGTATAAAATTCTAAAAAAGCTTTTTTAATCATATTTTGTTGGTATACCCCTTTACCTTTGTATTCTATTTTTTCTATGGTACGTAGCTTTTGTTTTTTCCTTAACAAATAAGCTAACCATCTACCTGGTTTATTCGCATTACAGAAAGTATTATGTTTAGCATATTGTAAATTAGTTGCCACTTGATCTGCCATCAACATACTGAACTGCCCTCGCAACAAATATATTGTTTCCTTTATTTTCTTATCTGTTGGATTCAATATAAGTGCCTGCTCTTTCTTTTTTATTTCCTCTTCTAAGTCCCTCCGTTTCTTTTCTTGTCTATGTCTATATTTATTATTCAAATGTATTAAAATTCCTCTCATATATGCTTTACTTGCATCCCAAACCATTTCCATAGGTGTACCCTTGTGCATATTCATAACAAAAAATTCTTTCATTTATTTTTTACATTCTTTCACATTTTCCTCATATCTAAACAAATTTTCATTTATCCTCCAAGACCTTCTAGCTCCCTTTTCCTGCTCTAATTCCATCCACACTGGGCTATGATCAGTTAAAGTTCTTGAACATATCTTCATCTCCTTCACCCTAGAAAAAAAAAATCATTAGTGATTAGTATAAAATCAATCCTAGAAAAAGATTGGTGTCTATCAGAAAAAAAAGTAAAATCCTTTTCTTCAACATTTCATTCTTGCCAGATATCTCTCAGCTCCATATCATCCATCATGTCAAAAAAAGATTTAGGTAATCTAGCATGATTTTGGGTATTTGAAGTAATCCTTTTTTGTCCTTTTGAGTATCCAGTACTCCATTCCAATCATCCATTAATATACACGATTTATAATCCCATTGTATTATTTTAGTGTGCAAAAGCTTATAAAATTTTTCTTGCTGTTGGTTGGGAGCATATACTCCAATTAAGAGTGTTTTCTTCCCTTCTATTAGGAATTCAATTGCAGTGTATCTTCCTTGAACATCTGCCTCAATTAGTTTAGCTGTTAAATCTGTCTTTAGGTATATAACTATACCATTTTTCTTCTCTGGAGCAGATGCAACAAAATGTGTTCCCAATCTTGAATTTATCAAATATTTTTGGTCTGTCACTCTAATATGTGATTCTTGTAGACAAATTACATCGTTTTTAAACTGTTTCAAATAGTGAAATATTTTCTTCCTCTTTTGCGGTGAATTTAAACCATTAACATTCCAGGTCAAAAGTTTAGTTGCCATTCTTGGCACCTTGAAGCTTCTGGAGTGCCAGCTGGAGATCCTCCTGCACCTTTCTCTTTGGTCTTGCTCCTCCCACTGCTTCTATTTTTGTAGCTTCTTGAACTTTCATTTGGGTTTGCTGTATCTTTAAATCTTGTTCTCTTCGTTTAGCTGCAGCTCGGGGTCTGTCTTTGATCTTTTGGTTCTTCTCTTTTTTCTGCTACTTCCAAAGGTTGAACAGTACCAAAAAGTTGCAATAAATCTTCTTCAATAAGCGAAATCTCTCCTTCAACTTGTGGCTGTTTACTTTTCTTCTGTCCCTGTATTGCCAGCTCTTCTTTTCTTCTCCTCATTTCCGGGGATGATGGGCATCCAGCCTTTAATACATTAGTATAAAAATCTTTTGCCTTCCAAATTGTGTTAAGGCAATGCCTTTCTCCCAAGTAATTCACCACCAGTCCAGCTGGAACATCCCATCTAAACTGTATCTGTCGATTTCTAAGTTCATCCACCAAAAAAGCAAACTCCTTTCTGGTTCTCAACATTTTTGGGGGGATTTCTTTCAGTACTAAAACCTCTTGTCCTGCCAATTGAAGTTTATTTTTATAGAAGGCTTGTAAAATTTCATTTCGGATCCTCCTTGATGTAAAATAAATCACAATACCTCTTGGCAATTGGTTCTGTCTGGCAAATTAACACGATATATTTTGTCAATTTGCAATGAAAGATCTGCTTGTTGCTCTCCAGTTATCTTTGCAAAGGCCTCTGCAAAGATCTCTCAAATTCTCTCGATTGTGCTCTCTCAGACCTCTTACTCTCAGGGCAAATTCCATCGCTCTATATTGTAACATCACCACTTCATCGTCTGCCCTATCCATCTTGGTCTGAACTTCATCCATTTTATTTTCCAAATTCACATTAGACTGATTAATTTCTTCTACTCTTTCATCCAACAATTCAGTGTGTTTTGCCAGACCCTGAAATACCATTACTATATCTTCTCTTATTTCCTTATTCCGTGTTTGGATAACCTCCTTAATTTCAGCCATCTCATCAAAGACTCCCTTAATTTTCCCCTCTAAAACAGAGGTTTGCTGCTTAAAAACCTCCTGTAAAGACTCTTGTAGAGCTTCCAAAGTCAATATTTGTGGGTTTGAAGTAGACAAAGATTGTAGTTTTGATGGTTGTGCTGGCGATCCTCCAGCACTTTTAAAGCCAGATTTTATTTGCTTAGAAGCCATTTTTAACTTTCAATTTATACTTCTTGCAGCAACCAAATCAATAAATCCAATTGTTTTTAAATCTTTTGTAAGTATTGTAGTTTATTTAAAGTCCAAACTGTAATCTTTCCACTTTTAATCTTTCTTTCTTTAATATAGAATCCAATAATCTTGAACAGCCTTAAAAGCGCTAACGATGTTAACAATCACTTTCATTATAACTTTCACTTTTTCCCACACCCTGTTACAATTCAGGCGCCATTTTTCCTTTCCTTTATGATGATCTTAGAAGGAAGAAATATAGATACAGAGTTAAAGTTCAGTACTTGCAGTTACTAGGACTCCTGTTTTTGTTCTGCCTGCTTTGAGATTAATTTGAAGCTGAATGTTGATTGCAGAGGTGGTCGCGGCGTCTTGTTCTGCTTGAAGCAGAAAAGTCCCAGATCCGGAGCTCTGTCGGGCTACCAGGGAGCTCTCACCCTTCAAGCCCCAGAATTGTTCCTAGGGCTTTTGGGGAGCTCTACCTTCATCCGGCTGCTCGCCTTCCTCTCTTCTCCCGAGGGGAAGGTTTCCAAACCGCTAGACAGCTGATTTGCTCTGTCTTAGTGGTTTTAAGGAGATCGCGGGGCTGACGATCCAAAAGGAACATCTGCCAGCGCCTGCGGTGCCACCGGAAGTCTTAATTTTAAATGATTCTTATTGCCAAAGCTGCCTTGTGGCTCATCTGCTTTTTTTCATCTCCACTAGGTGCGGGTGGAACTGTTACACAACCCAGCCTTCTGCAGTGCTTCCACAGAAAGACAAAGTTACCGACAGGAGTTCCCGATTAAACCCCTGTCCTCCAGGGCAGTACCATTTGTGATAGTCCCATTACAGCAAGGATTGCATGATATTGAGGTCAAAGCAAGTGTCCGGGTAAAGGGGCTGCATGATGGTGTGAGGAAGAAACTGAAAGTTGTAGTAAGTAACAAGTGGGGTTACATTATGGCTCTTGGAGAGAAAGTGATCGCTGCAGATAAAAACTATTTACCATAATTTTATTAATGAATGCATCTTTTACCTTCTCCCATTGCAACACAGGCTTTTTGGTCTCAAACATTTTACTTGTAAGAGCACTAAATAACAAGTCTACCACTGTGGCTAAAATGTTTCTGATTGTCTTTGAAAACTTTTGGAATCTTCCCATATCAAAATTTGGTTGCTTTGAAAATGGCAGAATGGAGGCAGAGCTCCCTGCTTGGGGAGTTCTTTCATGTAGTTATTTTATCCTTTTCCTATTGTGCACTCAAACATCAATTTGATTACTGAATATTTTAGTACACTTCTAAGAGATGCTACAGGAGAGTCTTTGTATTTTGTAAGTGTTCTTATGAAGTACTTGTTGCTATCATGCATGATATTTTTATTTGCAATGAGGCTCCCATAAGAGATTGTTCTGGTGTCTTTTTCGGTAACAGCCTGAAGGGATACGGAAAGATATTGTGACTATTATTGAACTGGACCCACGTGCAAAAGGACTCGGTGAGTAATTCTAATTCTTACTCATTAATTCCCGTTATACCTTTTACTAAGTCCTGCAGATGGCAAAGTCCTTTCACCCATATGCTTTATTGTTTCCAGGGAAAGGAGAGGATCTTTTTACCATGACAGTTTAAATAAAAGTTATTTTACTTTGGAAATGTTATGTGTTTACAGACAATTATATTCCTTCCTGTTAAGTGCCTATTAAGATAATTGTGTTGAATTCCAGTTACAACTGATTATTAGAAACAATGCAGAAGAGGAACCTAATGTGGAGGTAACTAGCATTTTTCTTTTCTTGGAATTTTCCTCATTTTGTTTTTAATTTTTCAGGTGGAACACAGCGACAAGTGGTTAAAGCCAAAAAATTAGATGACAAGGTGCCTGACACAGACATTGAAACCAAGATTACCATCCAAGGTAATCTTGTTATTTGAAATCCAGTTATTTGAAATCCAGGCTCCTACATCTGTTGAACAGAGAAAATAAAATAGTCACAAGCCCAATTCTTGCTACGAGTCATTGGCACAATATCTCCCTGTCCTTCCATTCATGAATCGATGAAGTGTAGATCAGAGCCTTCCTCATTGGATTCACAGGTACAATGGATCTGTCCCACTTCTGTCATTTAACCTTATTACTTCTGCCATCTGGTGAGATTAGACCAAGTGGGTGTTCTCCAGGTCCTATTGTTTAAACAGTGAGGGACCTATGGAGCCTTCCTTCTGTGCTCAGTGCCTGCCCTCGGGAATGATCCTCCTAGATTCATGCAGGTCCAATCCTAGTGACATTTTAAAAATCATTTAATTTTTTTTTCTCATGGAGCTCCTGCAAAAGTGTGGTCTTCTACTGGTATTGGTTTTCTACTGGTATTGAGTTAATCTTCTGGTCAGCTAGGTCTTTTTCTATATATATTGTTTCTTCTTTTTAACTGGGTGGTGTAAGGCATTCAGAATTGCTAAGGAATCATAGAATCTTGAAACCAAATTAAATAAATTAGTTAATAAACCTTCTAATTAGTCTACTTGCCTCAAGCTCTAAAGGAAGGGTAGTGGAGTTGGAAGCAAGATTAGATTAATCATTTGCCCTAAAGATATTGAAGCTTAAAGAAAGATCACAAACTACCCAGCTTCTAACATGCCTGGCAATTTTTTCACATTTAGGTGATCGTGTGGCTCAGATTATTGAAAGCTCAATTGATGGAAGTAAACTCAGCCATCTCATTATCACTCCTTCTGGCTGTGGGGAGCAAAATATGATCCGCATGACTGCACCGGTCATTGCCACCTACTACCTGGACACAACAGAGCAGTGGGAGGCTCTCGGCATAAAACGCAGGCCTGAAGCTGTCAAACAGATCATGACTGGTAAGATAAATTGTCTCCAGACTTGTTTTCTTCAGGGGATGGAAATGTGAGATTCATTCATTCCTAAAATGAACAAATGTAAGACTCACAGAAGTCAAGAAGCCAAGTGTTCTTAAATGTATGGCGGGTTTTTTGTTGTTACTGTTGTTGTTTTCTTTCACAAGGTAGGTTTCTGCTAGCTTAGCTAAGGATATCCCTTCTTTAGCCTGGAGAGGTGGAGGTGGTCATAGTAACTGCTGAGCAATATTTAAATATGGACTCATTATCATAATATTCTATTAAAAGAAATACATTTTAATCTCTTTTGTGGTAAGTTTGGAAGTATTGTTCTGATATCAAATGTCTGTTTCTCAGTTGTAGAGGAGAGTAATGTATGTTCTATTCATCAGCTCCTTTTGTTGTTGTTGTTAAGGTTGCTTGCTTTCAGAATCTCAATGGCAGAGTGGGATGGTTTTACACTGAGACCAGAACACAAATCAAAACAATTGTGCAAAGGAAAAGCAGCTCCAATGAGACACATAGCAAAGAAAGAAGAGTGTAAAACTGTTTTGGATGCAAGTGTGATTTTGTATGGCTGGAGCTAAATTTCACAGCTCTTTCTATCTTGTCCCTTTTCAGGTTACGCCCAGCAGATGGTGTACAAGAAAGCAGACCATTCCTATGCAGCATTTACAGATCGTGCATCTAGTACTTGGTATGGACAAAAATATAGCCATTACTTTCAGATCATGGAAAGGCTTTCCTCTAACTTCCTCTATAAATGTTCATATATTTTCATTTTCTAACTTCTGCTGGTGCATCTGAGTCTCTTTATTTTTTGCTTTCTTCAATTCCTCATTTCTGCCTACCATTCCCTTCTTTCTAGTAGCTTCTTCCCAGGCCGTGCTTCAGTCCTTGACAAAATACTCTTTTCTAATAGTGGCTTGCCTATATATGTCACCCTTGTCTTCTCATGTCTAGCATTTAGTATCAATGAGTTGTATTGTTTTTTTCCTTAAAATAAGAATCAGAATGTCCTGCTTCAAGATAGCGAAAGCACTTGAAACATTGATTCCCTGAGATTGAGTTGTTGTTGCTGTTACTATTACTAGATTTTTTTTTCCTTTGGTCAGCTCAAGGCAGCGAACAAACTTAATACTCCTGCCATTTATTTTCCCCCACAACAGCAGCCCCATGAGGTAAATTGGGCTGAGAGAGAGTGAGTAGCCCAAAGTCACCCAGCTGGTTTTCATGCCTAAGGGAGGCCTCAAACACACAATCTCCTGCTCTCTAGGCCAAGACCTTCACCACTACTGCAAAGTGGCTCTCTGAATAGATAATTATCCTACTTCAGTGGGGATCTACTGTGTCAAACTTAAGGCCCGCAGGCTGAATCCGGCCCATGATGTGCTTACATCTGGCCCGCAGGGCTGCCCTGGCAAGGGACTGTCCCCCACCTCACCTCCAATCTGGCCAGGTGCTTCCACTGGGCAGGTGCAGCTCGTTGGCCCCTCAGCTGCTCATTGGCTGGGGTGCAGGGGTTGCCCAGTTCTGCGCTCCCCCCCCCGGCTGAGTCAGGACTCTGACTCCAAAAGGCTGTGGATGCCCCACCTGAGGAGAGTGGCAGGGGAGGAAAGGAGGGCAAGCAGGGCAAGCAGCCTGTCCCAGGATCTGCCGGGGGAGAAGCGCCTGGCGGGCAGGCTGCCATGGGGCTTAAGCCAATGCAGAGCTCGCTTGTGGGAAGCAGCCAGCCAGCCAGGCCAGTCTGGGTAGCAGAGGTGGAGCTGGAAGGCAGCAGGGAAGTTATTCTTGGGAGTAGTGGATCTCCCCACATTGGAGGGAAGCCTTGCAGTTCTCTCCCTTCCAGGATGCAGTGTCTGGGGAGAAACAGCGCTGGCTCCACACTTGGCTGCCAGAATTTGAGGAGGGGCAAGAAGCAGTGGCAGTGCCAAGTTGGAAGAGGGGAGGGTGGGAAGAAGCAAATCTCCTCTGTGGAGAAGTGTCAAATCCCCCCCCCCTTTCTGCCCACGTCCGCAGAGTTTTTAATGCAGCTGCAGATTTGAATTCTCCCCCTTCCCACAATCTCAAAGAACGTCCTGGCTTTTCCTATTCCCCATAAATCACTCCCCCAATCTTTTTCCTTCTGCCTGGCAGCTGCTTGCCAAGAAGTCAATGGAAGCCAATGGGCACTGTCCTCCCAAGACCCCTTTCTGGCTCTGTCTTTGTCAACTGTTTGTTGGGCTGATGCCCAGGGGCTCTGGCCCCCCAGCCCAATCTTCTGCTTATCTGGAGGTTGTAGGAGTGGGGATTATTGGAGAAGGCCCTTCTTCTCTTTCCCAACAGTAGACAGCAACATCTGGGGAAGGTGAGGCTTTGTCTGCCCTGCAGGCAAATATAAACGAGTCCTCTCCAGACTTAGGTGGCCTTGAAACCTGGCTGGAACCAGCTGGAGGGAGTCTGCTTCATCTCTGAAGACAATCCCCCTCCCTAATTTCCAAGCAGTTATAGCAAAAGCAAAAGCATGCAAAAATGCCAGCAAGCCTCCTCTCCCTTCCAACAGAATGACAGGACACAATGGTGGACCTGATATGCTGCTTCCCTGAACAGCGGCATTAGTCCTGGAGAACAAAACAAAACAAACAGGGAGAGAGGAAGCATAAAACAGGGGAAATGTCATTTGGATTTGTCAGGATACTGATTATGGAAGTGTTTGATGAGTTTAGGGGCTTTAATATAGTGATGGTCAACCCACTCATTCTGAGCTATTGGGAAATGTTTCCAGGCCACTAAGTACAGAAGGGTTCCCCTATGCTTACAGGAATCTAAAATTCCCCAAATTTCAAAATTCTGCTTCCCTTCTGTCATTAATGGTTCCGGGGTTGGTGGAAGTCTAGGTCTAAGGGGAGAAGTGATTTCAGGTTTCAATAAGGTGCAGTGAAACGGGGTGAACCTCTCAAAGAGACTTGGGTAAGTCTAGTTCTACAGTTACTGGTTAATAATGCAATTGATTGGGAAGGGCCCCACAAATTTGGGTCATAGTTTCTTTGATAGCTGTAGATACTATGGGAAGTGAGTAGAAAGGTAAACTCAGTCACCAATCTTAAATGGGTTCTTCACGCTTCTTGTTGGCTTGCTTCTTATAAGCCTCATTTCTGCCAAAGCCTTCCTCACCACTGGTCACTTATTTCGCAGTTGGGAGACCCACTCTTTCAACAATGCAACTGGGGGGTAATTGAGGGGCAATTCAGGCATTGGTTTGAAGTCCTGACCTGTAGCCATTCTAAAAGGAGTGAATACCATGCTACTATGTATGGAATTATTATATGCCACTTCAGCAAAAGGCAACAGATCAGTCCAGTTATCTTGCTGATAATTTTTTTTTTTAATTTGATTTATATGCCGCCCTTCTCCGGAGACTCAGAGCGGCTTACAATGCATTAAGCAATAGCCTTCATACTTTTGTGTATTTATACAAAGTCAGCTTATTGCCCCCAACAAACTGGGTCCTCAATTTACCTATCTTAGAAAGGATGGAAGGCTGAGTCAACCTTGAGCCTGGTGAGATTCGAACTTACAGTAATTGCAGACAGCTGGTGTTAATCACAATGCTATTAGTCTGCTGAGCCACCGGGCCCTATATAATTGAACTCAGGTGTTATATAATTGATATAACACCTGAGATACTGCTCCCATACTGATTTGATATGTTAACACCTTCCATTAGTTTGGGAGTGGTGACTTGAGCTAAGCCCCTGGTCAGTCCCAAGCAGGTTAAGAAAAACCCTCCAACATTTAGAGGTGAATTGCATCCCTCTATCTGAGATTATATGTTGGGGTGCTCCATGTAGACTGTAGACATGGTGCGAGAATAGTTTGGCCAGCCCCCATGCAGAATCTTCTGACAGGGGACAAAATGCACTTGCTTAGAAAATGAATCAGTTATCATCCATATAGCTGCATTTCCAGAGCTTTCTGGAAGTTCCACAATAAAATCCATGGAGATTTTCTCCAGTGTACTGAAGGCTCTGCCACTGGTTAGAGGAGTCTGAGGTTTTCCCTTGCCATTGCTTGGCAGAGGTGCAGACAGGACAACCTGCCACATAGCTTTCGATGTCCTTTTTCAGAGACGGACACCAAAGCTGTCACTTGATTAAATGTAAAGTCTTTATAAAGTCAAAATGTCTAGTGGCTTTGGAGTCATGGTTTTTCTTCAAAACCATCAACCTTGGCACATCAAGGTTCCCCAAAACCATCAACCTTGGCCCCCACCCAAGCTAGTCCATCCTGGACTGAGCAAAAATTCCCATGATTTCAAAACCATTTGTCGTCCTTCAGAGCGACTTTAAATGTGGCTGTAACCTCATTGCCAATTTGTTGTTTTTCTTTTGCTTGTGCCCCGGTGATGACTTAAGCAGCCAGTTTTCTGGATGGGAGCAGAGGTTTGACTAGTTCTGCTTTAGGGTCCCAAGGCTTTTTCAAGAGGCAACTGGACTTTCTGTTTTTTCTTTGAAGATGTTTCACTTCTCATCCAAGAAGTTTCTTCAGCTCTGGCTGGATGGTGGGGAATGGAAGGATTTATACTCTTTGCAGACAGCTGGACATTTGCATTCTTTTAGAGAGTTGTTGAGGCCCCCTGGAGGTGTTTTTTTTTAAATATTTTATTAAGTTTGTGAAAATACATTAAATATCATTTCTATTTACATCGGAAGTGCAGTGTTTTATACATATATACATATATACAAGATATGTACCTGGTATTTCTTAAGCTACTTATTCCTTTTATTAGGCACATCTTTTTCTCCTTCTTTTATTTTATCGTTCATCCATTCATACCACCTTCCCCAAACAGTATAGTAATCTGAATTTTCATCCTCATTTATTTCATGTGTTAGTTTGCTCATCTCTGCGCACTCCAGTATTTTCCTAATTATATGTTCTTCTGTTGGCAGATCTTTCTCTTTCCAGTATTGTGCGTATGCCAGTCTAGCAGCTGTGGTGATATGTATAATTAAATAAATCTTTTTCTTTCCATAATTCCTCTTTATTATTCCCAGGAGAAATATTTCAGGTGTCAATTCAATATCTTCTCCAATTATTTCTTGTAACCATCTCCAAACCTTGCTCCAATACCTTTTCGCATCAGGGCATGTCCACCACATGTGAAAGAAGGTGCCCTGTCCATGACCACATTTCCAACAGTTTGGGTGAATATTTGGATACATCTTTGCTAGCCTAGCAGGGACTAGATGCCACCTGTGTAACATTTTATACTGGTTTTCCTTATAAATCACTGCTCTGGTCAGTTTATAATTCCTATTCCATGCCTCTTCCCACTCGTTAAAATTTATACTGCGTCCAATGTTCTTCTCCCTTGCCCCCATTTGGTTTTTGATTGTGTCCTCTGTTCTATCTTCATCTAATAGGTAGTTATATAGTTTGGCCAAAATCTTTTTTCCTGTTCCCATCAAAACCTTATCGAATCCACTAGATCCTAGTTCTAAGCCGCATTCTTCCTTGTCTTTCTGGTATCTAGACTTTATTTGTAAATAAGTCCACCAATCTAAATTGATACCTTGATCTCTCAAGGCATCGTTAGACTTAAGGTTTCCTCCTTCATCTAGTATGTCTTTGTATCTACACATTTTCTTCATTCCCCATCTGTTAGGATAAATCAGGGCCTCCATCGTGGAGAGCCACTTTGGGACTTTTTTATAATATCGCTGTTTAATTGTGGTCCATGTTTGTATTAAAGTGTCTCTAATTTTATGCCTATGAAAGTATGTTTTCTTTTTCTTCTCTGTGTCCCATAAATATGCGTGCCACCCTTTCTGTAAGTCGTGGCCTTCCAACATTAGGATCCTTTCATTTTCCAGAGTGGCCCACTCCCTTATCCATACTAGCTTGGCTGCCCTGTAATATCTTTCCAAATCCAGGAGTCCAAATCCTCCTAAATCCCTTTTTCCTTGTAAGATTTTAAATGAGATCCTTGGTCTTTTCCCACCCCATATAAATTTCCTAATGTTTTTGTTAAGCTCTAAAAAAAATTTCTTATCCAGATTTACAGGTATCATTTGATACAAATACAATAGTTTTGGGAGGATGTTCATCTTAATCGAGACTATTTTGCCTAGGAGTGACAGTTGTATTTTCTTCCATCTATCCAAATCTTGTTTTATTTTCTTAGTTAAGGGGGTATAGTTGTCTTCCTTTAGAGATGAACACCTTGAAGTTATCCAGATTCCTAGATACTTTATTTTTTTTTAACAACCTGTAATCCCAATTTTTCTTCTATCTCTTTCTTCTGTACCTCGGTCACATTCTTAGTTAGTATTTTGGTTTTGGTTTTATTCAATTTGAATCCTGCTACTTCTTCGTATTTATCCAACTCCTCTAGAATTTTTTGTCCGGATTCTAATGGGTTTTCCAAAATCAAGGCCACATCATCTGCGAATGCTTGCATTTTATATACCTCTTTCCTAATTGTTAACCCTTTAATTTCCCCATTATTCCTGATTTTTCGTAGCAGAACTTCTAAGGCCAAAATAAATAATAGAGGTGATAGGGGGCAACCTTGTCATACCCCCTTCCTGATCTGGAATGTTTTGGTCCTGTCTCCATTTAATAAGATGCTCGCCCTTTGATTGTCATAAATAGTTTTTATCATCTTTTCAAAATTTGCTCCAAATCCCATTATCTTAATTTGTTTAATCATGAAATTCCAATTTAAATTGTCAAATGCCTTCTGGGCATCTACAAAGACTAAGGCCATCTGCTTTCCTGGGTGTTCTTTATAATATTCTAGAATGTCCAACACAATTCTCAGATTATCCCTAATCTGCCTCCCTGGGAGAAATCCATTTTGATCCTTATGTATCCAAGTGTTCAATATTTTTTTTGTTCTTTCCGCCATTATACTCATGAATAATTTATAGTCGGAGTTAGAGAGAAATTGGTCTATAGTTTTGAATTTGTTTTAAATCAGCATCCTCTTTTGGCAGTACTGTGACATGGGCTTCCCTCCACGAATCTGGGATTTTAGAGCCCATCAATGCCTCATTGTAGATTACCACTAATTTTGGTTGTAATATTTCTTCTAGATTTTTATATATTTCTCCTGGGAATCAGTCCAGGCCTGGCGATTTGTTGTTTTTGAGTTTGGAGAGCGCTGTTTTTAATTCTTCAACCGTTATCTTTCCATTGAGCATTTCCCTTTCTTCCTCTGTTATCCATGGAAGCTCTTCACTTGCCAAATATTTCTCTATTTTTTCTTCTGGGATCTCCTCTTCTTTATAAAGAGCTTCATAGTATTCCCTACTATCTCTAATTTATCTTCTTCTTTGTTTAACAAATTACCCTTAGAGTCTTCTAATATATGAATTGTCCTTTTTTCATTTTCCTTTTTTAATTTATAAACCAGCCATCTACCCGACTTGTTGGCATTCTCAAAATAGTATTGTTTTGTTCTTTTTATTTTTTGTGCCAGGTCTTCTTGCTCTATGATATTCAGTTTGTGCTTCCACATCAGCCAACTTTCTTTTGTTATTTTATCTCCCAGGTTTTCTTGGAGTTTCCTTTCCGCTTCTCCTAAGTGATTTATATGATCATCCAAGACCTTTCTTCTTTCTTTATTTTTATATGCACTATATGATATCACAACCCCTCTCAGATAGGCCTTCATTGCATCCCATACTATTGCACGAGGAGTTTCTTGATTTTCATTTTCTCTGAAGAAGAACTTTAATTCTTCTTTAATTTTGTCTACATATTCTTTATCTCTCAACAATTTCACATTAAACCTCCATCTCTGTTGTTTCTTCCTCTGTGCGCTCTTCCACTTTACTTCTAAGGGGTTGTGGTCTGCCAATATATTTGGGCTGATTTCTGTCGTTCCTATTTCTAATCCAAGATTCCTGCTGACCCATGCCATATCGATTCTAGACCATGACTTTTGAGGATTAGAATAAAATGTATACTGTCTATTATTTGGGTGTAGGGTCCGCCATATATCAATTAAATTTAATTCTTCCACTAAGTCAAAAAATGTTCTTGGTAATTTTGCCCTTTTGTTTTTATTACTTTTATTACTTTTATAATCCTTATCCGGGTCTACTATTCCATTAAAATCGCCTATTATGCAAATTTCATTATATTCCATTTTTCCTAGTTCCTCATGAAGTTTTTTGAAGTATTCCCCCTGATTTTTATTTGGAACATATAGACCTACTAATAGTATTTTGGAATTCCCTCTCTTGAGCTCAATCATTAGAGTTTTTCCCTTTGTGTCATTATATTTTTGCTCTGCTTCAATTCCTTTTTTGAGGTAAATTGCCACCCCCCTCTTTTTTTTCTCTGCTAATGAGGTAAACGTTTTCCAAATTTTTTGTACTCTAAACATTTGCCCTCTTCTTTTTTTATGTGCACCTCCTGTAGGCAAATTATATCTACGTTTTGTTTCACTAATTTTGTAAGTGTTAGTTTTCTCTTTTTATAATCATTTAGTCCATTTACATTTACTGATATTAGTTTCCAGTCATTCATTCCTGCTTTCTTCGTCCGGTTTTAGTTTCTATTTACTCGTATGGCTCTTTGTGGTCTTGTTTTTTTCCCTTTGGCCTTTTTGTCTTCCTTTTCTTCTGTCCTCTTCTCCTCCAAGGGCCCTTCCTTAGTTTTCCGTTGGTGTGGGGTTTCCTCTTCTAATGCCGCTGCCTTTAATTCTTCTTTACTACTTTGTTCTTCCTCCGTTCCTTTCAGTTGGTCGAGGAAATCTTTTTTTTTTATTGAAAAGTTTTATGAAAAGTACAAACATTTTCACCCCCCCTTCCCCCCTCAACCCCCCTCCCCTTCCCACCCTCCCTTCTCCTCCCTCCCCCCACCCCCCTCCCTAGACTTCCCAGAACGAGCACAGGGTATAGCATTCACAAACCAAGAACTAAAATGTGCTAACAAATTATTACATTTCATGTTCTCCCTAGGTTCTTAACTCCTTATAACTCAGAAAAAACAAACATAAACTACTTAATATTATTTCATTCATAAGCTATATGAATCTTCTTATTCGGATACTTCTTCTGTATGTAATCAATCCATTTTGTCCATTCCGATATATATCTCTCATTTGAATGGTCTTTAAGGTATGATGAAATTTTTGCCATTTCCGCCAAATGCACAACTTTTAATGTCCATTCCTCAATAGTAGGTGGATCTTCCTTCTTCCAGTACTGTGCCACCAGTAACCTGGCAGCCGTTATTAAGTTCAAAACCAGCTTAGTCTCTATTACAGTACAATCCGTAACTATTCTCAACAGAAAAAACTGTGGTGTAAATTTAATTTTTTTCTTCAAAATATTTTGAATAATCCACCATATTTTTATCCAAAAAGCCTTAATCTTTTTGCATGTCCACCATATATGGAAATATGTAGCATCTTCACACTCACATCGCCAACACTTGGGTTGTAAATTCGGATACATACAAGCCAGTTTTTTTGGGTCTAAATGCCATCTATAAAACATTTTGTAAAAATTCTCCCTTAAACTTTGTGCTTGTGTAAATCTTACATTTCTAACCCATATCTTTTCCCATGTTTCCATCATTATTGGTTCACCTACATTTTGTGCCCAATTGGTCGAGGAAATCTTGTGCTGTACTCAAACTATCAATTTTTATTTTTCTCCCCTGCCAGGTGATTAACATCCCTTCTGGCAGCAGCCATCTGAATAATATATTCCTTTTATTTAGCTGTACAGCTAAGAATCTGTAGTCCTTTCTTACTTCCCTCACTCTTCTTGGGACCTATTTTAGAACTATCACTTCTTTTCCTCTGTATGTAATTGGTTCTTCTCTTGCCATATTGTACAGGATGTCTTTCACTTTTTTCCTTGCAAATCTCACATGTACTTCCCTAGGAAGCCTGTTCCTCCTTGCATAATTTGTCTGTACTCTATAGACATCATCCAATTCTTTAATTATCTCTAGCTTGTCCTGTTGAAGTACTTCTGCGATTAGTTCTGTCATTATCTGTCCCAGGTCCTCCTCTTTGTCTTCTACAATATTCTGGAAACGTAAATAAAAGGAAGCCCTATCCATTTCCAGTTGGATTATTGAATCCTCTAACTCCCTATTTTGCATCATAAGCTTCTGGTCCACCGTGTCTAATTTCTTCTCGTTTTGCTCTATTCTGGATTCCGCCTTCAGTATCCTCTGTTCATTGTTATGTATCGAGACTTGGATCTCGCTCATCTTCTGAGCCAGTATTTGAATGTCTATTTTTAATTCAGCATGATTATTGGACATTTTTTCTTGCATGATCATCATGATTTCTTGAATTAAAGTCAAAGTTGATTGCAAAGTTTGCATGGTCGGTGTTGCTGTGGATTTTTCCATTTTAGACAACTCTTCCGTTGATTTCTAGGTTGCTGGGGAGGTCATAGTTATAGTGGCATTGGAAAGTATCTTCTTCCCTGTTTTCAGAATCGTTGATGACAGGCTTGTCATTTCTTTCAGGACTATTTTTTGTTCTCTAATTATTTTCTCAATATTTCTCCAAATTATCATTCATTAATTGCCACCTCTTCTTGTCTATTATTCTCTATTTTCTAATATTAATTTGAATATGATTCTCCCAAAACACAATATTTATCTAGCCTCTCCTGATAACGTAAATGACATGAAATGGAACACTGCTACCAGAGTAAATCACACTTACTTATTCTCTATGTCCAACTTATTTCTTTAAACTAGTTTCAAACTATAAATATTATATAAATATAGATATATATGCGTGAGTTAATATATGTAAATACTGATAATACTATAAATGCTATATACTATATAAATATATACTATTATAAATACTATAAATAGAAATAAATACTGTTATATATAAGTATAGAAAACTATATAGATATGTATGCTGTACATAGAAAGATGTCAAAAATTAATTATTTTGCAAGTTGACAGTTAATATAAGTATATCAATTATCAAAAGTGTTAGACAGTATAATTATCAAAAAGTATCCAAAAATATCGAAATTCCTATATGAATCAGACGATCTCCTTTTTTTCCCTTTTGTCCCCTTTTAAAATATGTAAAGTTTTTTATTGCTCAATCTCCAATATTTTCCAAAACTCCCTTTTTTTCTATGTCCGTAGGTCAAAATCGGCACTCTCTGGTATTTTCCACTGCTAGATTGTCTGTGAGTCAGCCTCTTCAATTATCGCCCTGTGAGGTCTTTGTAATGGCTGCACTTCCTGTTCTTTGATACAAACCAGTCTCCGTCCGATTTCACTCCGATAGTTCTATGGTTTTAAACAACAAAAGCGAGGTCCTTTTTTTATTTTTGGAATCTGAATTCTTATTATGTATTACTTGCTATGCCAACCGATCTCCTTTGCGCAAGTAATTTGATCAATCTTAATTCTCCCTGCCGGCTTGTCGGGCTCTATAGCTTTTCAATCCATTCTCCAATTCCAGTCGCTGCTCCTTACCGCTCTGAGCCCTTCATGCCCGACTCTGCCGGCACCTTCTTCCGATGACAACTTCACATATGCAGGGAAAGATATATTAATCCAATTTCGACACTGCTGACACTGCCGCCTCCGATCTTCCTTGCCTCCGTTTTGTTGCTGGCTACCGCAGCCTCAGATCCGCCATTGAATGGCCGACTCACACGTGTTGGTTTGACAGAGTCGCCCAGTCTTGCGATAAGCGTTTGCAATTCGCTTTATCGCTCCCCTGGCTCTCTCTAACGTCCGCGAGGCTCTCCAGGCTCCGCGCCCGAAAAGGGTCCCCAAAACACAGTGACTAGTGGCACTGAGAGTAGCGGTCACTCTCTCAGCACCATGTCGCCGGGGGTTGAAACCGGAAGTCAAAAACAACACCTGGAGGTTTATCTGTGCCATCAGGGTCACCTGAGTAGTGCAAATGGGGATGGAGCCTTCTTGGAACTGTTGAAGGGACTGTGTTGTAGACTGGAGATAGATGATGTCGTATCCCTCCCACTCTGTTGAGAGAGGGCTGTTCAAGAGAGGCCAGGCATATTAAGTCATGGAATTTCTCAGTGTACTCCACCACCACTTTGCGGCCTTGATGCATGGTTTTGATACAGTCCCTCGCCTTGCAGTCAGCTAGGGGGTCTTTGAACTGCCAATGAAATGCTGTCATAAAGTGATAGAAGTTTCTTAACTCTTGTCCATTTATGTTGTGGAGTGTCACCATCCAGTGAACTGCAGCCCCTTCCAGTGCCAGGGTAATGCTTCTCACCTTGGCACCCTCAGTAGGCATCTCCTGCCCTGTCAGAACATGGGCCAGGAAGAATCCCAACTGCTGGGAGCCTCTATCAAACATCATGCCAAGAGATGGGGCTTTCCAGGGCTTTGCTTTCATCTGGCCACCGTGGTTTCTATTGTTGATGCTCATCCCCCATCTTCCTCCTCTTGGGTCTGTTGGGCCTCACTGGTAGCAGCCATGGTGTGTGCCTCACATGTCTTCAGGTTTTGGAAGGCATTCATCATGAACCATATGGCTTGATTCATCATTAAGTCGGCATGATCGGGTTCTCTGCCTTCCTCCACTTCAAGCTCTTCCAGCTATGATTGCATTTCTCATTGCCGTCTATCTCGGCTACCTTGAGCAATGTTCACCCCTTTGGGTTTTCCTTCCCAGTCTTCCTTCTTCCCTACTCCAATGGATCACCTGAGTCTGGATGAGTCTCCCAGGCTCCTGACCTCCTCTGTCCACTTGGAGAGGTCCAGGTTCAGGGGGAGGTCTGAATGATGTTTCTCCCTCCTGGTTGCTGATATTGTGTGCACAGTCCCCACGATAGAGCAGTGTGCCTCTCTGGATTGACCAACTCTGCAGATTCTGCCTAATGTAAGGACCTGCCCCAGCTGGTCCCTCAGGAATAAGACTCTTGAATCCATTAAGTTGAATCAAAACAATTTTTGCTGAGAGAATGTGGCTGCAGTAAAGTCAGGCGGAATCTGAAAACTCCCACATAAAGCACAAAGCTATTCTTCTGTTTCCCCAAACCCAGTCCCCTTGACCAGTCCACTGCAGCCAACATGATGCCACAAGATTGTTTTGAGAATATTGAGGTGCTAGGCAGAGAGGTTCACTCTCAGGGCATGATGGCCTTGAAACCTGGCTGGAACTAGCTGGGAGGAAGTCCACTCCGATTCCAAAGGCAACCCCCCCCTCTAATTCTCAAGCAGTTATAGCAAAAGCAAAAGCATGCAAAAATGCCAGCAAGCCCCACCCCAACCCCCCAATCCCGCTTCCAACCGAATGGTAGGACACGGGTGGACCTGACATAAGAACTGAATTAAGGACTTCTCATTCTCTTAACTCTTACCTGCATTTCTTCCAAAGCTCTTGCTCCTGTGCACTGTTGTGATATAACAACATTGTGATTCCTCTTAAACTGATTCAATACCCTATTTCTCTTGATATGGCCTTGAGTCCTTGGTTAGTTGAATTTCTTTTCCTTTCAGGGTTGAAGAAGAAATGAGGATGACCAATTTTAATCTTGATTATTTCCCATCATAACAATAACATTGCCCAGCCTAGACTCATGCACAGCTTCTACTCATATTGTGCCATAATTTAATATTGTGGTGACTCTGGACTTCCCCTTTCACTCTTCCCCTCTCCCTCCTAGCTAGCAGCAACCTAGCCATATTTGGCTTACAAAATCAATCAAGCAACTATTTGTATTAAGATCTTCATTGAAATGGTTGGTTAATGCATTACACTCTTTACAGGCTAACAGCATATGTTGTAAAAGTCTTTGCCATGGCTACCAAAGTTGTAGAAGACATTAGCCATGAAATCATTTGTGGAGGTGTGAGGTGGCTGATTCTGAACAGGCAACAACCAGATGGAGTGTTCAAAGAAAATGCCCCTGTAATTACTGGAACAATGCAGGTATGGTTTCCTCCCTTCCTTCCTTCCTATTGGGCAGTCAAGAGCTGTACAGGAATTCAGACAGGACATGAGGGTAAATATTATTATTCATATCTCTACAATGAAATATGAACAAGCTTCAGGGAACAAGGCGGGCCCCACGATTCACGGCTGGTCACCCCTCTGGCCGCCCAGTGGGCAGCTCAGGGCAGACAATGGTCGCGATGACTTCACTCCCCAGCAATGTGAGGAGCCGCCGCTGCCACCGCCTAATCTCTCTCCGTGCCCAGAAGCTGAGCCAAGCTGAACAGGAGCCCCTAAAGTGAAATGTTCTTCCTTTCCAGCCACCGCTGCCCGTTGGCCGGATTTCCCAATGCAATTCTCAGAGCCACGTTTCAGGCGGCAGCCAGTTCCCCTGCAATGTGCAGCAGGGAACCGTGAATCATTTTTGATTCAGGGAGGGGATTTATTTTATTTATTTATTTATTTTATTATTGGATTTCTATACCGCCCTTCTCCCTGAGGACTCAGGGCGGTGTACAGCCAGATTAAAAAACATGCAGAACAAATATTAAAAACAATTAAAAGATATATAAATTTGGCCCAATTAAAACTCATTTACCAATTAAAAACGTTTAAAACATTTAAAAAACAGTTAAAAATTTCATCTTAAGCCAGCCCGGCTTGTTTAAATAAATGGGTTTTAAGGGCGCGACGGAAGGCACTGAGGTCTTGGATTCTCCTTATCTCTGGGGGGAGCTGATTCCAGAGGGTAGGTGCCCCCACAGAGAAGGCTCTCCCCCTGGGGGTCACCAGCCTACATTGTCTGGCTGATGGCACCCCGAGGAGGCCCTCTCTGTGGGAGCGCACAGGTCGATGGGAGGTCGTTGGTAGCAGCAGGCGGTTTCGAAGATAGCTAGGCCCTATGCCATGGAGCGCTTTAAAGGTGATAACCAACACCTTGAAGCGCACCCGGAAGACAACTGGGAGCCAGTGCAGCTCGCGCAGGAGCGGTGTTACATGGGAGCGCCATGCTGCTCCCGTCACTACCCGCGCTGCTGCGTTCTGGACCAGCTGGAGCCTCCGGGTGCTCCTCAAGGGGAGCCCCATGTAGAGAGCGTTGCAATAGTCAAGGCGAGAGGTGACGAGGGCGTGAGTGACTGTGCACAGGGAATCCCGATCAAGAAAGGGCCGCAACTGGCGAATCAGGCGAACCTGACAAAAGGTCCCCCTGGTTACAGCCGTCAGATGTTCCTTTAAGGACAGCTGCATATCCAGAAGGACTCCCAGATTGCGAGCCCTCTCTGCAGGATTGTAGCGCTGCTGCCTGAAAATGCTTTTCTTCCCATTGCACATTGCAGAGCTATGCGTCCTTGTCTACTTCTCAGCAGACTCACCTTCTCTTTCCTCCTGGCCAGATCTGCCATCTGAAACGCGATGCACTTTTTTTGCCTCTGCACACCCCTGATTTCAAAGGAAAGCATTTTTGGGTGGCAGACCCGTGATCCCCTTCCCATTTCCAAACATAGGTTGCGCAGAGGCAATATAGGGCATGTTGAGCTGCATGGGTGAGGCTCAGAATATGAAGCCTTGAAATTGTCTAGGCCAGGGGTGTCAAACTCAATTTCATTGAGGGCCGCATCAGGGTTGTGTTTGACCTTGGGGAGCTGGGGTGTATGGCCAGGGTGGGCGTGGCCAGTTTGACATCATTCGTGTTGGGGGGGGCTTGTCGTGGCCTGAGTGCTCTGCCAGCGAAAACAGGCCCGCGAGCTCCATTTTCAGCTATGACGGCGTCCTGAAACCCTTTGCCAATGAAAAGGGAGCCCTTGTGAGCTCCATTTTCATTGGCAGAGGCACTGTGGGCCAGTCCTTTGCTGTTCCCAGGGTGGCCACGTGGGCCAGATCTAAGCACCCCATGGGCCAGATCTGGCCCCCGGACCTTGAGTTTGACACCCCTGGTCTAGGCCATGCCCCACTTGAAGCAAATAATTAAAAAAAACACATTAAAAGAACTAATTTCTTGTTCTTTTATAGACAGTGTAGCAGAAAATTCAATTCCCAGAGTGTGCTGCCCCTTGTTTTTATTTTCTCTTCTCACATAATGTTCTTAGGATAGGTTATAGTTCCCATATGGCTACCGAAAGTTAAATGGTTTCCTCAAACTCCAACTCTTCAACACTGCATCTTCAAGAGGGACAAATATGGATGACCACTAGGTGGCAGCCAAGACATACAAAAAAACCTTAATTCTTTTCTACTCCATATTGTTGCTATGTATTACAGGGAAGTATTTATTCATTAGCATTGTTTTTGTTTTATTATTATTATTATTATTTGTCTCTCTCACCCATCCCCCCTGTTTTCTTCTAGGGAGGAATTCAAGGTGCTGAACCAGAGGAATCTTTAACAGCGTTCGTTCTGGTTGCGTTGTTGGAATCCAAATCAATCTGCAATGACTATATCAATGTATGTGATGCTGTGATGGGAAGTGGTATGAGGGGGCCAAAATAAGATCACATCTCTTAATATAGTATTTTTTTTTTATCATAGTATTCCATTTTCCCACCTTCTTGACCCCAGATTCAATATTAGAAGCCTTCAGGATCTCAAAACTTACGAGACTGCCTCCTGCCACCAATAGCCTCTCACCGACCAGTTCGCTCCCATAGAGAGGGACTCCTCAGGGTGCCGTCGGCCAAACAATGTCGACTGACGGCCCCCAGGGGGAGAGCCTTTTCTGTGGGGGCACCTACCATCTGGAACGGGCTTCCCCCAGAGTTACGAAACATCCAAGACTTACGCATTTTCCGCCGAGCCCTGAAAACATTTCTATTCCAACAAGCTGGTCTGGTCTAACTCTCCCTTTTTAATTGGCTTTTAAACTGTCTTTTAAATTGGGTTTTAAACCTCTTTAGATAAATTTGGATGTTTTTTAATCTTTGAGCCTAAATTACTTAATCTGTTTCTTAATAGTTTTTAACTTCTATATGTATTTGTATTTATTATGGCTGTTCACCGCCCTGAGTCCTTCGGGAGTAGGGCGGTATACAAATATGAAAAATAAATAAATAAATAAATATAGTATTGCTGTAGTTTATACTTTATTAATTTCAAATCAGATGAAACCAAAATAAATAATCAATTCAATAAGGGTACTATTAGGAAATTACAGATATACTTTCAAGCCAGCAAGGTATTTAGACCAGTTAATGACCTTTAAATATCAAAGAGCCTTTTCACTGCTGCAGTGTAATTTTTATCACTAGTGTTCCTCAAAGGCAGATTTATCTATGCAGGTGGATCTTACGATATTGCAGGCTTTTCAGAAATTTTCTACTGGAACTCGTATTTAAGACTTTCCTAAAAAATGTATCCATAGCATTTCTTCCTGCATTTAACCTTAAGATAACCTTAAAATAACACATATTATGGCTAAATTTGCAGTATTCGCATGTAAAACATAGCAGCAGGAATTTGGCAGCACATTTTTTAAAATATATTTGTTAATTAACAGAACAACAGAGTTGGGAAGGGAGATCTTTTAGTCCAACTCCCTCTCAAGCAGGAAACCCCATACCATTTCATACAAATGTTTGTCCAATCTTTTCTTTAAAAATTCCATTGTTGAAGCACTCACAACTCACGTTTGTTCAATTATTTATTGGACAAATGTATATGACAAATGTATATGACCAGGGGTGGGATTCAGCCAGTTCGGGTTGGTTCGGGAAAACCATATGTTAATTTTAATCTGGTTCGCCAAACCGGTTGATCCAAGGACTGGCTGACCCCACCCCACCCCCCGCCCCACCCCTCCCAGGAGTCTCCACGCTGCCCATTTTGGGTTTTTTTGTTTTTTTTTATTGAAAAGTTTTACAAAAAGAAAATACAAAAAAAAATTTCCCCCTGTTCCCCCCACCCTTTCCCCCCTTCATCCCACCCTCCCCCCCGACTTCCCAGAGCAAAATACAAGGTATTTCATTTAATCAAACATAAACTAGATTAATCTACTTATCCTCAAAATACTACCTCCCCCACTGAAACCTTAACTCCACTACAGATAACCAAATACTTCTAATACTAACATTCATTCATAAGCTATTTGATATTTTCTTGTCTGATACTTATTTTGAATATAATCAATCCATCTTCTCCATTCCGATACGTATCTTTCTTGCGTGTGGTCCTTCAAGTACGCCGAGATTTTCGCCATTTCTGCTAGGTTTGTTACTTTCAATATCCACTCTTCAATAGTAGGTAAAGAGTCCTTCTTCCAATATTGCGCTACCAGCAGCCTAGCTGCTGATATTAAGTTCAAAATCAATTTAGTCTCTGAAACTGTACAGTCCGTAATTATACCCAATAGAAACAATTGAGGAGTAAATTTCAACCTTCTTTTCAAAATGTTCTGCATCACCCACCAAATTTTTATCCAAAATGCCTTGACTTTCTTACAAGTCCACCATATATGATAATAGGTTGTGTCATTACATTCACATCTCCAACATTTAGCTTGCAAATTCGAGTACATACATGATAATTTCTTAGGATCTAAGTGCCATCTATAAAACATTTTATAAAAATTCTCTCTCAAATTTTGTGCTTGCGTAAATTTAACATTTCTGACCCAAATCTTTTCCCACGTTTCCATCATCACTGATTCCTGAAAGTTTTGTGCCCATTTTATCATACAATCCTTAACCAATTCAGTTTCTGAGTCTATTTCCAGTAATGCATTATACAACCTTTTAATATGCATCTGACTTTGATCTCTAATCTGTTTCACCAAATTTTCCTCGTTTTGCATAACCCCAATTTTTTGATCCTCCCTCCATCTAGCTTGGAGCTGACCATACTGAAACCGAGTATAAATTATCCCTTCTTCTTTTAATTCATCTAGAGATTTCAGTTGCAACTTGCCCTTTTCCAAAAGAAGAAGCTCTTTATAGGTAATCACCTCTATTTTTTGCTCTGTACTTATATTTTCTATTACATGTCTGGGGTTTGCCCATATAGGTATCTTATAGTTCAGCTTATATTGGTACTTTTTCCAAACCCTCAACAATGCATTTCTGAGTATATGACCCTTAAACACTTTATCCACTTTTTTTTCATACAACAAATAAGCATGCCATCCATATAACAAATCATAACCTTCTATGTTTAACATTCTTTCCTCAGTTAAGTTAAACCAGTCACTAATTTGTGATAAAGCTGCTGCTTCATAATACAATCTTAAATTAGGCATTTTAAGACCTCCTCTCTCACGTATATCCTGTATAATTTTCAGTTTCACTCTTGGTTTCTTCCCAGCCCAAATAAAAGTATTAACTCCTTTCTGCCATTCTCTCAGATTTCCATCTTTTTTAAACACTGGTATCATTTGAAACAAAAATAAAAATCTAGGTAATACATTCATTTTTATTGCTGCTATCCTTCCCAGTAGTGAAAGTTGTAACTTTTTCCATTTTTCCATTTCTTTCTGTACTTTTTGCCAAAGAATTTCATAATTATTTTTATATAATTTCGTATTTGAGGCTGCAATATATACTCCTAGATACTTAACCTTTTTAACTACTTCAAACCCCGTTATCCTCCCTAACTCTTCTCTTTGAGTTATAGATAAATTTTTAGTTATCATCTTTGTCTTGTGTAGATTTACTTTGAATCCAGATACTTTACCATATTCAGCTACTATATCCAACATATAGGGAGCCGCTTCTATGGGTTGAGATAAAGTAAGAACCAGGTCGTCTGCAAACGCTCTTAATCTATAATCCTGCTGTCTAATTACAATTCCTTTTATTTTGTCAGAATCACGTAGCTTATTCAACAAAACTTCTAAAGTTAAAATAAACAACAATGGCGACAAAGGACAACCCTGCCTCGTACCTTTCTCAATTTTAAACACATCTGTTAAACCTCCATTAATTATTATTTGTGCTGTTTGTTTCTGATATATTGCTCTAATTGAATGTATGAAATGCTCCCCAAAGTGCATTTTTTCTATTATTTTAAACAAAAATTGCCAGTTCAATCGATCGAATGCTTTCTCTGCATCCACAAATATAAACGCTGCAGGGACCTGATTATTTTTCTCCAAATATTCCAATAATTTGCCTAACATTATATTTCATCTGTCTCCCTTTTATAAAGCCTGATTGGTCATTGTGAATAACTTGTTGCATAACTGGCATTAGTCTATTCGATAGTATCTTAGCAAAAATTTTGTAATCCGTGTTCAAAAGTGAAATTGGCCTAAAATTTTCAGGTTTGATACAGTTTTGATCTTCCTTCGGAATCAATGAAACAAAAGCTGTTCTCCAAGAGGGTGGAACTCCTCCCCCGATTGAATTTTACAAAATAGAGTTCTAAGCGGCTCTACCATTTCAAGCTGTAAGTTCTTATAATAAACAGCTGTTAGTCCATCTGTTCCTGGAGCTTTCCCTATTTTTAACTGCTTAATTGCCGCAACAATCTCCTCAGAAGTTATTGGTTGATTCAATCCTTCCTTCTGTTCCAACATTAGTTCCAAAATATTCCCTTCCTTTAAATATCTATCTATATCTATATCTTGTATTGAGTCACTAGCATATAGCTTTGTGTAAAATTCCAAAAAAGCCTTTTTAATCACATTCTGTTGGTAAACTTCCTTACCTCTATATTCTATCTTACTAATGACTCGTGCTTTCTGTTTTTTCCTCAACATGTAGGCCAACCACCTACCTGGTTTATTGGAATTACAAAATGTATTATGTTTAGCATATTGTAAACTAGTTGCCACCTGATCAGCCATTAACATATTGAATTGCCCTCGTAGTATGTTTATTGTTTCTTTTACTTTCTTATCTCCTGGATTAGATATAAGTAATTGTTCTTTCTTTTTTATTTCTTCCTCTATCTCTTTACGCTTCTTCTGTTGTTTTAGTCTATATTTATTATTCATATGTATTAAGATACCTCTCATATAAGCCTTACTAGCATCCCAGACCATTTCCATAGGAGTACCCTTATTCATATTAATAACAAAAAATTCTCTCATTTGTTTTTTAAGCTCCTTTACATTTTCTTCATATCTAAATAAGTTTTCATTCAACCTCCAAGACCTCCTTTCTCCCCTCTCCTGTTCAAATTCAATCCAGACTGGACTATGATCAGTTAAAGTTCTTGGACATATCTTCGTCTTCTTCACCCTGGAAATAAAATCATTTGTGATTAATATAAAATCAATCCTGGAGAAGGATTGATGTCTATCAGAGAAAAAAGTAAAATATTTTTCCTCCAGGTTACGTTCTCTCCAGATATCTCTCAATTCTATATCTTCCATCATATCAAAAAAGGATTTAGGTAGTTTTGCACGTGCTGAAGTCTTTGATAAGCTTTTTTTATCTTTCTGTGTATCAATTACTCCATTCCAATCACCCATTAGTGTAAAGGATTTATAGTCCCACTGTATTATTTTAGTATGTAAAAATTTATAAAACTTGTCTTGTTGCTGGTTAGGGGCATATATTCCAATAAGAAGCATTTTTCCAGACTGTGTCAATAATTCAATTGCAATATATCTTCCTTGATCATCTGCCTCAATTAGATTAGCTGATAGTCCTTTCCTAACATATATGACTAGTCCATTTTTCTTCTCTGGCGTTGATGCCACAAAATTTGTACCTAATCTTGAATTTATCAAATATTTTTGGTCTAATAATCTAATATGTATTTCTTGTAAGCAAATAACATCATTGTTAAATTGTTTCAAGTAGTGAAATACTTTCTTTCTTTTTTGTGGTGAGTTTAGGCCATTAACATTCCAAGATAGGAATTTAGTTGCCATCTTTAGCCTTTCGAAGCCTTGTGAGCATCAGCTGAAGCTCCTCCTCCACCTTACTCTTCGGCCTACCTCCCCCCACTGCTTCTGTTTTTTGAACTTCTTGAGGTGAATCTTGAGATTGTTGCCCTTTTGGTTGTTGTTGTTGCAATTTATAAGTTGATTGGGTCAGTCATTGTGCTTTCAGCTCTCCCTTCTTAGGTGGTTCCAAAGTCAGGGGTAAACCCCCAAGATCCAAATCTTCTTCCATAATAATTCCTCCAGCTGCAGCTTCAGCGTAGGTTTGTATCTGTTTTCCATCTTTTTCTTGTTGTAACATCTCCATTTTCTTCCTCCCCGCCCCCCCCCCTGGTGAGGGTGGGTATCCAGCCTGTAACACATTTACATAAAAATCTTTTGCCTTCCAAACTGTGTTTAACCGGTATCTTTCTCCTTTATAAGTCACTATTAGACCAATTGGAACGTCCCATCTATATGCCACTTGTTGATTTCTCAACTCATTTACCAGAAAACCAAAGTCTTTCCTGCTTCTCAACATCTTTGGAGGAATCTCTTTCAAAACCACCACCTCCTGCCCAGCCACCTGAACTTTATTCTTGTAAGAAGCTTGTAGAATTTCATTTCTGATCCTCCTAGTTGTAAAGTAAATCACCACATCTCGTGGCAGCTGTCTTTGTTTTGCCAACCAGGAATTAACCCTGTAAATTTTATCAATTTGAATTGCCACATCTTCTGGTCTTTCTTTAATTATCTCAGCCATAGCATCAGCACAAATGTCTTTTAAATTTTCTTTGCTATTTTCCTTCAGGCCTCTCAGTCTCAGAGCAAATTCCATAGATCTGTATTGTACCATTACCAATTCATCATCCACTTTCTCTGTTCTGGTCATGACATCAGCCATTTTGCTCTCCAGATTTAAATTGGCTTCATTAATTTCTTCAACTTTCCCATCAAGCTGGATAACAAGATTTGAGAGTCCTGATACAGCAAAAACAATATCATCTCTTATTTTATCATGCTCCTTTGCAACTGCCCCCTTGATCGAACCTATGTCTTCCTCTATTTTCTTAAATTTCCCTTCAACAAGTAATGTTAAATTGTTCATTGCTTCTCTCATTGCTGTTTCTTGATTATTCATGGCTTCTTTCATAGCTTCCTTAAAATCATTAAGTGCTGCATCTTGACTCTGGGTCTGGCTCTGTAAATCAGCCGGAAGTTGTGCTTTCTGTGTCACCACTGACACAACTGGGGAGCCTCCCCCTCCTTTAGCAACTCCTGGTTTCACTTGTCTAGAAGTCTTTTTTTTCCTTCCCCCGCCCCTCTTTTCTTTAAAAGCAACAAAGTCTTTAAAGATGTTAAATTATAGTCTCTAAGTTGCCAGACAAAGTAGTTTTTTTTTCCTTTTATTCTCTTCCCTCTGCACTCTCAGTTCCCAGCAGTTAATAGGCAGCTAATCCACTCTCCCAGTGCAGAGTTCTCAAGCACTTTCGTTTCAGGCTTTCACTTTCAAAGCTCTAACAAAGACGCCATCTTCCGCCTCTAGCTCAAGATTCAAATTGAAACAAAGTAACTTTGGAGTTAAGCTCTGTAATTTTAAGGCTTGTTCTCTTGTTTTCCGCTCTGCCTGCGCTCGGGATCAATCAAACTCACTTTTTAAAAGCAGGATCAGATCACGGCTTCTCGCCCTGCTTTTGCAGGGTCGTCCTGGTTCTGGAGCTTCTTGGTGGGCTGACTGAGGAGCTCTCACCCTCCAAGCCTCTGGAAATGATCCAGAGGACTTTCGGGGGGCTCTCCTCTCGCCCACCAGCTCTCCTCTCCTTCTTTTCCCGAAGGAGAGTTTTTCAGCCGTTTGACAGCCGATTTGCGCTGTCAAAGCGGCTTTTACAGAGACGCAGGGCTGGCGGTCATAAATGACTGTCCACGGAGCCTGCAGTGCCAACCAGAAGTCCGCGGCCCATTTTGGATGCCAGGTGCGTGTGGAGGCTCTGGGAGGGCAAAAAATGGGCCTACCAGAAGTCTGGAAATGGGCCCTTTTCCAGCCTCTGGAGGGCCTACGGAGCCTGGGGGAGGCCATTTTCGCCCTCCTGGAGGTTCCAAGAAAGTGTCTGGAGCCTGGAGAGGGCAAAAAACGGGCCTACCGGAAGTTCCAGAAGTCCACAAATGGGCCCATTTCCGGCCTTAGGAGGGCCTCCAGAGCCTGGAGAAAGCTGTTTTCACCCTCCTGGAGGCTCAAGGAAAGCCTCCAGAGCCTGAGGAGGGTGAAAACACCCCACACACCATGGTGCAGGAGGCCAAGTAGGCCACTCCCCACCACACCTACCCAGAAACCAGGCAGTGAACCGGTTGCTGAAAGTTTTCAATCCCACCCCTGTATATGACTCTGGGCATCTTTCAACATTTAAAAATTCACCACAGAACAAACCCATACCCCCCCCCAATCAAATCAACCACTTGATCAGCTCCATCTCTCTTTGTGGTCTCCAGGTGCACTGACAAATCCATGGTTTTAAGGCCTTTTGAAAAAGCAACAGAGTGGGGGCAATCATACCTCAAGGAAATGGTGTTCCATAGAGATGCTTTAAACATTCCTAATGGAACTCTTCTCTTCCCTCTCCCCTCACTTTCAGAGTCTAGACAGCAGCATTAAGAAGGCTGCAGATTATTTGCTCAAAAAGTATGAGAAATTGCGAAGACCTTACACTACAGCCCTCACAGCCTATGCTTTGACTGCTGCAGACCGTCTGGATGACGACAGGGTACTCATGGCGGCATCAACAGGTACATATATAGCTTTGTTTTAAGAAGAAGGAACCAGTTATGGTTGGGTTTTGAAAATAGATAATTTCAGTAAGAAGCACAATGAAGGATGAGCTGGGAATACCAATTACGATAGACAGATTTTTAGATATTGCAGCCAGTTACAAATCCATCTGGTGGTGATGCTTTTGCCAGTTTACCAAGAAGTAGTTTGTCATCTACTTTGTCAAATGCCTTGCTGAAGTCCAAGTATATTATGTCCACAGCATTTCACTGGTCTACTAATTTAGTCACTTTGTCAAGGAATGAAGTAAGATTGGATGGGGATGATTTGTTTTTAACAAACCTGTGCTGGCTACTAGTCATAACTTCATTTGTTTCTAGATGTTCACAGATCAGTTTTTTGATTATTTTTCCCAGTATCTTCCCAGGTATTGATGTTAGGCTGATTGCTCTGTAGTTTCCTAAGATCTGTTCTCCCACCCCCATTTTTTATTTTTATTTTTTTGAAGATGGAAACCACATTAGCTCTTTTCCAATCCTCTGGTAGTTCCCCTCCTGTGCTCCAGGATTTTTTTAAAGATATGGTACAATGGTTCTGAGATAGCATCTTCAGAGCTCTGGGATGTAATCAACCAGGTCCCAGTATATGAATATCCCTTGATATTCATCAAGGGCAGATAGCTTTTCTCTTACCATTTTCTTGCTTATTTTAATTTTTATTTCTAGTCTGTCTTTCACAATATTTTTTTTAGTAGGTTGGGCTATACTTTCTTTTTGTGTGAAGACTGATGCAAAGAATGAGTTAAGCAGCTCTGCTTTGTCTCTGCTGCCTGTTATTTCCTTGCTATCTTCTCTCTTTAGTGGACTAACTTTTCCTTGAGTTTTTTCTTGTTATTTATATGTTGAAAGAAACTTTTTTAAAAATTATCTTTGACTTTTGCTGCAAGTCTTTGTTCATTCTGAGCCTTTGCTTTCCTGACTTCACTTTTGAAGATTCGGGTAATCTGCAGATACTCTCCCTTAGTTGTGTGTCCCTCTTTCCATTTTTTGTACTTGTCCTTTTTGTCTTTCAATTTGTCAGAGAGATCTTTGTGCAACCGTGCTGGTTTCTTTTTGGATTCCGTATTTTTCTTTTTCAATTATATTGTGTTGGATTGGGCTTTTATGATCATATTTTTCAGATTTTCTGAAACTTCTTGAGTTCTTAACCCTATCCAATCTGGTGGACTGGTAGATACCCTCAGGGAGAGACAGTCCTCCAAATAACTTGGCCATGTGCCATGTATGTTTTAAAGGTGATAGCCATCGCCTTGTATTGCATACAGAAAGAAAATGGACCCTGTGTAATTCACATGGCAAAACAATATGATACGGCAAAGCAACACCACTGAATTCTGGAGCAGTTGTACTCCCAGGTGACCTTCAAGGATAGAGCACATTGAGGTAGTCCAGCTGGGAAGTGACCTAGGCAGGAGTGACCACAAGCAAGGCCTCCCAATCCAGGAATGGGCACAATTACTGCACAAGATGGATCTATGCAAAGGCCCCTCTAGTTACAGCTGCCACCTGCTCTTCAAGCAGGAGCCACATATTGAGGAGGGCTCCCCAATTGCACACAATCTCTGTCCAGGAAAGTGCTACCCCACTGAGAGTCATTCCCCATCTAGATACTCACATCCCCAAGCATTGAGTCAGTACCAGAGCAGCAGCACCTGCCCAGCCAGTGGTGGATGTAAGAGAGAGAGAGAGAGAGAGAGAGAGAGAGAGAGAGAGAGAGAGAGAGAGAGAGAGAGAGAGAGAGACTGACTAACTGTAGAGAGTAAGCAAGGTGACCTTGATGGAGATATGTCAATATTGGTATAAGTAATCTTAGCCTTTCTGTCGAATTGATTCTTCATCTGATCTATCTGGTAAAGCTGACTATAACTGGGTATCATCAGCAACTCCATGCCATTGAGTAACCTCACCCAACCAGTCATATCTGCTTTCTTGAAAAATGGGAGACTTAATCAATTGTTAATTTTCCCAATCTTTTCACTTCAACCAAAAGTCACCTTCAAAGTAAGTAACCAATATTTTCATCTGTTTGGCTTAATTCTGTTTCTGTGCTGTTTTTTAGAAAGGAATCGTTGGGAAGAACATAATGCTCACACCCATAACATTGAAGGCACTTCCTATGCCTTGTTGGCTTTGCTGAAAATGAAGAAATTTGATCAAACTGGTCCCATAGTCAGATGGCTGACAGATCAGAAATTTTATGGGGGAACATATGGACAAACCCAAGTGAGCTTTTGCTTTATTGTCAGATTATAATCTTCTGCGCTCTATTCTACTTTAGGCTGTTTAAAACAAAACAATAGTCTGAATTGTTGAATGTTTTGCCTAAAGAAAAGAAGGTAAAGTCAAGACACTATAGCAGTCTTTTAATATTTGAAGTGCTGTCACGGGGAAGAGGTTATGGATTTATTCCCCATAGTGCCTAAGGATAGGACAAGAAACAGTGAATGGAAGCTTTACAGAGAGAAACCTCCAAAAAAAGAAAAAGGGGGAATTCTCTGACTATGAATGCTATTAAGCAGTGGTCATAATGGTTCATCAAGAGGCTTGCAAGCAAAAGCTAGACAACCATTTGCTGGGCGTGTTGTCAGGATTCTTGCCTGGGTATTAGGTTGGTTTTGAATATGTAATAGCACTAATAGTAATAGTAAATCTACCATTGATTCTGTTTCATTTTCTAGTAAGGGGAATAAAAATGATAGAATGCTTAGCCTTCAAAGATTATTTCATGAAGACAAGGTCAAGGGAAAGTTTTTAAATATATGTTTGACATCCTAGTGCTGATTTTCTTTATGCAAAGTGTTTTCATACTGAGATGTAATGATCCCCACTTAGCTGGTAGAACAAGGCATCAAATAGCTACTTTAGGACTTGACAAACTGATAAATTGAAAGAAACTACAGGTTTCACTTCAGTTATCTGTAAGCTTTTTTGGCACAAAATGTCCATAGAAGAGGATGTTTTGTGTTGAGAAAATAACATTTGTGCATTGTTTGTTTGTTTGTTTGTTTATTAAGTATATTTGCTGTCCATCTCACTATGAAGCTACATAGGGTGGTTTTCAACAATAAAATGAAAAAAAAAGTATCTCTAGAGAAAATATAGTAGAGAAAAATGTAGTAGAGAAATGTATTCTCTATCCCCCATGTGTGAGTACAAGGTGGATAGAGAGTTCTTTATCTCTATTTGGTTAGCAGACAAGTGCATGAATCTTTTGATATGCAGATCAAAGAATAGCTTTTGAAAGAAATTTTTATCTGAACATTATCTAGGGTTTATATCCGTCATCCATGCTGAAATTAAGGGAACCAAGGGAAATCTCATCCATAGACTTCCTATTTAGAATAGAATAGAATAACAGAGTTGGAAGGGACCTTGGAGGTCTTCTAGTCCAACCCCCTGCCCAGGCAGGACACCCTACACCACTTCAGACAAATGGTTATCCAACATCCTCTTAAAAATTTCCAGTGTTGGGGCATTCACAACTTCTGCAGGCAAGTTGTTCCACTTATTAATTGTTCTAACTGTCAGGAAATTTCTCCTTAGTTCTAAATTGCTTCTCTCCTTGATTAGTTTCCACCCATTGCTTTTTGTTCTACCCTCAGGTGCTTTGAAGAATAGTTTGACTCCCTCTTCTTTGTGGCAACCCCTGAGATATTGGAACACTGCTATCATGTCTCCCCTAGTCCTTCTCTTCATTAAACTAGACATACCCAGTTCCTGCAACCGTTCTTCATATGTTTTAGCCTCCAGTCCCCTAATCATCTTTGTTGCTCTTCTCTGCACTCTTTCTAGAGTCTCAACATCTTTTTTACATCGTGGCGACCAAAACTGAATGCAATATTCCAAGTGTGGCCTTACCAAGGCATTATAAAGTGGTATTAACACTTCACGTGATCTTGATTCTTGATTCTATTTTTGGCAGCTGCTGCACACTGCTGTCATATCTAAATGGTTGTCCACTAGGACTCCAAGATACCTCTCACAGTTACTACTATTGAGCAGGGTACCACATATATGGTACCTGTGTGTTTTGTTTTTCTTCCCTAAATGTAGAACCTTGCTTTTTTCACTGTTGAATTTCATTTTGTTAGATAGCGCCCAATGTTCAAGTCTGTCAAGATCCTTCTGTATCTTGAGCCTATCTTCTGGAGTGTTGGCTATTCCTGCCAGCTTGGTGTCATCTGCAAATTTGATGAGTTCCCCCTCTATTCCCTCATCCAAGTCATTGATGAAGATGTTGAAGAGCACTGGGCCTAAAACAAGCCCTGGGGTACTCCACTGCATACTTCCCTCCATGTAGATGCAGTTCCATTGAGGACTACACATTGAGTGCGGTTGGTCATCCAGTTACGAATCCATCTGGTGGTGATGTTGTCTAACCCACATTTTTCTACTTTATCTAGTAGTAGGTTATGGTTATGGTCTACTTTATCAAATGCTTTACTGAAGTCCAAGTAAATTCTATTGACAGCATTCCTCTGGTCCACTAGTTTTGTCACTTTGTGAAAGAATGCAATAAGATTAGTCTGGCATGATCTGTTTTTGACAAACCCATGTTGGCTTTTGGTTATTACTTGGTTTGCTTCTAGGTGTTCGGTGATTTGTTGTTTATCTTTTCCAGAATCTTCCCTGGTATTGAGATCAGGCTGATAGGGCTGTAGTTTCCTGGATCTATTTTTTTTCCTTTTTTGAAGTTGGGAACTACATCAGCTCTTTTCCAATCCTCTGGCATTCCCCTGTGCTACAGGATCTTTGAATTGTTGACTGTTTGACTGTTTTTTCCTTTTGTGTAAAGACAGATGCAAAAAATGAGTTAAGTAGTTCTGTTTTCTCCCTGTTGCTTGTCACCTTCTTGCCACTTTCTCCCAGCAATGGGCCAATTGTTTCCTTGACTTTTTTATTGTTTTTAATATATTGGAAGAAGCTTTTTATGTTATTTTTTACTTTAGTCGAAGCCTTTGTGCATTGTGAGCCTTAGCTTTCCTCACTTCATCTTTACAGGCTCGGGCTATTTGCTGATACATGGAATCCTTCTCCAGCTCTCTCTAAGTTTATTGAAATTAGCTCTCTTAATGTCCAAGACTCTAGTTTGACTTTGTTCTACTACTTGTGTTTGCATAAAGTTGAATTTCAATATTGCGTGATCACTTGCCCCCAAGTTCCTGTAGCTTCAACACCTTCTATCATTTCATCTCTGTTAGTGAGAATTAAGTCCAATATGGCTGATCCCCTTGTTCCCTTCTCTACTTTTTGGGAAACAAAGTTGTCTGCTAGGTTTGTTAGGAACCTGTTGGATCTTCCACTTGGTGTAGAGTTTGTCTCCCAGTTGATGTCAGGGTAGTTAAAATCCCCCATTACTATTGTGATGTGCTTCCTACATACCTTAGTTAGCTGACTAGCAAAAAGTTCATCTACTTCCTCTGTTTGGTTGGGTGGCATATAGTATAGACCTATGGCAATGTCATTCCCCCCCTCCCTTAATATTGACCCAAATGCATTCAAGATAATTTTCATCATTGTTGTACTCTATTTCTGTAGAGATGTAATTATTTCTTATATATAGTGCAACTCTACCTCCTCTTTTATTTGGTCTATTTCTTTTAAATAATTTATATCCCTCTAGCTGTACGTTCCATTTGTGGGTTTCATCCCACCAAGTTTCCGTAATGGCAACAATATCATATTTGCCCTCATTTACTTGAATTTCTAATTCACCCTGTTTATTCCTCATACTCTGTGCATTGGTGTATAGGCATTTGAGTCCATTTGGATTGACCCTATGTTTACTGTCTACATAACCCGTGTTGTGCCTGACTGCCCCTGATTTCTTGTCACCTGTTTGATTAATGCACATAGTATGGCACTCGCTATTAAATATCTATTATTGTCCTAGATTGTCCTAGATTGTCCTAGATCATTTAGTTTTACAGATAAAAGGCTTTAAAGATGTGTGTAAGTCAACCCTCCTCTGTTTGTTTGTTTGTTTACTCATTCAATTTGTAGCCCATCTTCTCATTTATGATCAAATGATCTAACAGACAATTCTAAAAAAAAAAAAAAAATCTCTGGTAAAATATATCACTGGATTTTCAGTTCCTTTGTGAGATACTCCAAGACAAACAATCTTGTTTTTTCCTTCTCCCGTTCCAGGCAACAATTATGGTGTTTCAAGGTTTTGCTGAATATGAGATTCAGATGCCTACCCATAAGGACGTAAATTTAGATGTTGTTATTAGGCTGCCAGAACGTGAACTACCTATAAACTATAGAATTGATGCTACCAATGTTGTTCGAGCCCAGACAGTAGAGGTACAGTATTTCAGCAAGTGTATTTATTACTCCTTTCATTGGAAATAATTATTTTGGAGTTTCAAGTTCAAATGTAACTTTTTTCAAGAATCGGAAAAAACTATACAGAATTTAGTGAAACAAGAAAGAAAACCTAAATCAGATCTTTCTATTGGAATTGTGGTGGTTGGAGATTAGCCCATGGTCAAGCATCTGATCAGAGGAGACTGGCTTAAGACTGCTAGCTTCTTTGTCAATATACAGTGTAGTTTTAAATGGCTTCCCTTTCCTCACACAAAGCTGCAAAAGGCTGTATTTAAGACAATATTGCAAAATTGTGTCTGTACTTTTAAGAACTATTCCATCTGTGATAAGAAAGAGTTTTGAATGGCTCTGGGAGACTTCTGGAGCACTTCATGACTTAGGAAATGAAGATAATGTCAATAAAACAATTTTGTTGCTATTTCTGATGTTGCACAAGGAATTTGGAGTCAAAGTAGATGTATGATACCAATAGAGTTATATGTTTAAATATGGATATTTAAACAAGCAGAAATAAATGTTTATGAAATAGTATTTAAGGGAAAAGTACATGAAGGAACATAAACCATGGCAGCCACTGTTTCATCCTTTCATCTTTAACACAATTTTATATATTCATTTTTACCATAATATTTATTCTTTCTAGTTTTAATAAACCAATAGTACCCTTCATCCTAACCTCTAATCCTGATATAATTCAATTTTTCTTTCTCCTCCCTAAATTTGAACCCCTAAATTTAAATTCTAACAACATAATACAATTCCCAGTTATTTCCTTAAATTCCCTTATTCTGATCAAAAAACCAATTAAGCATAGATCTTAACTCAGATGTTCCAACTATTACAATCTTATATATTAAGCTTATTTATATTTCTGAATCTTGTTTTAATTCTTAAGCATCCGTACATGTTACCATTACTTCATATTAACTGAATTAATTCATTATTACCATTCAATACCTTCCAAATATCACAATTTTTATCAGTTCATTTTTTAATTTACATTTTCATCAAATATTTATATTCTTATCTCATATCTTAAAAGTATTCCAATTGTTATAATTTCCCTAATTAATTAAGAATATTCAATAAAAAATCAGTTAAGTGTAAATCTTAACACAAATAATCCAACTATTACAATACTTAATTAATTCCATTATTACCATTCAATACCTTCCAAATATCACAATTGCTTAACAATTCATTTTTTAATTCACAATTTCATGTATATTCCATCTGTCACAACTTATTCTCATTTCTAAGTCCTAATACCATTTGTAATTTCTCAATTATTACCTTTTCTAACATTCATTTGTATCTATAACTTTTGCATCAATTCATTTTAATTCTAAGTGCATGCAACATATCACCATTCCTTACCAATTCATTTTTTAATTTACAATTTCATAGATACTCCATCTGTCACAACTTATTCTTATTTCTAAGTAAATCATAATATCAATTGTTACCTTTTCTGACATTCATTTATTTCTATAACTTTTACATCAATTCATTTTAATTCTAAGTGCCTACGCCATGTTTTTAGCTTTCTTTTTCCCTTTCTTCCATTTTTTTTCATTTTCTTCTTTTTCTTCTCCAATCTTTTTATTTGCATTTTATATTCCTGCACTCTTATCTTTTGTCCTGTATTTCCCATTATTCTCCATCCCTTTTTCTTTTTTATTTTTTCACTGTTAATCCCAGTGTAATCATTCATATTTTTATTATTTCTATTCCAACCCTTTTTTCCTCCTTGCCTTTCCACCCTCTCTAATTTTTTTTATTTTTCCCATTGTTAATCCCAATGTAATCTTTAAATTTCAGCTCTATTATTAAACTTCCCCCTTTACTCTTAATTTTCCTCTCTTTTTTATTATTACTAACATAATCAGTTAAAATTTCAATGTCTTTGTCTTTATCTTCATCTTTATTCTTAATCTCTCTTGCTTCTCATTCATTATTTCTTTATCCACTTGAATGTTGTCTAACTCATTTTCATCAGATCTTCCCTGCAATATTGTGATTATTTCTCTTATTTCTGTTTTCAGTGACATATACATCATTTTCATCATTTCCATTATTTCCTGCTCCATTTTGTTATATCTTGATTGGCATTATTCCAATTTTAAATCCCGCTGTAATCCAATTTCTTTAATCATCAAAGTTAAGTCACTTGCAGACAAAACAAAACCTCTTTAGCAATTCTCACAGCTGGTTATCACCATCAAAGTTTTTAACTTTTTTCAACAATAAGAGTCCAATGTTATAATCATCCAATTTCACCTGGAGGTGTCTCTCCAGAGTCCACAATTCCAATCAACAGTCTGTAAAAGTATTCATTTTGTTTATAATCCACATCGCTAATCTTTACTAACTTTTTATCTTCTTCTTTTTTGCTTTTATTTCACCAAATCAATTTATAGTCTAATTCAAAATTTCAAAGTCCGTTTTTTCCCCTTTTCTTTTTCTTCGTATGAGACTTCTATTACAGGGCTTTTTAGATTCTCCTTTATTTTTCCTCAAATTAAAGACAGATCTTTTCAATTTCTTTCTGGGTTCTTAATTCTTCTAATTTTTTAAAGTTCTCCAAGTATATTAATCCAAAAAAAAAAACCCCAACAATTTTCTAATCGGGTTTTGTCACTTTGTAGCTTCCACTTTAATCTTCTTCTGTCCTTTCCCCCATGCCCATTAGCCACTGTTATTCCACTGGGACATTTATAACTAATTTAAAAGTCCTCTTTTTTTTTCTTTTTCTGCCTATGAGCTAGTTGTCACTCACCCAGCATCAATGTTCTGCTCAATTCGCCGCTCCTGCACAATGCTTAGTCCGGTTGCCCCAGCTTACTAGCGGTCGCAATGGCCGCCACCCCCCGCTGCTGAGTCAGGGAGAGTTTCCTCTAACCTCTGAGGAACCTGCCTGTTCCTCTTGGTCTTCCGAGGTGCCTCTCCTTCTTCCCTGTCCCTACAGAACAGGTCTAGTCCAAAGACCCCTCGGCAGCGGTTCATCAGTCCAGGATTTCGCAAGGCTCATCAGAGCCCGCTAATCCCCAACTGTGTTGTTGCGATGCTTCCAGTTGAATCATGTTTCATCCTTTCATACACCCCTTTTTTTTTCCTGCTTACATGGAGCTCTACTCCAGCTCATGACTGTAAAAACAATTTGGAATCATAGAAAATATAACTCAGATGGAAAAAGCCCTCATAATCTGCATCTAAACTTTGTGCACCAATCTGACCTGCTGATGTCATCTGAATCTTTGAAGGTTGATTCTTCAAAGTCTAGCCAGATTCATGTTTAAGCTGGCTTGATGAAAAGAGCTTCTGATTATCCCAATCTTAGCTTTTCTATTTAGCAAAGGAACTGCTCCACTGCCAGAATTAGGCCTGCCATGGAGCAGTGTTGATGCTTTTAAGTGGCAGAATTTAGGAAACAAGACTCCAGAGCCAGCCTATAGATATGCCTTTGGAACACATCCATACTATAAAGAAAAAAACAGATTTAGGTTAGTAAGAAACCACAGCGACTTTCTATCAGTAAATTACAATAGCAGACAACTAACAGGGTGCTTTGAATTTTCACGTTAATCCATTAACAATTTTTCTATCACATATGTTTTGTACGACAGGTCAATTGGGTTGCAAATAGATATAAATTTTGGACCTGCTTTGCAAGGAGGAAGCTATTATTGTTGCAAAAGAGTTCTCAGTGTTCAACTAGGGGAGATAATATATGTATTTGTCCTTTTTTAATTGACATTTTTCAATGTTTTTGTTTAGTTTTGTTCTGTCTCTATTCAATTATTTTATTTTGGATTTTAATCTTTTGAATAAAATAACATTGTTTAAAACAAAAACAGATTTAGATTCACAGTAGTTCTCCAAGGAATTCTGGAGAGGACTTAAGTACATTTCTATTATATACAATATAATGAGAGGCAATTAGATGTAGTGGTGAAGGTGCTTGCTTGGAACCAAGAGATTGTGGGTTCTAATCCTGCTTTAGTCAGGGAAGCTGGCAGGATGATTTTACACCAGACATTCTCTCTCAGCCCAATCCACTACACAGGGTAGTTATTGTGGAGAAAAAAGGAGGCAGGATACTTAGATATGTTCAGTGCCTTGAGTTATATACACTATGAAAGGGATAAGATTATAATAATTATACTCCAGATTTAACAATTGTTGATAAGAAAAACAAAAAAGTCTTGATAGTGGATATGGTAGCACCTGGAGAAAGCAGAAGGGAAAGGACTGAAGAAAATCACAAAATACAAACACCTGCAAATGGAAATAGAAAACAGAACAACTGTGGCAAAGGTAGTACTAAAAGTAATAAGACACTTTGGATACAATCCCTAAACATCTGGAATCCTTTATCACTATGAATGTACATCAATACAGAAATTGCTAAGATTGATGCACAATAATTTGGTTAGTTTTACATTCATTGAGAATGAGAGACAATGAGGTGGCTGGATGGAGTCACTGAAGCAGTAGGTGTGAACTTAAATGGACTCAAGAGGATGGTGGAGGACAGGAGGGCCTGGAGGAGCGTTGTCCATGGGGTCGCGATGGGTCAGAAACGACTTCACAACTAACAACATTCATTGTATCTTCAGAAAGTAAAAGGGAATCAGTTTTCTTTATAATTTGATTTTGTTGATACCTTGCTAATATACTGTTGTTTATTCATCTAAATATTTGATTGGGTCTTTTTATATTTTGGAATCTATTCCACCTCTAGCTCTTACTGTATCAGGTTACAACGAAGTCAATAAAATACTAGCACTAATAACAAGTAAAATCAAAATAGCCAAGGAACTGCAATTGAAGGTCATGTTAACCCTGGTTGCTTTTCAGACCAAACTCAATGAAGACTTCACTGTGTCAGCATCAGGTGATGGAAAAGCAACAATGACAATTTTGACAGTCTATAACGCACAATTGCGAGAGGATGCAAATGTTTGCAACAAATTCTTTCTTGATGTTTCTGTTGAAAACGTCCACTTGAGTAAGTTTGACTGGTGGCCTTTGGCTTGCTAAAAATAGATTCTAATGAAATGTATGGGGGGAGGGGAGATTAAAGTGTTTCTATTTATCATGTCAGGATCCCAATATGGAACAAGCTTACTCTACTATTTATTCATAAAAAGTCTCTCATTTGATAGAAAATAACATTATCAATTTCATACTTAGTTGAACTCTAGTTCTTGATGCTAAATTCCCAGTTTAAATATGGGCTGAGGCGAGACAATCGGTACAACACTATTTTATTAACAAACGGCAGAACTGAACGAACAGCAACAAAACCCCTGACAATGTTTATATATGCCCGGCTGTCAAACTCAACCACCAATCAACTAGCGCCTTTTCTCCCGCCCTTGTGGCTGCTCTCTGCATCAGCCAATCAGGGAACGGCGCCCCCGTTGTTAGGCAATGTGCCTAACACAACAGTTGAAGTCAACAAAATAATTTATTTCCTTTTGCCCTGAACAAGCAGGCATTGAGAGCACTGAAGGACAGGTTTTGGTGTTGAAATATGTAGATCGGAGAGGAACTGAAGTTGTAGGCAACACACATGCTACCATCATTTATATTTCTTCGGAGACACAGAGAAAAATCCTATTAGCTCATGTCTAGCAAAGAAGAGGATATTAGATCCTTATTGCCAATATAATTCCTAACTAACCCCAAACTAACAGCAATGCAGTCCATGAGAGGCTTGCAAAACTAGTTAGGATTTGGACAGATATAGCCATAGGCCAGAAGGCCTCTTGTTGTCCACTAAGTCTCCACTGTTCTCCTATCATTAACTACTTGTCTAAGAGCCATGTTGGGGTGAAAGGTGCCAAAGAGAAAATGATTTAATGCCATTCTTAATTTTAGAAACTCCAGAACGAGATTAAATGAAGAATGATTTTTAGATGCTCTTAATTCATGTTGATTGGTTTGAAACAGGATCCAAATTTTTACTGGTTTTATATCTGTCCACCATATTGAGGCACTCTGCAAGATATAATTCATGATATTGTTTATTATATGTTTATCCCATATTTCCTTTGTAGAACCCCAATTTATTTGTCCAATTTATATGCCGCTAATCTTGCAGTTTGAGGCAACTCTCAGCGGCTTAATGCTTTTACTACCTGTTGTGGTATTCTTGCAATACTTCAATACAATAGGTTAGGAAAAACAGTGATGCATACATACACGCACAGAGAGAAATACACACAAAAAACATGTAACAGCAGATTGTGTAAAAAAACAACTAAATTTAGTTCTTGCAAAATGAAGAATAAGTTGTATTTTACACTTAGCTGGAAGATTTCTAGCTAATACACTTTAGAATCAACACAACCAATTCTTCAGTTATTGAAAACTGGGTTTGTTATTCTTCATTTAAACATTCCTTATTCACAAGATTTCTTTCAAGAAGGAACCAATAATAAATATAGAGGGTAAAAATGATTAGATTAATCGATTTCCAAGGAGATGTTACTGCCAGAAAATCAAACTTTTCAGCTTTAAAAAACTGCTAGAATTTGTGCAGAGTCTGATTTTTCCCCTTTCTTTTGTAATTTTTAGATTTCAAACAGGCAAAGGGAGCCAAGGGAGCCCTCAAGCTCAAAATCTGCACTAGGTAAGAATGATGAATGTTAAAGAAAACTTTGGATTGTAACAGGATATTTAGAGTAATAACTTTGAGAAGCAATTATGTTACTTTTCAAGAAAATAGTTGAACGTTTTCCAACTTTACACTTTATCTTTGCTTGTATATTGATCTATTTTCTGTGCACCATCTTAATTTGTAACATTTTGTGGTTGGTGGATGAAACAAAGAGCAGGATTTAAGTCACTGCAGGTCCTTCAGATTGATTTAGGGATGCAGAAATTGCAATATACTACAGCAAGATGGCAAGTACATGAATGGGAAACCTCCAGGGGACTCTAGAACTATAGGCTAGACTCAGAAGTTGAGAAAAATGACCCAGGAGAAGGTAATGGCAAATATATTCCATGTTGATGAGAAAATTCCACAAACTTGTTCATGAATCCATCAGATGTTGAGCTGGACCCAAGAGAACTATAGAGTGAGACTAATGATAGGTCTTCAGTTTGGTTTTGTCATTTAAAGAACAAAAATACATTCCATTTTATGCCTTAATGATTCTTACTCAGTTTTCACGCAAATTCATAAACCTTGCAAAAACTTCTATGAAAAAAAAAAAAGAAATGTTTTATGGGAGTTAGGAGCAGATCAGGGGCGGGTTTTAAAACCCGTCACTACCGGTTCACTCGTGGGCGCACACTCGTGTGACACCTCTGCGCATACGCAGAAGCATCTGGGCAAGTGGGCGGAGCCTCCTGCCGCTACCAGTTCGCCCAATCCGGCCGAACCGGTAGCAACCCATCACTGGAGCAGATACATTGCGGTGGCTCAAGTGCCAGCCTATAAGATATGACAATAGCTGGATTTCTCCCCTTCAAGATGAATCATTTTAAAAAAACACAGCACTGCATTCATAGTAATGAAGAGGAAATTATTTCTGAACTAGGAAATCCATTTTTGGTCATTTTTTCTCCATTCTTGATTTTAGGTATTTGGGAGAAGTTGATTCTACAATGACAATAATTGATGTTTCTATGCTGACTGGTTTTCTCCCTGATGCTGAAGACCTTAAAAGGGTAGGCAAGCTTTGCATGGGGCTTGAAATGGCTGTTTCTATAGTTCACTGAAGATGCTGAATTAGAGAATGTATTATAATTAATCATTTCCCTATATAATTAAAACTGCAGAGAATGAATGAAACTTCACTACCAGTAAATGAAACAATAAGATGTTGAATTTTATTTCTATGACACATAAAAGGCATAATATTTTAATAAAATCAGAAAAGTGCAACTCTTCTAGTGATTCTGGAATTTCTCTGACAAATTAATAATATTAAAACTCTTTTTGATTGTCTCCAAGTCTCTCAGGTGTACATCCTGGGAACCTTGAAAATACTTTCAAATTTTGCTATAAATGTAACACAGTGCCAGTATAAATGGCTTCAGTCATCTGCAATTCCACATACTTGAATCATCTGCAACTCCTGAAATCAATATCATCTTCTCTTTCCTTTCCTTTCATTATTTAGCTTTCTAAAGGAGTGGACAGATACATCTCCAAGTATGAAGTTGACAATAATATGGCTCAGAAAGGAGCTGTTATCATTTACTTAGACAAGGTAAATATTTATGGAATCAATTTCTTTGAGTAGTTGCTTGGTTGGTTATTTGGTTTGCTAGGCAAACTCTGGAGTGTTATACTGAAAAAGATAGTGTGTATATTGAACAAAATAAACCTACATAATCCATCATTAACTACAACGGATCATATATCTAGTAAGAGAGAGATATAATCATATCTTGTAATATGGGGCATGGTACATTTAAAAACTGCATTTCTGCTATATTTAAGAATAATTGGATAAATATAATACTGCCTCCTGTCTGTTTGCCATGATTGTAATAAAGTACAAGCCACCAGCCCTTGAGCTAGTAAACATATACTAGCCTAAATTATTCTACCAGTTCTTATTCTGCCACAATAATAAGGATGGTGAATAGCATTGTCCTCGGTAAATTGCTTCCCTTCCGCTAAGCATCATTAGTTGCCTCAAACTACTGACTCATATTTAAGCGATCATCCACTTGGACTCCAAGGTCCCTCTCACAGTTACTGTTTTTGAGTCAGGTTTCATCTAATGTATATTTATACCTTTAGTTTTTCCTGCCTAAATGTAAAACTATGTTCTTCTCCACATTAAAATTCATTTTGTTGGATCAGGCCCATTGTTCAAGTCCATCAAGATCTTTTTGGATCCTGAACTTGTCTTCTGGGATGTTGGCTATTCCTGCTAGTTTAGTGTCATCTGCAAATTTGATGAGTTCCCCTTCTATTCCCTCATCTAAATCATTTATGAAGATATTGAAGAATACTGGGCCTAAGATGGAACCTTGTGGTACCCCACTGCTTACCTACCTTCATGTAGATGTAGTACCATTAAGGACTACTCATTGAGTACCGTTTGTCAGCCAGTTACAAACAGGGGTCAACGAGTAGTTACTAACAAGAAGTAGGTTGTGGTCTACTTTGTTGAATGCCTTACTGTAATCTAAGTATAGTATCTCCATAGCATTTTGTTGGTCTACTAATTTACTCACTTTGTCAAAGAATGAAATAAGATTGGTTTAGCATAATCTGTTAGGTCCCAGTGATTTATATTCATCAAGATCAGACAGGTGTCCTCTTACCATTTTCTTGCTTATTTTAATTTTTATTTCTAGTCAGTGTGTTAAGTTATGTTTTCAGTAGGTTGGGCTATAGTTTCTTTTTGCGTGAAGACTGATGCAAAGAATAAGTTAAGCAGCTCTGCTTTCTCTCTGCTGCCTGTTATTTCCTTGCCATCTTCTCTCTTTAGTGGACCAACTTCCTTGATTTTCTTTCTTGTTATTTATATGTTGAAACTTTTTTTTATTATCTTTGACTTTTTTTTTAAATTTGATTTATATGCCGCCCTTCTCCGGAGACTCAAGGTGGCTTACAATGCGTTAAGCAATAGCCTTCATACTTTTGTATATTTATACAAAGTCAGCTTATTGCCCCCACAAACTGGGTCCTCAATTTACCTACCTTAGAAAGGATGGAAGGCTGAGTCAACCTTGAGCCTGGTGAGATTCGAACTTACAGTAATTGCAGACAGCTGGTGTTAATCACAATGCTATCAGTCTGCTGAGCCACCAGGCCCTTGTTGCAAGTCTTTGTTCATTCTGAGCCTCTGCTTTCTTGACTGCATCTTTGCAGATTTGGGCTATCTGCTGATATTCTGCCTTAGTTATATGTTCCTCTTTTTATTTTTTGTACTTGTCCTTTTCATCTTTCAGTTTATCAGAGAGATCTTTGTGCAACCATGCTGGTTTCTTCTTGGATTTCTTGTTTTTCTTTTTCAGTGGTATTGTGTTGGACTGGGCTTTTATGATCATATTTTTCAGTTTCCCACACTTCTTGAGTTGTTTTCCCCTTTAGGATCTTCATCCACGGAATCTTTCCTAGGATCTCTCTGAGTTTGTTAAAATCAGCTCTTTAAAGTTTAAGATTTTAAACTTTGGTTGGATTATGTCCTAATGCTTGTGTTTGCATTATATTGAATTCCAGTATGACATGGTCACTCACACCCAAAGTTCTGACAACTTCAACTCCCTCTATCGCTTTTTCTCTATTAGTAAGAATTAGGTCCAGTATAGCTTTTCCTCTAGTTCCCTCCTCTACCTTTTGGATGACAAAGTTGTCATCCAGGTTGCTTAGAAATGTTTGATCTTCCACTTGTTGCAGAGTTTATCTCCCAGATGATATTAGGGTAGTTAAAGTCTCCTAGTACTACCGTGGAATGCTTCCTACATATATTTGTAAACTGGTTGGCAAAAAGTTCATCTAGTTCTGATTGGTTGGGTGGTCTGTAGTATACACCTATGGCAATGTCACTCTTTTTTCCTTTTATATTGACCCATACATGTAGTGCAACTCCACCTCCTCTTTTTGTAGATCTGTTTCTTTTGAACAATTTGTTTCCATCCATCAATGCATTCGAGTCATGAGTTTCATCCCACCAAATTTTTGTAATTGCAACTATATCATACCTACCCTCGTGTACTATTGCTTCTAGTTCACCCTGTTTGGTTCTTTTAAGAATTAAAAAAATATGTAAAAGTAGGAGATTTTTTCTCAGTATACATTATTATTTGCCTATTTATATATCTTTAATTTTCTGTTTTGAGTCCTGTATTCTCTACTGGAGTCTTCAGCTTTAATTTATTGTCTTAACTCCCGTCATTTGCTGCTCCGGCCGCTTTCTCTGCCAGCTCCTTTCTCTCATTGGGTGGTCGGGACTTTTTGGTCTCGTTTCTGCTCTGCTCTGGTTCCACTTGGCCAGCCGTTCAATTCTCTGGTCGGCTCCGTTTTCTGGTCGGTCGACTCCATTGCCTGGTGTGCTCCGCTCAGCCTGCCACTCAGTTTAGAGAACAAAGCTCTCTAACTCGGTGCGCCTCTGCTGCTTCACCTCAGGCAGATCCCTGGGAAGGGCTGCCGGGCTGCCGGGCTAGCAGGAGGCAGGGGGGCTGCTGATCTCATTGGAGAGGGAGGCTGATCCAGTCCTCCACGACTCCTCCACCTGGGGCAGGTCGCTGAGGACGGCTGCCAGGATGGAAGGATGCTTGCGGGGGGCCCTGCAGTAATCGGGCTGTCTCTAGGTTGCTGGGCTCTGGGTTGAGCTGCCTCTTTGAGCGGGGCTGCCTAGGTTGGAATCTGGGCCTAGGTATTTAGTAAATATACTGTGACCCACCCGTTCGCTGCCTCTAGCAGCTTCTTTTCTTGTCCGTCTTGCAGCTGGCAGTTCGCTGATCTCAGCTGCCTCTTTTTCCAACTTGGGCAGCTTAGTTGGGCTCCTGAGAGGGATCTATTGTTCTGTCACTGGCTGTCTCCGATTTTCAGCGTGCAGCCATTCCTTAACTGCACCAATCGGGTGTTTTCCTCCTCCCCCACCCCAACTTCTTGTTTTCCCTTTTCCTATATACCTTCCTTATCTATCTTTCTGCTCCTTTTTTCTCCCCTCCCCTTTCCCCTCTCCTCTTCTCCTTTCCTGCTTAATTTAATAACTTTTCTTCCCCCCCAATCGGATACTGTTTTCTTTGCTGCTGCCATCTTGGATATATTATGATTGCTAGAATTACATAGAGATCACAATAATTGTAATATTAATATTACGATTATTGTGATCTCTATGTAATTCTAGCAATCATTCCAATGGAAATATCTTGCATTGATAATCAGAGATTTTCTCCACTTGCATTTAACCTCAGTATAAGCACACCATGGCCAGGACTTATTTTCTGATATACCTGTAAATTGTTCCTGCATGTGGCTCACCATTTCTGGTTAAGACAGACTGAAGGGATTTTTCCTCGAACCCATGCCAAAACAGTATTTTCCCCTTCATGCAATCACTGCTCAAGGGGATCTTCAACTCATGTGAAATTAGCCTTCAGCACCTATTCCTTTGGGGTGGGGTCCAATGACTGTAGTGATTTAATAGAGGAGCAACAGGGGCAGGCTGGGAATTGGCAATGGGCTTAGCCAATTTTGTGCCAGTGTAAGTTTCCTGCTGACTCAAAACGGGGAAGCAGCACTGTATCTGGACACTGGGGTTTGAGTTTACTTTATTGAATAGCCCTTGGGCCATATCAAAGAGCAGAGTTCCAGACACAAATTATTATTAAAATCTGATAAAAACAATTTAAAATGAAATTGGAATAAAATACAATAATTTAAAGAGCCTTGGTAGTACAGTGGTTTAAAGCACCCTGTTATTAACAAAGCTGCCTGCAATTACTGCAGGTTCGAATCTTACCAGGCTCAAGGTTGACTCAGCCTTCCATCCTTTCTAAGGTAGGTTAAATGAGGTCCCAGTTTGTGGGGGCAATAAGCTGACTTTGTATAAATATACAAAAGTATGAAGGCTATTGCTTAACGCATTGTAAGCCGCCCTGAGTCTCCGGAGAAGGGCGGCATATAAATCAAATTAAATATATATATATATAAATGATAAAATTATATTTCAGTGTCACCCCTACAATCTACCCCAATCAGTCCCACATATGCCAATCTCAACTGAACCATTTTGCTTAAGTACTGTGCTGTGTTAAATATTATTTTCAGATTCTGGCCACACATAAGGTGAGTTGTTTTGATATGGGGCTCCCAATGGCTCATTCGTTTGGTATATGACCAAAGTACCTGTCTCTCACCCTCTTATACAGGGCACTGGGGAAACAGCCTAGGTCATCTAATGTTCTTTGGAGACATGACAGAATAGTGTATTCATATTCTAATTTTTGACCAGTATTTTCTGAGACAGAGTTTCAACCGGCTATTCCTCTTACATTTTCCATTGTTTACCCCTTATTCTGGGAAACCTGGACAGATTTGCAGAATTTAGTCCTTCAATCACTGGGTCAAACCTAAGGACTGTGGAATAAGCAGTTTCCTTGAGGTTATTTGGATGGAGTTTCGGGGGAGGGGAACTATCTCCATGGATAAACTGGCACCCACAAATTATCTTTTCTCTCCATCCCAGGTCTCCCACTCTGAGAATGAATGCCTGCAATTTAAGATTCTCAAGCATTTTGAAGTTGGTTTCATTCAGCCAGGATCAGTCAAGGTGTACAGCTACTACAATCTAGGTAAAGTCAAATGTATTGAATACACTTCCCTCTTCCTAATTTCCCCACATTGGTGGGCAACGTGATGCTCATCTTTAGGGGGAAAATGTGGTACTGAGCTTATCCTGGCTGAGGAAGAGTTTTGCATTCTAATTAGTATTTTGAAAGTTCATTATCATTTTTATGTCTGAATAGCATTTTCAGTGCAGCTCTTTAGAGTAGAATAGAATAGAAATAGAAATAGAAATAGAAATAGAAATAGAAAGAATAGAATAGAATAGAATAGAATAGAATAGAATAGAATAGAATAGAATAGAATAGAATTTTATTTATTTATGTAATTTATATGCCGCTCTTCTCCTGAAGGACTCAGGGCGGCTTACAAAGAAAACATTCAACAATTCGAAAATTACATAAAAATTAAAATCCAATTAAAATTTATTAAAATTATTTCAATGTAAAAATCCCCCAATGGATCAGCCCATTTGATAAAAGAGCCACGTCTTCAGTTCGCGGCAGAAGGAGAGGAGGTCAGGGGCTGTCCTAAGCCCGGTCGGCAAACCGTTTCAGAGGATCGGCGCTCCCACAGAGAACACTCTCCCCCTGGGGGTCGCCAGCCGACATTGTCTGGCTGATGGCACCCTGAGGAGGCCCGCTCTGTGGGAGTGCACGGGACGATGGGAGGATGGCAGGAGATGATACTGCAAGTACCCTGGGCCTAAGCCATGTAGGGCTTTATAGGTGAGCACCAGCACCTTGAAACGGACCCGAAGGACCACCGGCAGCCAGTGCAGCTCACGCAGGAGAGGTGTCACACGGGAGTAACGAGAAGCCCCCGTAACAACCCGCACGGCCGCATTCTGGACTAGCTGTAGCCTCCGGGTGCATCCCAAGGGCAGCCCCGTGTAGAGGGTGTTACAGTAGTCCAGTAGTAACAAGAGGCGTGAGTGACTGTGAGAAGGGCATCCCGGTCTAGGAAAGGGTGCAACTGGCGCACCAGGTGTACTTGTGCAAAGGCCCCCCTGGTCACGGCCATCAGATGATCTTCTAAAGATAGCTGTGACCCCAGGAGAACACCCAGATTGTGAACCCTTTCTGAGGGAGTGAGTACCTTCCCTCTATCACAAGTGACGGGACCACTAGATCACGGGATGCTGGCATCCACAGCCACTCAGTTTTGGATGGGTTGAGTCTGAGTCTGTTTCTTCCCATCCAGGCCCGCACCGCTTCCAGGCAGCGGGACATCACGGAAAGGGCATCCCCAGGGTGGTCCGGGGTGGAGATATAAAGCTGAGTATTACCAGCATATTGATGGTAATTCACCCCAAAACCACGAATGATCTCACCCAGAATAGAATAGAATAGAATAGAATAGAATAGAATAGAATAGAATAGAATAGAATAGAATAGAATAGAATAGAATAGAATAGAATAGAATAGAATAGAATAGATTTTTTTATTGGCCAAGTGTGATTGGACAAACAAGGAATTTGTCTTGGTGCATATGCTCTGGATGTACACAAAAGAAAATATACGTTCATCAAGAATCATAAGGTACAACACTTAATGATAGTCATAGGGTACAAATAAGCAATCAGGAAACAATATCAATATAAATCATAAAGTTAAAAGCAACAGTCATAAGTGGAAGGAGATGGGTGATGGGAACGATGAGAAGATTAATAGTAGTGCAGACTTAGTAAGTAGTTTGACAGTGTTGAGGGAATTATTTGTTGAGTAGAGTGATGGTGTTCAGGAAAAAAACTGTTCTTGTGTCTAGTTGTTCTGGTGTGCAGTGTTCATTTTGAGGGTAGGAGTTGAAACAGTTTATATCCAGGATGCGAGGGGTCTGTAAATATTTTTACAGCCCTCTTTTTGACTCGTGAAATATACAGGTCCTCAATGGAAGGCAGGTTGGTAGCAATTATTTTTTCTGCAGTTCTAATTATCCTCTGAAGTCTGTGTCTGTCTTGTTGGGTTGCAGAACCAAACCAGACAGTTATAGAGGTGCAGATGACAGACTCAATAATTCCTCTATAGAACTGTATCAACAGCTCTTTGGGCAGTTTGAGCTTTCTGAGTTGGCACAGAAAGAACATTCTTTGTTGTGCTTTTTTGATGACTTTTTGATGTTAGCTGTCCATTTTATATCTTGTGATATGGTAGAACCTAGAAATTTGAAGGTCTCTACTGTTAATACTGTGTTGTCTAGTATTGTGAGAGGTGGAAGTATGGAAGGGTTTCTCCTAAAGTCTACCATCATTTCTACGGTTTTGAGTGCGTTCAGTTCCAGATTGTTCCAGTCACACCACGAGGCTAGTTATTCAACCTCCCATCTGTATACAGATTCACTCGAATGAGACCGATCACTGTTGTGTCATCTGTGAACTTCAGTAGTTTAACAGATGGATTATTAGAGATGCAGTCATTGGTATACAGAGAAGAGAAGTGGGGAGAGCACACAGCCTTGGGGGGGGGGCTGTGCTAATTGTACAGGTATCTGATGTGATTCTGCTTAGCTTCACCTGCTGCTTCTTGTTTGTTAGGAAGCTTATGATCCACTTACAAGTGTGTTAACCATGAAATGTGCAAAATCATGAAAATACTTCAGAGAAAATTACCTGTAAAACCTGTATCTAGTAGGCAAAATTGCAAAATTGAAAACATACCCTCAAATGCATACACATTTCTGAAATGTTAAAAGAATAGAAAATAATTGTTTTAAAAAATCTCCAGTCCAACTAATCAGACCTGACATATTTGCCAAGATGGAAATGATGAGAAACCCGAACCGACAGGCACCCATGACCAGTTCTAATTCCCTTTTGTTGGCAGCCCAGATCAATGGATTGAGCTTTAATTTCAGGAAAGGATGTGTCCATCCAAGACATTCTGCTGCACTGATTTTACATATAGATGCAACCCTAAGATCGCTTGCTGTGTCAAAGGGCTCGGGCAGGCTACCTAACTTGCCTGGAAGGTCAATTTGTCCCCATTTTGATCTCACTCTCACTAGGTCTTGTTAACTGCAGTGAAAATATGAGATTATTGGCCTATAGTCTCACTTATAAGGCACTTGTAGTCTTTGCTTACCAATATACATGGGATGCTGCAACCTTTCAAAGTTACAACAGTGCTAAAAATAATTTCATGACTAATCCTTCAAATTACAACTATTGCCCTCAGTGATTTGATTGCCATTTGCATATTTCACAACCAGCATACATGTAGGATTGATATGGTACAGTTTGGAAAGTGGGAGTAAAATTGTAAGTTGCAATCATGTTATTTTTCACTCTGTGACTGCATCTCTTTGCTTAACGACCAAGGGAAGAAAGGTCATAAGTCCAGTTGCAGTCACAGGATTTTCTGCTTAGCAATCAAGTTGCCAGTCCTAGTTGTGGTCACTAAGTGAGGACTACCTTAATAATACTCCATATTGGCATTAGTATTGCTAATACCAGAGCCAGGGTATTATATTTAATGTTGCACAGACATTATATTTAATATTGCACAGACGCTTCGTAAAATTAAAGCCTTTAATACTACAAGGCATTGGTTTTTATAGAAAACCATAAGAATCATGAGTGTAGGTTCTTCAGCAAAAAAAAAAAAAAAAGGCAAAAATCTACCATATAAATAGCTGGATTCAAACTTACAACCACATGACTTACTTAAAGACCATGTGATTCACTTAACAACTATAGTAATTGACTTAACAAGCAATATAAAAATGGTTATACAATGGAGTCCAGTCATATGAAGACTCAACATGAAAGGAACAATTTACGATCAACATTCAGGGCTTAATTCTAGTCATAAACCAAGAACTATTTGTAGTCTATTTTATAGTATCAAAAAGTGGCATCTACAGGAGGCGTCAAGAAAAGTTAGAATGACAAAAGTAAGCATTGTGCTGTCATACCACAATCCCTTCCTTATGTTAACTGGGGCATCACATGCATGCCCAAAACATGCAACACATTGCAATTTTCATCTTTTTTGGCAAAAGGAGCAGAATCCTGCAGGTATCCATATTCCAACTTCCTAACTCCATTAGATAATGGGAATATCCTCTCTTACATTTCTTAATGCATTGTAGCACCCTCTGCTTCTTGGGTAAATGCTTAACAAAACTCATTTAGCCAATCATCACTCTTGATAAGTTTCCATTGCACTGTCAGGTTAGACATGCCCCAAATTTGAAATCTCCCTGAGAATAATGGATTACTTTTTTTCTAAATACAGGTACTCCTTGACTTATGAACACAATTGAACCCAAAATTTATGTTACTAAGTGAGACATTTGTTAAGTGAGCTTTGCCCCATTTGACAATCTTTTTTGCCACAATTGTTAAGTGAATCACTGCAGTTGTTAAGTTAGTAACACAGTTTTTAAGCGAATCTGGCTTCCGCTTTGATTTTGCTTGTGAAAAGGTCTCAAAGATGATCACATGACTCAAGGACACTGCAACCGTCATAAATATGAACTAGTTGTCAAGCATCTGAATGTAAATCACACGACCATGGGGATTTTGCAATGGTTATAAGCAGCGGTGAAATCCACTTACCTTTGCTACCAGTTTGGGAACGGGAGCGTGCACGCTCTCCCCTGCATGCGCGCCTCTTCTGCACGCCTATACATGCAGATGGTTAAAAAAGGGGACGTAATGATGTCCTGGCAGGTGGGTGGAGCCTCTGCGAACTGGATAGAACTGGAGGGATTTTACCACTGGTCATAAGTGTGAAAAATGGTCATAAGTCACTTTTTCAGTGCTGTTACAACTTTGAACAGTCACTAAACGAATGATTGTAAATTGAGGACTAACTGTAATTAAATCTATAATCACCATAGTTTTCTTGATGTGAAGTATGGACATAACTTTTAACTCTTCCTTTAGATGAAAAATGTACCAAGTTCTACCATCCAGATAAAAGAACAGGCCTTCTCAATAAGATATGTCATGGTAACATTTGCCGATGTGCAGAAGGTAAGTTGGGAGAAATAAGATAAATGTTGTCTCTGAGCACCAAAATGGAAGAGTTGGGGAAGAGTTAGTTTGGAATCTATGACAAATATAAATTTAATTCAAATTTAATCAATGATAAAATTTGAATCAATCAATCTGAATCTGTTTGGAAACTTTGGACTCTGTGCTCTATAAAATAATATGAGGAGAGAGTTGCTGGATCTTAGTAGTTGCAATACTTCATAAAACGATTACTAAGGAGTTTACATGTGATTGAAGATTCATTGTTTCCACACATTTCTATGTTTACTTATGAGCTGCCCCCCCCTTTTAAATCTAATGTATGATCAAAGCAGTTAATACCAAGGAAATAAAGTTAAACAAAAATGTATCCATACAATATGAATATTTAACAAATGCCATTCTCCTGTGGGACATGCCCCTCTCTGATGACCATGGTCAATTTCCTTCCATTCCTTCCAGTTGGACAAGCAACTGCAGAAGATCAGAAGTTGGTACATCTTTCTCTTCATCAACTGAGAGCATGTGTCTTTTGGCTTCCTGCTTCCCAGTTGATCTGTCCCTCTCTCTAACACACAGGAGAAGATGGAGAGAAAAACAGATTAGAAACAGGCAGACAAGCTTAGTTTCTCTGCTACGCACCACTGTGTGACATAGGTGACAAAAATGAAGATTAGACAATCTGGGTGAAGTAGCAGGTTGTCAGAACATTGTGTGTAGATCCAGGTTTAAGTCCTACTTATCTACAAATCTATTGATTTCAGACTCCTTCATGTATCATTGTCATGAAAATAATATAGAAAGTGGGGATATGACTTGATATTATATAGAGTAAAAGAATTTGCAATCTGAAACTAATCTGCAACCAATCATCAATAAATGGTGAAGCCGTTAATAAGTCCCCATATGAGTGATGATAACTTCCAGATAATTTATTTATAGACTTCTTCTCGAAATGCAATTTACGTGATATCCCATCAATGATTTATTCATACTTGAAACAGGAGATACCAAAGATTGCTAGTTCGGAGTTCATCACAATTACTGAATTTTTATTTCAGAGCATAATAAACCTTATGTCAGAGCTGCCAGATTTGCTTTTGAAAGACCCAGTGTTTCCTTTGCTCCTTAAATACAGCACAATTCTTATCTGATTTTCTCTTCAGAGAAAATAAGAAAGTGCATTTGATAAAGTAGACCACAACCTACTACTTGATAAGATAGAAAAATGTGAGTTAGACAGCATCACCATCAGATGGATTTGTAACTGGCTGACAAACCACACTCAATGTATGGTCCTTAATGGAACTGCATCTACATGTAGGGGAGTATGGAGTGGGTACCCCAAGGTTCTGTCTTAGGCCCAGTATACTTCTATAGCTTCATCAATTATTTAGATGAGGTGATAGATGTGGAACTATTGTTCCATTGTTGTGGGTGCTCCAACAATGGAAGTTTTAAAGAAAAGATAGCAATAGCACTTAGACTTACGTATATACCACTTTACAGTGCTTTACAACCCTCTCTAAGTGGTTTACAGAGTCAGCATATTGCCCCCAATGATTTGGGTTCTCATTTTACCTACCTCGGAAGGATGGAAGGCTGAGGAATAGCCAACAAGCTGGCAGGAATAGCCAACACTCCAGAAGAGAGGCTGAAGATACAGAAGGATCTTGACAGATTTGAACATTGGGTGCTATTTAACAAAATGAAATTCAATGGTGAAAAAAGTAAGGTTCTACATTTAGGCAAGAAAAACAAAATTCACATGTATAGTATAGGTGATATCTACATGAATAGTAGTAGCTTTATTTCCTCTTGTCCTAGTGGACAATCATGTAAATATAAGCTAGCAGTGTGCTGCAGCTGCCAAAAAAGCCAACACAGACCTAGGCTGCATTAACAGAGGGATAGAATCAAGATCACGTAAAGTATTAATACCTCTTTAAAATGCCTTGGTAAGACCACACTTGGAATACTGCATCCTGTTTACGATGTAAAAAAGATGTTGAGATGTAGAAAGAGTCCAAAGAAAAGTAACAAAGGTGATTAGGGGACTGGAAGCTAAAACATATAAAGAACAGTTGCCGGAATTGGGTATGTCTAGTTTAATGAAAAGGGGGACTAGGAGTGACATAATAGCAGTGGTCCAATATCTAAGGGACAGACACAAAGAAGAGGGGGTCAACCTATTCTCCAAAGCACCTGAAGGTAGGACAAGAATCAATGGATGGAAACTAACTAAGCAGATAAGCAACCTAGAATTAATGAGAAATTTTCTCTAAGGAAAACAATTAACCAGTGGAACAACTTCCCTTGAGAAGTTGTGGGTGCTCCAACAATGGAAGTTTTTAAGAAGAGATTGGATAACCATTTAGCAATAGCAATAGCACTTAGACTTATATACCACTTTACAGTGGTTTACAACCCTCTCTAAGTGGTTTACAGAGTCAGCATATTGCCCCCAACGATTTGGGTTCTCATTTTACCCACCTCGGAAGGATGGAAGGCTGAGTCAGTCTTGAGCCTGGTGAGATTTGAATTGCCAAATTGCAGGCAGCCGGCAGGCAGCAGAAGTAGCCTGCAGTACTGCACTCTAACCACTGCACCGCCGTGGCTCATTTGTCTGAAATGGTACAGAATTTCCTGCCTGAGCAGGGGGTTAGACTAGATCTCTAAGGTTCCTTACAACCCTGTCTGTTATTCTGTTATTTGAAATATCACATTATCAAATAACTATGTTTGTAGATTAGCCCTAGATATACGGTGCCACATTTAAATTAGTGTTACTTGTTTCTGATTATCAAACACAGATGTCTTCTACAAATGAGATGTTAGCTGCTCTGTGCTGGCCCTAGCCATGTCTTTTAAATCAGAACATGTATCCTCAACAATCAATCCAACATTCTGTCTTCTCTTTTCTCCCCTTGAAGAAACCTGTTCCTTGCTCAGCCAGCAGGAAAAGATTGATCTTCCGTTACGAATTAAAGAAGCCTGCGAACCAAATGTGGATTATGGTATTTATATTGTAGAATCTTATTAAAAAGGTAGTGGTGTCTTTCATTGTTAACAGTATACTTCTAACTATCATGAAGTCATGATTTGAAGCAACCATTTTGAATTTATTCATAATATTCATGGATTTTTTTTATCCTCCGAATGCTTAGCTGCTGCTATACATCTTCATCCTGCAGTGATATTTTTCTAGTTAACATGGTGCTGTTTGTTGGTGTGTTTTTTTTAAAAAAAATATTTTTATTCAACATTTACATCTTTAAAATCTTAGTTAAACTTTTGCAGCTTTCCAATAACGGCATCTTTAGTAATATCCATTTTATCTTTCAGCCAACTATATACATACACATTTTGTTTGTTACATTTTATTTATTTATTTATTTATTATATTTCTATACCGCCCTTCTCCCGAAAGATTCAGGGCGGTGTACAGCCATGATAAAATAATACCAACACAAAAATTAAAAACAATTTAAAATAATTTAAAGCATTGGCCGTATTTAAAACCCCTAGCTAAAACCCCTTTAAAACCATTAAAACCCACTTAAGTTAATTCATTCGGTCAGGCCGGCTTGCTGAAACAATAAAGTCTTCAGCGCACGACGGAAGATGCAGAGGTCGGGGATCTTCCTTATGTCTGGGGGCAGCTCATTCCATAGGGCAGGAGCCCCCACAGAGAAGGCTCTCCCCCTGGGGGTCGCCAGCCGACATTGTTTGGCTGACGGCACCCTGAGGAGGGTCTCTCTGTGGGAGCGTATCGGGCGGTGGGAGGCATGCAGTGTCAGAAGGCGGTCCTGTAAGTATCCTGGTCCTAAGCCATGGAGCACTTTGAAGATGGTGACTAGCACTTTGAAACGCACCCGGAAGACCACTGGGAGCCAGTGCAGCTCGCGCAAGAGAGGTGTTATATGGGAGCGATAGGTCGCCCCCATAACCACTTGCGTGGCCGCGTTCTGGACCAGTTGGAGCCTCCGGGTGCTCCTCAAGGGGAGCCCCATGTAGAGAGCATTACAGTAGTCCAGACGGGAAGTGACAAGGGCATGAGTGACTGTGTGTAAGGCATCCCGATCCAGAAAGGGACGCAACTGGGAAATCAGGCAAACCTGATAAAAAGCCCCCCTGGCCACGGCCATCATATGATCATCTAAAGACAGCCGCGTATCCAGGAGGACGCCCAAGTTGTGAACCCTCTCTGAGGGGGGGTAAGATCTCATCCCCAATAGCCAGCGATGGTACCAGCTGGCTATATCGGGGCGCCAGAAACCACAGCCACTCAGTCTTGGAGGGGTTGAGTCTGAGCCTGTTCCTCCCCATCCAGATCCGCATGGCCTCCAGGCATCGGGACATCACGTCAAGGGCATCATTGGGGTGGTCCGAGGTAGAAATGTACAACTGCGTGTTGTCGGCATACAGTTGACATTTCACCCCAAAACCACAGATGATCTCCCCCAGCGGCTTCACATAAATGTTGAACAGGAGGGGCGAGAGGACTGACCCTTGCGGCACCCCACAAGTAAGGTGACTCGAGGTCGACTTTTGCCCCCCCCCCCCCGTCAACACAGACTGCGTATGGTCGGAGGGAAAGGAGGAGAGCCACCACAACATGGTGCCTCCCAGTCCCACTCCCAGTCCCCCCAACCAACGCAGCATGATACCATGATCGATGGTATCAAAAGCCGCTGAGAGATCTAGGAGGACCAGGACTGAAGAGCATCCCCTGTCCCGAGCCCTCCAGAGATCATCAACCAATGCGATCAGTGCCGTTTCCATGCTGTAACCCATCCTGAAGCCCGACTGGCACGGATCTAGATAGACAGCTTCATCCAGGTATTGAGGAAGCTGTCGCACCACCACACTCTCAACAACCTTCGCCGCAAAGCGGAGGTTGGAGACCGGACGGTAATTAGCTAATATAGCCAGGTCCAGGGAGGGCTTCTTGAGGAGGGGCCTCACCACTGCTTCTTTCAAAGCGGCTGGAAAGACACCCTCACTCAAAGAAGCATTAATAATCCCCTGAAACCAGCCTCGTGTAACCTCCCAGGAGGCCAGCACCAACCAGGAGGGACACGGGTCCAATAAACATGTGGTAGCGTTGAGTCTCCCCAAAATCCTGTCCACGTCCTCAGGAGCCACAGGGTCAAACTCCTCCCAGATAACACTCTCAAGATCTGCCCCTATCATCCCATCCGAGGCTACCCAATCGGAGTCCAGGCTGTCCCGAATCTGAGCGATTTTATCATGCAGATATTGCACAAAATCCTCAGCTCTACCCTGCAAGGGATCATCCCGTGCTCCCATCTGAAGTAGGGAGCGGGTCACCCTAAACAGGGCGGCTGGGCGGTTCATACTTATTCTTATAATCAATATATTATATATACATACCTACTACACATTAAATATTACATTCCATTATAATATCTTATACTCGCTTGTTGGTGTGTTATTGACCCTCTGGGGTAGCATAACAATTAAGGGCTCCTAGAAATAGATCTGGATAAATGAATAAGCGGAGCCAAAACACCGGGATTCAGATAACATTTCCACACTCCACACTCTCACTGTTTTCACTCTCAATCCTTCAAAAAAGTAATGTTAGTGTGTCTGGCCATGTTTCCTGTCTGGACTACCTCTCAAGGCTGACAATACTATCACACTCACAGAACCACAACATGCAAGAGAAAATACACAATTTGCTTCCATGTACCCCACAGTGGAGCTAGTACTCAGTGGCCTCACTTGGAGGATTCTAGACTGCCACAAAGATCCAGCCTGGAAGTGCCCATAGTCTAGGTGGAAACGTTAGCAGTACCTGTCCCAAAGGTGCTTTTCCAAAAGGCAACTGGACTTTCTTGGTAAGAAAGGAAATCCAGTTGCCTTTTGGAAAAGCATCTTTGGGACAACCATGACCTGGATGATTGGGAATCTCCATAGACAACTAGCAGCACCTGTGCCTCACTGATTATGCCGCTCATGGTGAAAAATAATCAGCTGTCTAATTGAGTATTGTTTCTGTCTTTGTTCTTATAAGTCTACAAAACCAAGCTGCTTCGAATAGAAGAAAAAGATGGTAATGATATCTATGTCATGGATGTTTTAGAAGTTATTAAAAGAGGTAAGAATTTTCCCTTAAATATATCACATATTAAATAGTGGAAACATTTTCACAAAATCTGAAAGTTTATTTGAACCCCATTTGAAAGTTCACATTAGTGTATTTAACTTGATTTAATATATTCATTTTAATTGCCCCCCAATCTAAAGCGACTCTGGACAGTGTACAATACAATCAAACAAAATTGAAAATGCAATATATTGAACTTATTAATGGAACAGGACAAATGAATAAAGAACAGGAACACAGGCTGAATCCAGCTGATAACATCCACACTCCCAAACGTACCTGACAGGAACCCCAGTCACTCTAACCTAAAGTCTTGAAGCCAGTTCCAACAGGGTGGGGATCACCCAAGATACCAGGGAGAACTTTCTTACCAACTGAATTTTCATCTGTATGATCAGAACTTCAGTGTTTGCTAGAACTTTCCTTGAGAAATAGTGCCATAGTTGTCTCAAAGGGAAAAAGAGGACAGCCATTAAAAACCTAGTGTTTCAAGTGCTAATAGGACATATTTTATTGTATAGAAGCCTTGTATAGGAGCCTTGGTAGTACAGGGGTTTAATGCACCCTGTTATTAACACAGCTGCCTGCAATTTCTGCAGGTTCGAATCTCTCCAAGGCTCAAGGTTGACTCAGCCTTCCATCCTTTCTAAGGTAGGATGAGGACCCAGTTTGTGGGGGCAATAAGCTGACTTTGTATAAAATATATAAAAGTATGAAGGCTATTGCTTAACGCATTGTAAGCCACCCTGAGTCTCCGGAGAAGGGCGGCATATAAATCAAATTTAAAAAAAAAAAATAGAAGCTCAAATTTCTAAAGAAGAGTGAAGTGTTTGCTGCAGGCAATCAGATAGAAATTGTCTCAAAAAGTGCATTTGAATATAGGTAGTCTTCCACTTACAACCCTTCATCATCATCATCATCATCAAATGTCTTTCAGTAATTCCTTTAAACTTCCCATATTCGTACCATTATGAATTATCAAAAGGATTATGGGATAGTATACAACTTTAAAAATGAATTTTTTTGTTTTCTTTTTGTTTTTTGGTTGTTTTTTTTTTGGTTTTTTTTTTTTTGGTTTTAAGAGGACGGCTTTAAACTGATCTCTTCACTCTTTTTTCTGTGGAAGTACCTTATTCCACTTTATTATTAGTGTTATTCAAACTCACAATAGAGTTTTTCTAAAGAGAATGTTTCTGTTTTAAATAAATATTCAGTATTTTGTCTGAGGGAATGAGGAACTAGGGCAAGTACCATGAGAAGAAAGGGGAGGGGACATTTTTATCATTCTACCAATTTTCTGTATCCTGATCAATCTGCTCCAGGGAGTCAGAAGGTCCTCCAAACAAGTGGGGGAAGGATTTGTTGTAGGAGGGTTGCCAATAGCCTCCCTTCCCTCTGCAAAAATGTCCCTCCTTTCAGGTTTGTTCATAAGAATCTTCTCTGAATCATCCACAGCTCCAGGACTGAGGTAAGGAACTGGTTTTGCAGTGTCAGGTGCTGCAGTATCTGTGTTGCATATAATTGGCTTCTCTAAGGAAAAAGATAGAACTGAGAAGATGGTTTGTTTACCCCAGGGCGATAAATATGGACCAATAGCAGTTGAAGAAAGAACCAATTCACCCACTAATACAGCTGCTTCCTCTTTGCCAGTTGCTTGCCATTGGCTATGTAATACATATAGTATGTGTATTAAACCAATGAAAGACCATATCCCTAATGAAATATTTATTCAGATTCTATCTAATTTCTGCAGGCACTGACCGAAATCCACAAGCAAAGGCCCGCAATTATGTAAGTCAAAGGAAATGCCAGGAGGCTCTGAATCTGAAAGTGAATGATGATTATCTGATCTGGGGTCTCACTAGTGACCTGTGGCACGTGAAAGATGAGTACGTATTTCACTATTTTTTAAAAAAAAATCCTAAAATTTTATAGACCTTGCTTTCCTGCTATCAAATCCATAGAACCCCTAACAATATAACTACAATACCACAGAATGTTGTGTTACAACTTTGAAAGCAACCATAATCTGAATCTTTTAGCATCAAAATAGTCATTCTTCCTCTGGATGCCACAGAAGAGTTCTATAGGTTAAATGTGACTTTGTGGGGAAGACTGTAGAATTACCTTAACTAGGATTTTTAGATTCTTTCATGTATGGATAGCACCATTTGCCCAACTAAATCTCTCTGGGAATATCTAATGCTTGCCAGGAGGGGTCTTTTCTATCACAACCTCAAGTTTCCCAGTGCCTCCAGGTCTGGCCTGCAAGGATCTGCACACGATGGCAGCAGAAAGTGAAAATTGTCTGTATCTCTTTGGTGCAGCCCAGACCAACTAATCCAATCCTTTCACTTTGTGCTGAATTATTTCCACCATTGTTTTTATAGTACAGACAATTCAATTGGGGAAGGGTTGCATCTAACGTATTTTTCGGAGTATAAGACGCACCTAGCTTTTTTGGTTTTTTTAAAAAAAGTGGTTTTTTTATTTTTTAGACGAACACACATACAAACATACAATGTATTTTCTTTGAACAGAGTATTTGGCTGGTTCACAAATTTAAATAGTGTTTGCCAATATTATCCTTCATCCTCATCTCTAATCTTAATCAAATTCAGTTTTTCCCTTCTATTCTATATTATACCCCTTCCCATTGTCATCTATTTTTATATCCATTCTCACATTGGTTAATTATGTAATATTACAATTGTTTAATACAAATTCAACATTTTAATATAAATCAATTAGTTATATAACTATCTTTTTTTGTATATTAATCAATATGAACATGAATATTCCAATTATTTCCATGCAATCCAATTTCTTACAAATCAATTAATTATATTTACCAATAATAATAAACCAAATAATTTTCCCCTCTTATGTTACTCATTTTCACATCTTAAACTCTCCCAACAACCCACAGTTTTGCCCGTATAATCCTCCAAATCACAACTTAATCATTTCTACTTTCATCACAATATATAATTAACAATATTTCAATCATTACAATTTCCCTAATTAAATTTTAAAATATTCTAGCTGTTATCCAAGCTATAATTTAATCCTTTTTACTTTCACCACCATATACCATTAAAGATATTTCAATTGTTACAGTTTATACTTATTCATATTTCTAAAAAAAATAAAAAATAAAAACTTATCATTGTCTAGATTTCAAAAATACAAAGACAAATATTCCAATTATTATTCATTTCATTTTTACAATCATGATTTCCCATTTATTTCTTACTACTATTCATATTTCAATTCTAAATATGTATAACATCTTTCTCTTTCATTTCTTTTTCTCCCTTCCCATTTTTATTTTTGCCTTTTTCTTTCTCCTTTTTTTCTTTTGTGTTTTAAAATCTTGAACTCTCCTCTTTTGCCCTAAATTTCCCATTGTTTGCACCTATCTTTTTTGGTGGGGGGAAAAAAAGAAAAAGTAATCTTCTGCCTCTGCCTAATTTTGCCTTGTTGCAGCAAGGCTTTACTTTCAGTTTCAGTTTCAGCATAGCTTGATTAGCACAAGGGAAAAAAAATCTGCTCCAGCAATTTATCTCTTTGCAGCAAGCAGCAGAGCCTGCACAAAACAGCTGAGAGCAAATCAGCTGAGAGTCGGGAGGCCAATCTAATCAACTTGTGCTAATTAGTCTATGCTGAAGCTGAAAGGAGCTGTTTTTTCTTGCTATTTGTTTGCAAAGAGGTAACTGCTGCGAGGCACAGGCCAAAGGGTGGAGGCCAGTGGGTGGGCCGGGCTACATTCAGTGTATAAGACACACCTAAATTTTCACCCCCTTATAGGGGGAAAAAAGGTGCGTCTTATACTCCGAAAAATATCGTAGTTGTTCCTCTCTATATACTCAACATCAGTAAATTAATCATCCTATGTTTAGGAACATGCACCTTTTGTTTAAGGTATTTTTTGGAAACATTAAGGTTGATAATCATTTGCCTGAAGAAGATCAAAATACTGCTTCAGTGGTTTAACTTTCCAAAGCAACATAAGGATTTTCTCATTTTTATCTAATACTTCTTAAAATCTTCCTGAATTTATGATTGTCTTAACTACCACAAGTCTGATGCATCTGTTATTCTCCTTGCCTTTGAGAGGTTCTAGCTGCAGGCAATTGGAGGGGTTTTTCATTCCATTTGGGTCCCACAAATATACTTACTATGATAGTATATATCTGTAGCATTCAGATCCAATTTTCCGCTCTACATCTCAACTGAATTGCTTAAAGTCTAGAACGGGAGATAAGAAATCTATGAGACAAAACTGACTTATCACTGAATTCATTCATTATTGTAGCAATCAGCAGCCATTTGAATTTTCTAGAATTCAGTTGTTTTAGGATTCGGATTTTACAGAAAAAGAAAAGTTTCCTCTCTCACCCTAAAATCGAAATTGAAATTAAAATGTCATATTCATAGGATGAAATAATTAAAAACTATATTGGATTCAGTCCAAGCCCAACACATTACTCCAACAGTAATTTCCTTGAAGGGCTAAATTTTAAGCTAGCTTGCTTCTTCTTTCCAGAATTTCCTACCTCATTACAAAGGACACCTGGATTGAGAGATGGCCAAATGAAGACGAATGTCAGGATGAAGAATTCCAGAATTTGTGTGATAACTTTGCTGAGTTGTACAACATACTGACTATATTTGGCTGCCCTAATTAAGGTACAGAAGAATGATAGGAAGGAAATTCTCAGAAGACAGATTTTTGAGCCAATACATAGGTTACTTTGCCTCTTGATCATTCAGTTTTATGTCATTTTGTTCTGCTATTTTCCCTTAAATTGTTTACACATAAAATAAATAATTGATTTCTTACTTTGGTGTGTTCTTGATTATTAATAAACAGTGGTGCTTCATAATTGTTTTTTCTTCTTCTGATCCATCCAATATTTGAAGTGATCTGAGCAGATTATAGAGTAATGTTTTAGTGATGGATGAATGAGTTGGTGGGTTAATATTAATAGGCCTATATACTCTTCTTGAAGGTAGATCTGTACCCAAAGAAACATCGATTGAAATGTGTTACTTTGAAGACAGATGTTTCAGTTTTATATGCTTAGACTTGGATACAATCTTAACTCTTAATAAACACTGATCTCAGAACATTTAATAGCTGCTATTTAATAATGACAAAACATTATTTGACTGCATCCACAGAAAACATTGCATTACATTAGAATGGGTTTTATCAGGTGACTAAGCCTGCTAGATTTGCCATCTGTCAAAATATGCCTCTTCTCCAGCTCCAACCCTGAGGATAGTAACTAATAGATGTTCTCTCATTGGCTCTTGACAGAGGAAAGGAAGGAAGGGAGGGAGAGAGGGAGGGAAGAGGAAGGTGCATCCATCAGTCCCTGTTCTGTATACAGTTCCCCTTGTATACTATAAATAAGAATAGCACATCAATCTAGGGAAAGTTTAAAATTGCCAGTGGTGGCAGCAAAGTTTGTGCCAGTATAATCCCGAAACTCAGTAAGGGTTACAATATAGCATTCTGGGAGCTGATGTAGTTGTTTGCAGTGCTGAAGAAAATTACAACATTACAGACATTACAACATTTTTATTGATGTTTTCCTCTGAACTGCCTTGAATTCTGATGAGGGAAGGCAGCACATTCTCAACCACAGGGGATGGACTTCAAACACTCTTCAAATTAAAGTTATGGAGATAAATCCTGTAAAGCAATTTGCTACACATTTCCAACAGATGTGATCTGATTGTTGTAAAACCATGAAATAGAGATGTTCCATGGCCCTTAAACATAGGTGATAAGAATCAAGCTTGAACTACAAAGAATGCAAGAATAATAAATCAAGAAAGTAAAGGCATAAATCACAAGCAGAGTCAGTATGTGCCATGTACCTCCTAGTTGATAGGATGTGGGCAAGAGTATGTTGTCTTACAGGGAAGATTATAGATCATAACTTACAGAGAATAGCACGAGTAGACTTTAGATAAAAGTGGGCTTTTTATGGCATTTGTGCCAAAATTGAGGTGTGCTTTTAAGTTTCTAAAGAAAGTGCACATCTTACAGCCATGTGAAAAAGTAAGCATACCCTCTTTGAGTTCTATGGTTTTACATATCAAGATATAATAAAAAATCATCCCGTTCTTGGCAGTTCCTAAAAGTAGGTAAAGACAAGCTCAGATAAACAGCACATGACATATTATACCACGTCATCATTTATTTTACAAAAAAAAAGCCAAACTGGAGAAGCCATGTGTGAAAACTAAGTACACATTATGATTCTATAGCTTTTAGAACATCTTCAGCAGCAATAACTTGAAGGAATAATTTTCTATATGATTTTATCAGTCTCTCACATTGTTGTGGAGGAATTTTGCCCCACTCTTCTTTATAACATTGCTTCGGTTCATTGATGTTTGTGAACATTTGTTTATTCACAGCACTCTTGACTGGATCATTGCAATACCTTGATTCTTTTTTTCAGCCATTCTGTTATAGATTTGCTGGTATGCTTGGGATCATAGTCCTGCTGCATGACCCAATGTTGACTATGCTTTAGCTGTTAAGACAGATGGCCTCACATTTGACTCTAGAATATTTAGTAATTAGGAGTTTATGGCCAAGTCAATAATTGCAAGATGCCCAGGTCTCGTAGCTGCAACCTTCTCTACCTTGCTTGACTGTTGGTATGAGATGTTTGTGCTGATCTGCTGTGTTTGGTTTTCATTAAATGTGGCCCTATGCATTATGGCCAAACATCTCCACTTTGGTCTTTTGTCCAAAGGGCAGTGTTCAAGAATTCTTGTGATTTGTTCAGATGCAACTTTGCAAACCTAAGTCATGCTGCCATGATCTTTTTAGAGAGAAGAGGCTTTCTCCTGGCAACCCTTCCAAACAACCCATGGTTGTTCAATCTTTTTCTAATTATATTGTCATGGAGTTTAACATACTGAGTCCTGTAGAGTCTGAGATGTAACTCTTGGATTTTTTGCAATTTTTCTGAGCATTGCACGGTCTGACCGTGGGTGAATTTGCTTTCCATTCCTGGAAAGATTGGCAAGTGTCTTGAATGTTTTCCATTTGTGAATAATCTTCCTCACTGTAGAATGATGGACTTAAATTGTTTGAAAATGGCCTTATGAACCTTCCCAGATTGAGGAGCAGCAAACATTGCTTCTCTAAGATCATTGCTTATGTCTTTCCTCTTTGACATTGTGTTAACATATAGCTCAATGCTGGAGGGCAGCAGACTCCTAAAACTTCAATTTCAACACCTGCTGATGATAAATTAATCAAGAGCACCTGATCAGCAGCATCTAGCTGCTACTCATCACTGCAGGCTTTTAAGAAGAGACTGGTCTTGGTATAGGGTCTCCTGTTTGAGCAAGGAGTTGGACTAGAAGACCTCTAAGATGGTTTTTACTATGTCCTGATACGTAAAACCATAGAACTCAAAGAGGATGTACTTTCTTTTTCATATGACAGTATTTCCATCAGAAATTTTAAAGACATTCCAGGGCGTGGGAAGATGCATATGCCTGCATTTTCCTGTGGCTGGAGTACACCAAAAAATAGACATTAAATGGGAAAATCTCTTCCTGCATAAAATTACTTTTGTAAAAAATGGAACCTCTGAAAGGTCTATTGCTTTGCCTTAATCTGGTCCCCTTCAAAAATACTGGGATTGTAATTTCCACAACTATCAGACAATTGTTATTTAATTTTAAGGCACACACAGGAAGAGAGAGTGGTGAATGAGACCTAATGAGATATAAAATTAAGATTTTATCTTATTGATTTAATTTCGGTCCCATAGATAACAATACTATTTGTTTCAATTCTAAGTTGAGGAAAGCTTACAGATATAAGCATCTTATAAAGAGAAAATGAAGCTGAACACGAAGAAGTCATGATGAAAAAGTATTGAGAAGATGCCTGTTATGATTCTAAACAACTTATACTGGAACAATCAAAATGTATCATTGAGTAAGTTTGAATTTTAGTGTTTCTAGGCACTCCCATCTCACATAAGGAGGGCGAGGAAACAGTTGCAGTGGAAGAGAGATGATCTTAGTGTCTGAGGAGGATCTTAGATCAAAAATGCCTTGTGATAAATCTGGTGTGGATTTAGGAACAAAGAATTGTTTACTGGCGATGCATATACTGTAGTTATTGCCATTTACCAGAAATTTCTGCCAGCTAATACTGTTAGACAATTAAAACATTTCATGGAACAGTAGAACTGAAACTTAGAGGATTTCCTAAGAAAAGGATACAAACAATGCTAGCTCAGCAGGACATAATCACCCAACACTCCAAAGACTTTGTTCATCAGCTTCACTCCCCCAGTACATGATATGTGCTTTTATTAAGAACTAGCTGATAACCCGGCATTGCCCGGGTATTTATTTATTGCCAGCTCCCACCTCTCTGTGTGTATCTCTCTCTCCCTTCTCTCTCTCCCCCTCTCTATCTCCCACATCTCTGTATCTCTTTCTCTCTGTGTGTGTGTGTGTCTCCCCCTCTTTCCCCTCCTCTGTATCTCTCTCTCCCTCTCTCTCTCCCTCTCTCTCTCCCTCCTCTCTGTGTGTATCTCTCTCTCTTCTCTCTCTCCCTGTATCTGTGTGTGTGTCTGTCTGTCTCTCTCCCTCTCTCCCCCTTCTCTGTATCTCTCTTTGAGTGTGTGTCTCCCCTCTCTCCCCACCCCCGTGTGTGTCTCTCTCTCCCCCCTCTCCCCCCTCTGTATCTCTCTTTGTGTCTCTGTCTCTCCCCCCTCTCCCCCTTCTGTGTGTGTGTCTCTCTCTGCCCCCTCTCTTTCTCCCCGTCTCTGTATCTCTCTCTGTCTCTCTCTCTCTCCCCCCCCTCCTCTGATTCTGATCTGAGGCATCAGGCAGGCCATGAGGCACTCTTGCAGTGCCTTGTGCAGCACAGTGAACTTTAGCACACTTCACAATGAGGGAGATGGGGTGCCTCCTCCTCCTGGAGCCCATTACAATGCGGAGCAACAATGCAATCCTGCCCCACTCACCCTTAGCACAGGATACGGTTTACAGTTCTGAGGCCGAAACGGCGGGAGGGCTGCCTTGAGCACAAATGTGGCATGAAGGGAAATACAGGGTTGCTTCACTCCTGCACTAAGCCTCTGGCCATCACCTTGCTGTGTCCCGTCCCCCCACCCCACCCGCAGCTCTTCGGCCGAGCGTGGTGGGTGCAAGATCCAGCCCAAAGTGGCAGAAGGCAAAGGCTGCCTTGAGCACAAATGTGGCATGAAGGCAAGTCTGGAGCTGCTTCGCTCCTGCACTAAGGCTCCGGCGGTCCTCTTCCTCCTCCCCCTCCTCCTCTGGCCAGATGTGGTGGGGCGGGAGGGTGTGCTGTTACCATGGCAACTTCAGAGGGTATATTTGTATTTCTCCAACACTGCACAAAGGCTAGACTTGCCGCCATTATTATATGTAGAATGATGTACGTTGTTTTTTTATCGTTATCCTGAGAAGAAACAATTCCAGTGTGTATTCTATTTGAAAGCCAGTTAATTCCTGTAACCAAGTTTGTATTTTTTTTCCAATTTTTTTTTTCCAATTCTGGGCATAACCACCATGAATGAAAGAAGGTACCCTGTTTTTGTCCACATTTCCAACAATTTGGGGTTAAATTTGGGTATATTTTTGCCAATCTTGAAGGTGTCAAATACCAATGATAAAACATTTTGTATTGGTTCTCTTTATATTTTGCTGATTTTGTTATTTTATAATTTCTGTTCCAAATTGTTTCTAAATCCTCTAATTCAATAGTATGCCCTACATTTTTTGCCCAAGCTATCATCACTCCCTTCACTATGTCCTCGGCTCTGTCAAATTCTACTTTTTTCTGATACAGTCTTCAAAAATCTCCTTTTTATTATATTAATTTTTATTGTTATAATGTACAATGCACATTTTACAGGTTTATAAACCTTTCTTCTGCCTGAAATTGCTAATCCCTCTAGTGTTCACTTTTTGAAATCATGAAATTACTTATCCTTGTTTTGTCTTGTAAATAAACTGAAATAAACTGCTTGTTCTTTATAATGAATTCCAAACCTTATTGTAAAAGCTTAAGTATTTCAATTTCATCTGGGCCCTTAGTCCATTTATAACATTCTAAGATTAAAATCTTATTTAGCTTTTTGTTGCTTATTTCAGGTTATTTAAATTCTTAAGCTTATGATGAAATTTTTCTTTTGTTCAGGATGGAAGGCAGACTCATTTGGTGAATGTGTGGAAGGTGTCCTGGTTCAGGAATGGGTGCTTAAAATTGATTTGTGCAATGGTCCCCTATCCATAGTTTCAACCTGCTCTTTCAGCAGGAGCCATGAGTCCCAGAGGACCCCTAAACTGCCCACCAGATCTGTTCTAAGTGTTACCCCATTCAGAATCAGAGATGTTAACTCTCCTGACCCCTGGGGGGCCTAAACCATCAACCACTCTTGTTAGGGTTGTATCATAGCTGGTTTCTCCCCACCCAGGCCCTAACAGCCTCAAGGCATGATCCAGCAGCTGAATAGCATCATTTGTCAAGCATGGGATAGAGATGTATAATTGGGTATTATCAGCATATTGATGATAATGAAATCCATGTCAGCAATGACCTCTCCCAGCAGCTTCATGTAGACATTAAATAGGAGTAGAAAGAGCCCTGAGCCAAACCACGTTACAGGGCCAGTGGCTGGACCTCTCCTTCCCCACAAACCAACTAGTGCTGGCTATGGAGAAAGGAGGAGAACCACTCCAAAATAGCATCCCTCCATTCCCAATCCTTGGAGCTGATCCAGGAAGATACCATAGTTGATGGTATTGAAAGCCACTGAGAGATACAATAAGGCCAGGATAACACAGCATCCGAAGTCCTCTAGACAGAGGTTATTCACAAGTGCAACCAATGCTGTCTCAATCAATAGCCTGGCCCAGGGGTGAACCAGTTTGGGGTGGTTTGCCCGAACCAGTAGTGAAAATGCTATTGGTTCACTGGAACTGGTAGTAAAAAAATGCTTTAAAAAGTAATAAAAAAGGTCTGACAATCACGCGGCACAGCTGATTGTTTGAACTTTTTTTTTTCTTTTTAAAGCATTTTTTTACTAGCGGTTCAGGCAAATAGGTAGTAAAAAAAAAGTTTTTAAAAACATTTTTAAAAGGTTCCGACAAGCAGCTGGAACAATCAGCTCTGCAGCGTGATGGATGGAAAATTTTTTCACTTTTTAAAGTATTTTTTTACTACCTATTGCCCAAACCAGGGGTGGGTTCTAAATTTTTTTACTACCGGTTCTGTGGGCGTGGCTTATCTTGTGGGCATGGCTTGGTGGGGGGGTAATGTGACTGGGTGGGCGTGGCCAACTTTTTTTTTTTTTTTTACTTTTAAAAGCATTTTTTTCTACAACCTTAAGAGGTTGCAGAAAAAAATGCTTTTAGAAGCCTCTGACGATCAGGCAACTCAGCTGGGATCGCCAGAAGCTTTTAAAGGCATTTTGTTTTCTACAACCTCTTTGGCCAAGGTTGGCAGGGTAAGCAAGCGGCGACCAGGCCAGGGACCAGTTCGGGGGTGTGGCCAGCCAATGTTATTACCGGTTCTCCAAACTACTACAAATTTTTCTACCGATTCTTGCGAACCGGTGTGAACCGGGAGCAACCCACCACTGGTCCAAACCAGTATTTTTGTGTAAAGTGATAAGTTTGTTTTTGAGCTCTCTGTGACTCTGTGAGGTTCCTGCTTGTTGCAGGGGCCACTTTGTGTGAAGTCCAGCTGCTTTTGCATTGTGTGTGAGTCAGTTGTGTAGCTTTTGTGTTATTTCTGTGTAAAGTGTGATAGTTGGTTTTCCCGGTCACATGCTCACCAAGCCACGCCCACCAAGCCACATGCCCAAGCCATGCCAACCAAGCCACACCCACAGAACTGGCAGGGAAAATTTTTGAATTTCACCACTGGCCCCAATCCTGACTGAAAAAGATTTGCTTTATCCAAGGACTTTTATAACTGAAGACTAGTCTTTTTTTCTTTAAGTTCCTATAATGCAATTCCAAATAAGGCCAAAAGTAGGCATTATTTTAATTGTACAAATCTTCAATTTAACTTCATTTTACTCCCTCCTATGAGCTGTTTAATTTTATCTATCTTATTGAAATTCAAACATTTCAATGAAACGTTTTTCTATTTATATTTTTCCTGCCTCCAGATGCAAAATTAAAGCACAACAAGTAATTGTTCTTGTTATCCCAAACCTTGTTTGAGAGACACACAGGAACTGCCTTTTTCATTTTATTTCCAAGAAAGATAAAGTGAGGCTGAGTTCACAGTCAGGCAGCCTCAAAATGTGATCAGTGTTATGCAAAACCAGCCACTGGTTTATGAGTCATGATTTATGGTTTAGTTCAATATGTGAATATAGTCTGAATGACAGAGATATAACAAACATGAACTCATGTCTGATGTTACATAGGCTGGAATGAAATAACCTCCCCTTGACTTTGAAGAAGGCAAGACAGAAGAAACTGCCTTTAACAACAATGTTGTCCCATGAACTGGATTGAATTAGAGGCAAGGCTGACTACGGAGGCCTCTATCTAGCCATTACAAATTTTTAGGGCACTTGCAGGGAGGCAAGAGAAATAATATGCATCATGACATCATCACTCAAATAGTCATCTGCACAATGATGTTATGATGTATGTGATGATGTATGTGATGTCATCATGGCTTGTCACCAATGCCAGTGCAGGTCTGAACTGGATCTTTAACTGAAACTGCATTAAGGGAATGAAGTTGAATGCAGTTTTCCAATGGAAACTTAAGAAAAATAGTCCATGCAAACTGGAGGAGGAAATGTCAGATGAAAGATGGCTCTGCAAAAATTGGAGCCAATGGCTGCTGCAAAGAACAAAGACTTGGCAAGTAGACCAGCTCTTAAAACCTATTCAGACAAGGAGAGGACTTGAGATCACTCGCAAGTGGTCCTGACAGCTGCTCTTCACAAGGAGACTGCAAGTGGTTTCCAGTGATTTTAGAGCTGTGGGAGATGATGCACGATACTATCTTAGTCAGACCATGGCAGGCACCTTTAAAGGACACTATGTCCACATACCTGCTTTTCTAATTACTTTTGGAAATTGCTTGTTAACTGTTCTTCAGTTATTAGAAATCTTTGATTGACAAGTTTGATAGCACTAGGTGAGTTTCTCTTCAATCCTTAGCAAAAGAAAGTGTTGACTACAAGATTAAAAATAAAAATAAAAACAGCAAAGGGGTGATTAAAAGTTTGATTTTAGAAATCTTACAACTGCACTAAAGGTCCAGATAAATTTGAAATAAGATTTTGGAATTAATTAAAAAGAATCCTTCCTATGGGATAATGCTTTTGTTTTAAATATTTTTAAAACATGGTAAGATACAATTTTTAAACATTGGATATTAGAAGGAACGAGAAGGAACTAAAGATTATAATTAAAGGAGAAAACATAAACTCAACTTACAATTACAGAATGGAGCAAAATATTCTAACATTGGAGATACTGAAAGATGCTTTTGAAAAATGGATTTGGAAATTATTATTAAAAGTATCAATAGAGAACATCTGCTCCTATAGAGAGATTTGTCTAAAAGAAGTTATGGAAGAGGAACAAGTTTCATTTGATAAGATCAAGACTGAATTGAAAGTGGGTTTACAAATGACCAGCTACAATGATCTGGAAAAAGATGTTACACTGGACATACAAAAGAAACTGGCTGATGTTTTAGTAATTAAAAGAGACACACAAACAATAAACCAGGAGAATGACTTGGATAATTTTCCTATACTAGGAATACTATATATTCCTATACTATACTCTATACCCGTGATGGCGAACTTATGGCACGGGTGCCACAGATGGCACACAGGGCCATATCAGTGGGCACGCGAGCTCAGCTCTGGCACTCACGTGTGCGCTGGCCTGCTGATTTTCGGGCCTTCTGGTCCCACCGGAAGTCGGCAAATAGCCTGAATCCAGCTCCGGAGGGCCTCTGGGGGGGTGGAGAAGGCCGTTTTTGCCCTCCCAAGGCTCCTAGAAAGCCTACTGGGCCAACTGGGCCATCATGTGCCAAAAGTGGGGGGAGTGCAGGGGGGGTCATGCATGTATGTGCGGGGGGGGCAGTGTTACAAGTAAATGCCTTATTCTCAAATAAGGAAAATGTATATTCACAGAATATCAGGGGTTAATTTATATTTCCTTCTTAATGTATTCATATGTAACCACTCCCATCTATTACTTCACCTCACTAATATAAAAGGGAACGTATGGACCTCCCACTTGCTTCTATCTACAATCATTCAGAGAATATAGAATGCCTACTGTAAATAAATAGTGCTATGTTTGAATACTTCGTTCTTGAATCATTTATTGAGTCTGATCCTTAAAATTACGCAACAATCTGGTAGCAGAGGATGGTTGGATTGACTCAATAAAAATCAGATATGCCTAAGAGAGAAAACTCCAGAAACAAAAGAGAAAGACCCAACACCAGGGCACACAATAAAGAGATGGAAACGGATCAAGAAATGATCGATGAATCCACAACTATAATAACAAAAGAATCTGAAGACTGTGCTACAGACAACGAGGAGATAATCGATGAAACTGATGACCAGGAAGAGAACGAGATAGAAAACAACAAACTCAGATCAGAGATACTGAGACTATTGAAAAGCCAAAAAGATGACGAAAATCTCATCGCGAACCTCCAAGACATCATAAAAAACAGCGGAGCAGCGAGAGAAAAACACATCGTAACAGATGAATCTAAAGAACTAAAAATGGTAAGCGAATTGCCTGTAGATAAGAATATAACAAAAAAGAAGACTAACGGTCCCACACAAAATTTTGAATGGCAGCCATCTTGGTTTCAACAGACCACTAAGATGAGCGAAGCAGAGCCAATCAGAAAACAGAATTCAAAATGTCTGGCGCGAAAAGCCCTACATAGTGTAAAAAGTAAAAAAGAAAAAATCTACTCTTCAGAAGAATCTGATACAGACATCGAAGAAACTTCAATCGAAATGCAAATAGAATCAGCAATGAAAACTCTCTTTGCAACATTCGGCCCAAAATTAAGAATTACAAAAGAGTCAACGAAAGCTGGCAATCAAAGAATAAAGAAAAGACAAGCAAGCAAGCAAACATCTCGGAATCTACCCGCTTCTATCCAAACGACGAGAGCACCAACGCCTGAACCCAGAGAACCCTGTAAATACTCCCCCACGCCACAGACGATTCCAGGGACCAGAGACCTCAACAGGAACAATTTCAGTGAAAAGAAACAAGCGCCAGTCGTCACCTGGACACCCAAGATCGAACCGGAGACCGAGTCATCGGAAGAAGAACACTACGAGGGAGCTACAGCAACGAGAACCTCTCCCGACAGCTTCAGAAGCAAAATGAGCAACGCGCATGCGCAAACACACACAGACAACTACGGAGGACATGAAGAGCAGAGAGAGCCATTCAGACTCGTTGCAAGCATACCCACACCATTCTGCAACTATCAACATTTACAAGATCATGGACAACCTCCAGTTGTAAGTAATGGAACAAATAATATTGGGAACTTGCCCAATGATTTCCCAAAACTGAGAATAGATGGTATTAATTTGCAGGAATGGTGTCAACAACTTCAGGTTGTTTTTCTAAAAGAGAACTTATTATTCTTTATAACTAACCCCCCCAAAAGGCCTTGGACTCTAAAATTGGACTGCCTGCACCACAGAGCATTCTACTTATTAATATCTAGTATATCTCCTGCTATGTACCATAGTATTAAGCATAACTTGACTGTCTCAGAAATTATTCACTGCATGTTTAAATTGTTTCATAGTGAAAGTGTAGCGACCACTACAAGAATGTCTAAAGATTTCTTCTCAGCTAGGATAAAACCTGGGGTTACTATAAGTGAACATTTGATATCTCTAAACAAAATCAGGGCAGAGCTACATTTAAGGGGAGAGATAATTTCAGATCAAACAATGAAAAGTGTTATCATTAATTCATTAGACCCATCGTGGGATAACTACATATCACATTTAGACACAATTAATTTGGGATACTTATCCATAGAGAATTTATCAAATAAGCTAATAGCTGAAGATAATTTAAGAAGGAGCCGCTGTAATACTCACATAGAACATAGACAAAGTAAGAGAGTAGTATTTCAAGAAAAATATCGAGAATCAATTGAATGTTATAATTGTGGATCCAAAGAACATTGTAGAAGAGATTGTCCTAAATTTCTTAGAGAAAGACAAAAACATGACTATAGAAGCAAATACCATAACAGACAATCGTCCATTGATAGACATAGATATAGAAACTCACCTAATTTTAGAGAGCATAGAGGGGGCAGAGATAATTCGAGAGATAGAAAGTCTGGATCATTAAATGGATTAGATAAACATAATATAACTAACATACAACATTCAGGGGATAATGATTGGCTCATTGATTCTGGGGCAACTAATCACACAACACATAACAAAAAAATACTATCTTCCTTTATAGAAGATAAATTTGTAATTAAGGTAGCCAATCAAGAAAAAGTCCAAGTTATTGGTAGAGGAAATGTAAACTTACCCGGTCTAGGGAAAATAGAGGGGGTATTATTAATATCAGAAATACCTCATAACATACTTAGTGCAATAAAACTAAGTAGAGATTCTGACATAAATATAGTATTCTCAAAAGGAAAAGCAACACTAGAGAAAAACAAAACAAGTTTGGGTAGTGTGGTTATCAAAGGGGGTCTACCATATTTGGTCATAAAAGAAAAATGGCTACACAATATTGATTCAAACATGGAAGATGACACTAACATAGAAAATGAAGACAATAGCAATAGTGATAATGAGGAACATGAAACAAATCATAACCACAAAAACACATCTACTAATGACACACTCAATAACAAAAAACCTACAATTGGAAAACCAATCCACGATGAATGTGCACATATATTACATAGAAAATTGGGACATGCTAGTTTTCCTGTAGTACAAAAAATGATTGAACATACTGAAGGTGTTAAAATAAAAAATTGTAAAAATTATTTGGAATGCTCAGTATGTAAGTCCTCAAAACTCAGAACTAATCCCAAGCCAAAAAAGGCAACAAGATCAACTAATCACATTTTTGACCTGGTACATATGGATCTGGTTGGTCCATTAACCCCATCAATCACATATAGAAAATGATACTTTCTAACTATTGTAGATGACTATAGTCGTTACGGATTTGTCTATACTTTGAAACACAAAGATGAAACATTTCAAAAATTTAAAGAGTTTTACAAACGTGTAGAAACACAGCATAATATTAAAATAAAACAAATCATGACAGATAGGGGGTCTGAATTCATGTCAAAAGAATTCTCCCAATGGCTAAAAAACAAAGGAATGCTACACTTCACATCTAGCCCTTTCTCTGCATTCCAAAATGGAGTGGTAGAGAGAAAGAATTCGACACTACAAACCATGATTAGGTGTACATTAGAAGATGCTGGTTTAGGAAAACAATTCTGGTCAGAAGCATTACTATATTCCAATTATACTCAAAACAGAACTTGGTCCAGCATCGTAAACAAAACGCCATACGAATTAATGTATAATAGAAAACCCAAAATAACACACATGCACATATTTGGAGTCACAGCAGATGTACACATACCAAAACAATTGAGGCGTAAAGGAGAGAACGTATCCAGAAGACTTAGATTCATGGGATACGAAACAGGCACAAAAGGGTACAGATTTATTGATAATAACAACAAATTCATAATTTCTAGAACAGCTGTATTTCATGAACAGGCCAATTGGTCTAAAATACATCTTAATGAGATATTCCCAACCACAAAATTAGACACTGAGCATCAAGATAAAATAGATAGAGAAGAACTCAATCACAACACACATGGAAACAAAAATAAAACATGGACAAATAGTCACCCCAGAATAAAAACAGATTCATTAACAAAAAAGGAGGCAAGATACCTACACGATAATGATAGCAAACCAGAAAAAACAATCAGATGTAACAGAAATCAGGTGCCAAGTAAATACAAGGATTACATAATGTACATGAATAATGAAACATCAACACCAAACACATACGAGGAAGTATTAAAGCTCCCCATTGAAGAAAGAAAAAAATGGGAATTAGCCATGGCCAAAGAGATGGACAGTTTGCGAGAATTAAGTGTATTTACACCTACTCCTGCACCTAAGGACAAAACTATTATAGGCACCAGGTGGATATTCAAAATTAAAAATCTGGAAGAAGGCAACACATTATATAAAGCTAGATTAGTTGCACAAG